>NC_052533.1:88261456-88576648 GCF_016699485.2 Gallus gallus | reverse complement strand
AACGTGTGAACAACTCTGAGACGTTCTGCATCAGTAGACATAAGATCTGCATGCAGTGCTCCTCTTGTTAGAAATGTTGGTAACGCTGCTTCTTGACAGAAATTCTGCAAGAGTTCTGAAGATATCCATGTCTCTGCAGTGTCCCGTGGGTTTTCAGCAGTGCAGAATTTTATTGATATCTCAGTAAGAACAGATTTCTTTGGCCACGGGTGGAATATTTTTAGAGGAAAATGGGTTTCTATACCATTCTTTGGATTTCATATTGGAAAAGATCATTAAGAATAGTACTGATGATGAATATAATCTTGTAAGATTGATTACCGAAGAGGTTTCTGCTTCAAGAATGTAAAGTCTTGTTTTGGAGGAGTAAGGCAAAAAATGCATAGTATGAAAATTGGAACTTGATTAAGAAGACAGAAGGAAGTGTGACATCAAGACCGTAGGAAGAGTGGTGGGATGCAGGTGTCTGTTGCAAGGACCTACGTTTCTGGAAAGCTTATTGATTGTACTGTGGGCTCAGCATTCCATGAAGGTTCAAGGTAAGAACATATGGTCGTTTCAGCCACACCATCTCCTGACATATCATGTTGAAGTCTTTCAGCTGAGGTATATCTTATGGAAATGGCTAAGTCCCTGATTGTTAGGGAAAGTAATCTTCATATGCAACTTAAGGAAACAAACTGGAGCCAACTTTTGGAGTAGTCACAGCATCACGGGATACCAGAAGGCAGAAACTTTATAAGGTGTGCTTTATTTAATCCAGAAAATCCCAAAGCACAGTAATCTATGTTGAAGCAATAAGCATCTTTTTACTTTTAATGTAGAATGAGTATACGTACTATTGATGTCTCCTTTATTCTTCTTTATCTGTTTTGACCTGTACTTCACTGAAGACCTGCACATGGGAAGCCAACTTTGTAAGCTATTATTACGGTTGTCTTGTCCAGAGAAGGCCAAAAATTAGCCTGCTGAAGTTACTTGTGTGTCTTAGGGGTGAACATGCTTTTCTGTTTGCTTCTGTTCTTTTGTTTGTTTGTTTGTTTTGGAGGGGTGGGGAGGAGAGCTATTAATTTAAAGCAGATACAGAACTTCTCAAGCTCTTCAACGAGCTTGAGAATGTTTTACCTTGAGAGTCTGTAGCTCCATGAAATCCATTGATGTGCTCCGTCACTGAGGTGTAAGGATAAATAAAGCCTGAATATGGCTGACCTTTTTATTTTAAAGAGCTGATGAATTCTACAATTTGCGGGCATACAGTGAGGATGAATAAATTGTAGACAGAATATTTGTGGATTACCTGGTGATAAGCATGGATATTCTTAACATCCATTATGTGAAGTATGAGTCCATTGTCATTTTAGGATATAATTTCCTGGGATGCTCTTATTGCTTTTGTGTGCTGTTCTACTGGGTATTATCAAACACTCCAGTGAGAGTGAAACCTGGCAACATGTTCAGAGTGGAGTTTGAAGAACCAGAAGCAAAAATGTATGGATGTTGTCCAAGTGAAGGATTAGTTTTCTTGGAAATCACCCGGGACAAAACCTGATGGGTATCTGAAATGTGCACTATTTGAAGAATGAGTACTTGAGAAGATGAAGTTGTACGTTTAAAATGTTTTGCATTACCATCAGCCATGTCTTCCTTTCTGCAGAATTAGTAATAATACATTCCTTTGTCAGTCGGGAAGAACACCACCAGTACAGCTATCATTCATAAACCAGAATGACTATTTCCCACAATTGTTTTAGATGCCGAGTGTTTCAAGCAGTGGCGAGTGTGACAAACCTGACTGTTCAACTGTGCAAACTTGTTGCCTTTAAAATCAAGCCAGGAAATAAGTCTGTTTACAGATGATTGTGTTTGGAGGAGTACTGCTTTCTATAAGAAAGACTTGTGGATACCGTTCAAGTTTCCACATGGCAAAGCTATCAACAAGTTAGTTTTGTGTTAGGCAGAACTGGGTATATGGTTGTTTTTGTTTTCTGTCTGCTCTCAAGCAGTTTAGAAGAGAGAATCTAAATAGATGACGTGGGAAAAGAAGATACTGAAGTTCTAGGACTTTACTGAGCTTTGATTTAACTTAGAAAGTATATGAATTTTTGTTGTGTGATCTCTTTGCACAATGGTAACTCTTCCAGCTGTAGTTGAGGCAGTTGCATCTGTGTGCTCAGGGATCAGGAAGGGAGGAGATTTGAGCATTTCTTTCCTACGACCTTTTGGCTGAAGAAGGAAGAAGTTTGGAAAACTGTTGTTGCTTTGAGCAAATAGATTGTTTGTGCGCTTCACCTCTTGTATTCAAAATCTATCTGCTCTGCTGAGTTCAGTGTGTTGCTGTTGTGGAGTAACTGAATTGGTGATATCTGACAGTCAGTGCAAATGTGTGTGCATTACAAATACAGGTACCGATACGGGAGGAGGAAAACAAATATGTTCAGGACAGTGTCTCTGAATATTAAAAGGAGAGGGGTTTAGGGTGTTTTTTTTTTTTGTATAGATTGCTAGTATCTGGAAAATATTCCATACTAAATAAAATTGGTATTCAGAAGGCATTTCCTGAGGCTATGTCATCTAATTTCCTGCTTGAATTAGGACTGCTGCCAAAGTTGGATCATGCCTTGCTTATCGAAGCGGTGAACGTCTCCAAGGGCAGAGTCCGCTACCTCCATTTAATCAATCTGGAGTTGCTGCCTTCCCTAAAGAGCTTTCATCCTAACTAAGTAAACCTCTGCCTCCTAAGTAGCAATCTGTTTTTTCTTTGTTATGCTTTTGCCACCTCTTGAAATGGTTTGACTAGTCTTTGTAACTGCTGCTTGAGTATTGATGCAATTAAATCTCCTCTTAACCTCTACTTTACCAGAGTAAACAATCCCAGTTGCCTGTATAGACCCTCAGAAGGGGGTTTACCTTGTTTGCAGAGAATTGCTTTTGGCTGGTGTTCAACTTAGCATCTGTCAGTGCTTGTCAGGTTCTTAGTAACTGTGCAGCTGCTCAGCTTGTGCTCATAAATGGCATTAATTCAACTGTAAAGCTGCAATTCTTAGGTTACTTAAAGTTTCTTTAGTGCTCAGTGTTCCCAAGGTTCTGCTCAGCTAAAGCTTTGACATCAGTTGTATTCCTGCATTGTCTGTGAGTTTGCTGATGGCGTTCTGTGTGTCCTCAGTCAGATTACTGATGAAGAGGTTAATTGCAATGGGCCCTGTCTGCTGAACACCAGCAACTGGGTTGCTACTCATGCCTCTTTGAGAGTGGAAGTGCAGCTGATTTTTTTTTTTTCCAGCTTGTTTATCAGTCTGATAGGCTTTAAGGGAAAATACTACTTCTCTGGTTTTGAGATATTTAAGAAATACAATTTAACATTATTAGTAGACTAATTACAAAGCCATGGGGCTCATGAATGTCAAGCTTAAGCGCTAGCATGCAAATCTAGCATCAGTGCATAGGAAAGTGTCTTATTGGTTAATAACTTCTGTTAAGCTGTTAGCAGAGACTATTACAGCTATCTGCAGATGTTTGAAAACAAGGGAAGGAAAAAAAAAACCATGCTGGGTATCTTTGGTGGTAGTAGGAGTTGTAACTGGTTTGTTCTTGTGTTTTTCTTAAGCTAGACTGTATGTGTATACCTCAACCATGTTGCAGCAAACTAGAATAGAAGAATAGTATTCCGCAGGTGCCCATTGGTATTATTTAGCTTTTGACCATGTTGTCAGGGCCTGCTGGAGCTGAAATCCAGCTCAGGCTGCATGCAGCCTAACAGAGCAGCTCCGGAATTAATTAGTTTTTGTACTTGCAAAGTATCTGGAGAGCCTCCTTTGTTTATGCTACCATGAACTTTGAAGCTTTTTACTGAAAAAGCTGGATAACTTACGTCCTTCTTGATTTCTCACAATTACTTATACCCCTCCTTTATGCTAATAGTGTAATTGTTTGCAGAATATTTGCAGCTTTGATCTGATTTATGGTTCTGATATGTGCCTCTTCACTGCTGATCTTGTGCAGAAGAAGGAGGAAGCCTGTGCTATATACAACGTACAGTATATGCTATGAGCGTGGAAAATCTCTTCAAAAATAAGAATTGCATGAGAAAATGAGTAGTCTAATTTTTCAAGTTTTTAAGCTAAACATAACTCAGATTTGTATGATCTGAATTGTATGATTTCTGTGTCAGTTTTCATTTATTCCTGGTTGTCATTTCCAAAATGCTGAGAGCATCATTAAAGCTCACTTGAGTATGTCTGTGTATATGGATTTAAGGGTGAATGGAGCAAAGGAAAGAAGTTCCCAATGAAGGGGTCATGTTCAAAAAAGCTCGTTTAAACATTCACTCTGAGATTGATTAAAAATATGTACAGTTGCCTGTGTAAAAGTACTGTTCGTCATGCAATTTAATGACTTGGGACTATCTGGGCTGTAAATATTTAGGTAAGAGTTTGTCTATCAGGCACCTATACTGCTGGATCTGCTTTCATACAGAATACCGAATAGCTAAAATAAATAATTAGATGATATAGAAAACAATTAAAATGAAGTAATTGGTTACTCTGTGTTTTTATGGTACTTATCTATATGTTTTATATACTGTATAAGTGAGGAAGGTGAGCAGAAATGAAGACTTTTTCATATTTGGAAAAGTTAAGTTACAGAAGAGAAGTGTACCAAGGTGAAATACTGTTGCAAACTGAGCCTATATTAAACAGGCATGATGAAGATAACTGTTCAGGTCTTTAATGTGGTTGGATAATCTACTGTGTACTTAACAGCATGTGACAAGAACTGATCTGACTGTCAAACTGTCATCTTAGGTCCTCCAGCTCCCTTCCGAACTATGATGAGCAATGAAACACAGAGACCAGGTATCTGAATATATGTGAACTAACCTTTTTAAATACAACTTTGAGCATCATTAAAATAAAACCATCAGAGCTTTTGTTCATTGATTTATTAAGAAGTAATGCAAGTTACCAAACATTTCTTTTGTGCACTGGTTATTTTATTTAAGGAAAGTTCTTAGATGGGTATTTTCAGTGAAAGAATTCAGTACCTGAGGCATCATAGTGTTTTTTCTTCCTGATTATCTTTTATTCTTTTTAGATCATTTAGAGCATTTTGTAGCATGCTTGTATGTACAAATACAGTACAGTGAAAGTTTAACAGAAGCATGTAAAACAAGATGCATTTCCAAATAAATAAAACTAAGAAGACCTGTAAAGTTTTGGTGGATTTGGCCTCACTGTCCTGTGGCGGGAGTTGTCCTGTCAGGTATCTTCTGTCACACTTAAGTTCCAACAGATAATGCATATACATTAAGTGCTGGCATTTTGTGACGTATTTTTTTTTTATATGTGACATTTGGCTTGATGGCAGTGAAAACATACTCCTAATGGAGTGAATATAAGAGTAAACATGGAATTCCCTGTCCTGATAATGTTTTTCTTTAAAGGTAACCTGGTATCCTAGAAGGACCAAAAAAAAAGTAACACATCGTTCAGTGCTTGAAGTTCCACTTCTGTTTGCTTGGATTTGAAGAAACTGCCAGTGGTTATGAATCCTCTCAGGAAATGTACTAGGTTGAAATACGCTTAAAATCATAGAACCATAGAATTGGTCAGGCTGGAAAAGACCTTAATGATCATTAAGTCCAACTGCAGCCTAACCATATTACCCTAACTCTAACAACCCATTGCTAAATCATGTCCCTGAGCATCACATACAAATGGATTTTAAACACGTTCAGGGATGGTGACTCAACCACCTCCCTGGGTGTATGTATTACTTGTAAGTAATTAGGAAGATAAGTTCTGCACATTTTTCTCAGATTAAAAAAAAAACAGATATTTTAACACTTGAGCATACTCTTTTATAATAGACAACACTTGAATACATTTATTGCCTCATCACATTTGTTTTACCGATAGGTGTAGCTGGTGCTCTCAGTTGACCAGGAACACTTCGAAAGTGTTTTTGGACAGTTAAGGATGAAACCAAGCAAATAAAACCCAATGAGGAGTGAGAGAGACCCCTGGCTGAAACATTTCTAGTTAATGCTCAGGAGTGAAATGAACATGATTGTGCAGCTTCTGGTCCGCCCAGAGGACGCAGAGAGTTTCAGTTAGTGCCATGTTAGTGAAGTTATGTTTATTAGATTTAAGGCGATATGAGTATCAAAGTCCAGATTCCAAACAAGTAGTTTAGAAACATGAAGGGTGCAATATGAGCATCAGAGTTTTAGCAGAAATGAGATGCAGGTGAATTGGTTAGTTTTTTTAAAATTCTTTTTTTTTAATAACAACTGACATGGTCTGGGACAGGCTATGAATGAGAACTTAACAGTGTTTTGTCAGTAAATTGGATTCTGTTAGATCTTTTTTTTTGTTTCTTTGAATCTCTTAAAGTCATTAATTCCTTACGTGTAAAAATGTTATTGAAAGTGTAGCACTGGAGTCTTCTTGTGAGTGATTGAGATCCTATCCATTTCTCTTCCACACTTCAGAGTGAAAATTAACTTTGTTCCTCTTAAGTCTCAATTAGAGACTCCTGTAACATCATAGATATTGAATGCAAGCTGTCTAATGCACTCGTTCATTTTACTGTAATATTTATTTGTGTATTTTTTTTACCTAGTGAAGAGAGGACTCACAAAGGACATAACATGTCTGAAGGATTTCATTAATGATCCCAAAAGAGAAGAACCTCTAGTTGGTATGTTGGTTTTTTTGTTTGTTTGTTTTCTAAATGCTATGTCTTTGTATTCTATATGTGTTTTGAAATATGAAGTGATATTTCAATGTTGTTTCATTATGTAATTGATGTTGGGTATTTAAAGTGATATATCTTATACGTTATACTTTTTAAAGTTTAACTTGTTACACAACCATTGTAAAAGCTACCTCTTCTATGCACCTTACTCGTTAGATAATTACTTCCTGAAGGAACCATCTCAGTAAGGATGCTTTTCATGGAAAACAAAAAGATTGAGATTGGAAGGACCATCTGGAGGTTGTCTTGTTCAACTCCCTTGCTCAAGCACAATCACCAAGCACGTTGATTAAGACTTCGTCTAGGTAGCTTTAGAATATCTGCCAGCAGATGGAGACTCCATAACTTCTGCAGATAACCGGTAGTTCTCACAGTGAAAAAGTGTTTCTTTATATTCAGAAGTCATCTCCTGTGCTTCAGTTTTAACCCATTGCCTCTTGTTCTGTCACTGCACACCAATGAGAAGAGCCTATATCTATCTTCTTTGCACCTTCCCTTCATGTGTATTTGTACACGCTGAGGTTCCCGCCTTCTCTGTTCCAAGCTGAACAGTCCCAACTCTCTCAGCCTTTCCTCATATGAGAGGTATTTATGTTCCTTCATCATCTTTGTGGCCCTTTGCAGAATTCCTTCAAGTATGTCCCTCTCACTTGCTCTGGAAAGCCCAGAACTAGTCATAGTACTCCACATGCAGCATGATCGGCTCTTAGTGGAGATGCCTCTCCTGCTGCCAGCACTCCTTATGCAGCCCAAGTTTACAAGAAGACTTTTTACTGCTAGTTATAAGCATCAGATCTAGAGATTTTTGAGTGCTGCTAAGCTGTAGTCTGTCTTTCAGTGACGTCTAGGAAGGAAATCAAGCAAATTGATTTTCTCTCCTGCTAGTTCTTAAAATAAATAAATGAAAGATTTTATCTAACAAAAGACTCAATTTTATGAAGAGATTATTTGTAGGAAATCAGCGGGAGACAAGTCTCATGCTTTCATGATCAACAAGTCTCAGCTTTATTGAAGCACACGCAGGCATTTATACGATAGTTAATGAGCTACTACATATGCCAAATTGGGTTCTCTTATTGGTTAGTTCTTTACGTGAGAAAGTAACCTTCAACGCTAGATACCGTGATAGTTCCGTGATAAATGCCCGAATGTTTACCACATACCACTCAATTTTCTTAATTGCAGCCTGTTCTTATCACTTCCCTGCTCCTGAGGGCAGCACGACCTCGCCTGGTTTAATGAGCAGGGCCCTATCTCCTTACCAGCTGCATCCCATCATGGCCCCTCTCCCGGAGCCAGTGCTCCGGGTCCCAAAAGCTCTCCACAATTATTGTTATTTCTGGATATGTTTTGTGCTACTCAAACGTTATAATTTGCTACACAAATTGTATTTGATTGAGTGGTTTAAATTGATTTGTTTTTAATACAGAACTTTGTGTGGTATTTCCTGTCTTCATTTTCTGTTTGACTGACTGACATGTGTCCGTTACTTATCTTCTGTGGCTGTATTGAAGGGAATGTTCTTTTTTTTTGCTCCTTAAAAATATCCTGGGCAGGAGAGTAGCTATATATTTGTTTTACTGAGTTTGCAAATCTTCCATAGCAGTTTTTTTTTTTTCCTCTGAAATAAAACATCATAAAGAAAAGAATTTAATAATTTAATTGATGTGGGTAGTAAGCCTGACCTTTGTGATCCTGAAAGTGTTGAAATTCTGGAAATTGAATACTTTTCTTTATTAATTTTGGCTTTTAGTGAGCATCTTTGAAGAAAATACTTCTGTTTATAAAAGGCTATTATAAATATAGATGTTTGTAATTCTTGCTTTTACAGGCTTGGAGCACGTTGTTGAAATCAGATTTGAGGGAAGAAGAGAGCCGCATTATGAATGCAAGCTGTGTGGGTTTAATACAGAGATGGCACCCATGATAGAACATCTTAGTGGATATAAACACAGAAGAGCATACATAGTGAGTCATTTTGATCACAAGATACTATCTTTTTTTTTTTCCTGTGAATACCTACATCAAGTTTGAAGTTTAAACCCCCCATATGGTGTCACTAGTAATTACTTGACTGAGTCTTGATGGGTCAGATCAACATGAATAGCTATAAAGGTGTGAGCTACTGAGAAAATGTGATCCAGAGGTGCATGTCTGCATCTACTCTTATGTCTGTTCTTAAGTATTTTAATCTCATCTGAGATCAGGTTCTCAGGCCTTGGTTCTCTTTCATTTGTCAGCATACCCATGGTATTGTTGAATACTGTATAGAGCATGAAATGTTACCTTTCAATTGCAAACTTCATGTAGTATCCAAATTCTGTTGTGAAGACTGCCTATCCATTTTCAGCATTAACATTTAACTAGTTGTGTTATGGAGGAGAAACTACCTACTCATACTCAAAACTATGTTTACTAGTCCTTAGAAGCTTGTCCAAGAAATGAAATGTGCCTGTTTTTTAATATATGACTTTTGACATTGCTCATCTAAAGCTGTTTTTGTCAACAGTCTAAAGAATTTCCAGAGAAAATGAAGAGAAAGGCAACAGACGTAAAAGAATGCAAAGTCTCATTTCTCAAAAGAATAGCAGGAGAGCTAGAGAAGACTGAAGGATTAAAAATGTATAAGGTAACTGGAAGTAAATGTTAAATATCCAATAATGTATCTTTAATTAGTGCATTTACGTTTGACCTAGTAAGTTTTAAAAGTACTACTGACAAATGGTGTTAAATTCTTGTGTGTGACTAGAAAGTGTAGTGCTAAGTAGAACCAAGACTTAAGCTGAAGTCGCCCTAAAGCATGTGGGGAAAGGAACAGTAGTCTTGAAGTTTCTGTGGAAAAAAAATGAAGTTGTTGAAGAAGTTAATTTGTTCTTAGTTGGAAAATGTCCAGTTGGAGATTTTAGTGCTTTACTTCAGTGATTCTTAACTTGCACAATTTAACTTTTCTCAAATGTATGCGCTTTTTCTCTCAAATTTAGTTTGTGCTGCTTATATATAATCTGCAAAAGTGTTAGCTAGACTATGCTAGGACAAATAAAAGTACTTGTCTGTAGAGACAGAACAGTTGCAGTAGGGACTACTGTAATGAACTTTCAATCAGAAAAAATCTAATATAAAACTATGTCTGTTTCCTAGATTGAAGGTTACATAAGACCAAGTACCTCACGTAAGTTTATATATTATTTGAATATAACACATTTGATATCCAAAATCAGCTTAGTTTGAATTACTGCATGAACTTGAAGGGTTTGACTGTTTTTAAATGTTAAAATTGTAAGTAATATTACAGAATGTTTTCTTTTCAAAGTTTTTTCCAGTTTTTGTGAATTTGAAATGAAGAAAGACATTTTTAGCTGCTTGGTTCTTGGAGGTATTTAAGATAACTACAATAATTTTCTAATCAAGAAAAGTGGAGAAATATAGAGATACAGCTTTTGATGGATTTCTTTGAAAAAACTGATAAAACTTTTTCCACCTCATTTCAGTCATCAAAAGGCATACAAATCAGTGCTGAATTGCTGCTAAAAGTGGAAGTTATCTTTTTAAGCAAATTTATTTGAATGAGCAATGGAAAGAAAACTTTCCAACGTGAAAACAACATCTTCCCTCCATACAGCATATTTGAGTTATATCATTTGTTGCTATAGATGGTCTATGGTGCTTAATAATTCCAACCTGAAGAAATATGTACTTGCTACCTTTTGACCCTAGTAATAGTAGTATCTGTAGTTTCATTGGAATGGGTGCAGGTTGCTTAGCATATGTCAGTATGAATCCTGCTTGTAGTACCTACCACAGCGGTGATTTATTTGAAGTGATCAATGATGGCTTTTGTTGTTCTTATGTTGTTCTGCCAAACAAAGTAGCAGAGACCCTTTTGGAGCTTTGTCTCCTTCTTTGAAGGAGATAGAATATGACCCATTATCCTGGTCCTGTAATCCTCAGTTCAGAGTAAACTTTATGTATGAATTCTAAAACCTCCAGAACTATTTGTGTGTTTCTAATCACCACAGTCTGAACTGTTGGTCAGAATCTTGCCATAGAGGTTTTTAGCAAGTTAGGCTCTGGTACCTTGCTCTTTATAAATCTGAATGGATGTTGTTAACATTTCTTCTTTGTATGGGAATCTTTTGGAAACCGCTGCCTATTTTTCTTTATAATGTAGAAGGTGTAATACTGAAAGTTCATCTTCTAGAAGAATTTAAAATATTTTAAGTATTCCAGAGAAATAATGATCCAGATTGCTAGTAAGTGAAAAACAAAATAGCTGATAATCAACTTTCGGGTAGGCAGCATTGTATAATGCTAACATGAGTAAAGTTGTATGAACATGATAGTATTTGACTTCAGTGCTTACTGCCTTCTGTAGGACTGAAAGACATATTCAGGTATCAACACAGAACACTTAAAAAAAAAAAAAAAAATCCCATGCAGTTCCACAGGCTATGAAGAACTGGAAGGAACAGACAAGAGTGTTGTGGTGTTCTGCTTTGATTAGGTGATAAGCACAGCAGTACAACATCGAGTTTATTCCAAGATAAAAACCCTCTACTTATTTAGAAGGAATTCATGCTTACTGGCCTAACAGCTGTGTGGGTTTAGAGTAGATCACACTGTTAGCGAATGACTTTCATCTTCAGAGCTCCCTTCTGACAGCAAGAATGAGTTTGAGGATGTAGTTAAGAAATGTCATCTGGGTAAGAGACAAAACAGACATTAACACGTAAGTTTTGGCTACTGCAGAGACACATGCAAAACAAACACGATTATGTATCTTTATATGCATTTGAGAAGCTTTGGAGGGATTGATTTGTTGCTTTCCTCAAAGGAAAAATTATTTATTTATTCTCTAAAGAAAGATCATCTGTTCTTTATCTTGAGCTTCAAATGAAGGATACTACCTTATTAAGGTAATTCCAGTAATCTCTTGCTTAAAGTAGAGAGCTAATGAGCTTGAAGGCCCTGTGACATTCTTATTAAGTGTGAGAATGTGTATAAATACAGTGTGGTAATATAGTATATGAATTTCTAGTCTAATTTAGTTTTTGAATTCTGCTTGCATCGATATTTTCCATTCTAAAAACTAATGTTAATGCTACTACAGAATGGAGCTGGAAACTGAAAACAGATCCAAAGATTTAGTTTGCTGCTTTGGACAACAGTCTTCAGATTGAGTTATTTCTTATTTGAAATTATAGCAGATAACTGGGGAAGTTTGTCTGTCTCTTCAGTGGGGAAGTGGTAACTCCATGTGTCAGTACAGCATAGGAAATGACAGGCTGATCAGCCTTGCTAAAAAGGACTTGATGGCTTTGGTGGTTGCCAAGCCAATGGAGTACTCTCATTTCACATAAGGTAATCTTGCCCCACCTGAAGTGTTACACAGGCAGCAAGCAGACTGAATTTTCTTATTCCCCATTGTTAGATACTGGTAAGATCAAACTTTGAATATTTTATCTAGTTATATGCCTTCTAACTCGAGAAGAAGATGGAGAAATTGGAGAATATCTAGCAGAAAGGTGTGGTGATACTCAAGGATTGAGAGCATTAGGCATGTTTGGATGGGAAAGAGTACTTATGACTGCCCTTATAGTAGATTGCTACAAAGGTAATAAAGCTGAAGTAGTTGGTAACTGCAGAAAGTGAAATAAGAGATTATAGCCATGGATGGCAACTTGAGAGGCTGAACTCAGGAAAAACTTATTTCCTAGAGGATGGAACAGCACTGAAACAGATTATCCATTGGTAATGAATTCTTCATCCTCAGAGGTTTTCAAGACCTGGCTATATGAAGTTGGCAGTAATCCTCCTTGAAGTGGGAGGTTGAGCTGGATGGTTTAACTAGAACTCTATGATCAGAAAGCTATAACAGCATCAGAACTGCAAAAACATAATACAGTAGCTTGTATGACTGGAGTGCTGATATGGATGGATAGAGGCTTCTTATCGAAGTTGCAAACAATCCAAAATTGAAGTCGGGCAGTTTTTCTTGCAGGTGCTGGATGGGTCATCGGGGAAGGGGTTTTGCACATTTTACCCGCAAGGAAAGAACACTGAAGAATGTGATGATCAGTGTCAGCCTTAGTTGAGATGATCATGAGATTATAATCATGACATTCCTGGTCATCAAACTGGAGAAAAATGGATTTGATGGATAGACCACTCACTGGATAAGGAATTGACTGGATGGCCACACTCAGGAGAGTTGCATTCAGCAGCTCAGTGTCCATGTGGAGACTGATGACGAGTGGCATTTTTCAGGGACTGATGTTATTTAACAACTCTGTAGCTAACGTGGGCAGTGGGATTGAGTGCATTCTCAGCACATTTGCAGACAACTCCAAGCTGAGTAGGTGCAGTTATCATGCTAGAGGAAGGGGATGTCATCCAGAGGGACCTGGACAAGCTTGAAAGGTGAGCCCAAGCCAACCTCGTGAAGTTCAACAAGGCCAAAAGTGCAAGGTCATGCATCTGGGTTGGGCCACTCTCAAGCACAGATAGAGGTTGGCCAGAGAATGGCATGAGAGCGGGTCTGAGGAGAAGGATTTGGGTGTGTCGATTGATGAAAGATTCAGCATGAGTTGGCATTCTGGGCTGCAAATGCACTTTGCCAGCTGTATCCTGGGTTGCATCAAGAGAGGAGTGACCAGTTGAGGGAGGTGATTCTGCCCTTCTGCTCTCGTGGGACCACACCTGGAGTACTGTGTCCAGTTCTGGAGCCCCCAGCACAAGATGGACATGGAGTTGTTGGAGCAGGTCCAGAGGAGGGCCATGAAGATGGTCAGAGGGCTAGGGCATCTATCCTACAAGGACAGGCTGAGAGAGCTGGGGCTCTTCAGCCATGTGAAGAGAAGGCTCTAAGGAGACCTTATAGTGGCCTACAGGAAAGTGGCCATTACCTGAAGGGGGCCTACAGGAAAGCTGGGAAGGGACTTTTTATAAGGGCAGGTAGCGACAGGATGAAGGGAAATGGTTTAAATTGGAGAGAGTAGATTTAGACTAGATATCAGGATGAAGTTCTTTACTGTGAGGGTGGTGAGACACTGGAACAGATTGCCCAGTGAGGTTGTGAATGCCCTCTCCCTGGAAGCATTCAAAGCCAGGCTGGATGGGGCTGTGAGCAACTTGGTCTAGAGGGAGGTGTCCCTGCCTATAGCAGGGGTTGGAACTAGGTGACCTTAAAGGTCCCTTCCAACCCAAACCATTCTATGATTATATAATTTAAAATCCTTAGGGGAATGGGGATGCCAAGACCCTGGTTTCTGGGAGAACTGCCTTCATCATCTTCAGAAGACTAGTAGCCAATATCCCTTGAGAGGCTGCCTTGAAAGGAAAAGAAACCCAAAAGAGATGATCAGTCTTCAAGGAGAACTCTCAAAGAGCAGAAATGATCCATTCCGGTATGCAAGAATATGGACAGGAGTAGCAGGTGGCTAGTGAGTTTGAAGAGAGAACGCCCAACTAATCTTCAGTGCTTAAAAGGAAACTTACAGACTTGGGGGGCAGGCTGCCAACAAGAAATATGTAGGCATTTCAATTGTATTTGGGGTGGAGTTAAGAAAACTTTTTGAGAAGGTCAGAAGAAAGGCTTCTGCCGAACAGCAGCAAAAGAGATAACCCACTGATGAACAGAGCAAGTAATTTAGTGATAAAGAACATGGAAAAGGCGGAAATACTTGTTGCTTTCTTCACTTTCGACTTTACTGAAAAGGTCTGCTTTCAGAATGTTGTACGTAGTTGTGGAGTTACAGTAGAGAGGAATTAGTTTAGGGACTGGCAAACTGAGCATGTGCAAGTCTGTAGGAAAAAAATGGGACTTGTCTGATGTTGGGGGGCACTGCTTGCTCTAACGAGTCTTGATCACAATCAGAGGAGTTCCTTGATGACCTGAAAAAAGCCAAATCTGCTTATCTTGAAAATAAAGCATGTGGCTACAGGGTGGACCAGACCTTATAAAAAATTATAGGACAAGTCCTTGTAGAGGTCTTCTATTGGTGTGTAAAGGCCAAGAAGATTACTGGCAACAAACTGCAGAGAAACTTGGCTTGACTAACCTGATTGCCTTTTGCAATGGCATGGGCTGGCTCTTTAGACGTGGAAGGTTGGATGTTGTTTTAACTTCAGGAAGCTTTCAGCGCACTTAGTATGGTCATAGCCAAACTGAGGAGATACTGTAAGTGTACTGTAAGTGTACAGGTTGGGTAAAAGGTATTACCTTTTTTTCCCTTAATTCTTGGTACTCATTGAATTGTTTCTGGAACAACATCCTGCATACACAAGAAATTCTGGTGAAAGAGTGAGTAGAACGCTTGTCAGCTATGAAGATCATGAGAGAACTGGCTCATACAGTGTGCAGGGCAGCATCAGGGAACTGGGTTTGATTAAGGCAGCAGCTAAGAATGTGATCTAATTACTGTCCTCTGCTACCTAAAATATGTCTATGGAAAAGGAGCCAGACTTCTTGAAGGTGCACAGGGAAGGAACATGTGTAGCACAAATTGTAGTGAAGGCAATACTGATTGAATAGTGGAAAGTTCTACACAGTTGAGAGGTCAAGCGCTGAAACTGCCTGCCTGAAGAGGTGGGAAATTGCCTTTCTTATTGACTTATAAAATTCAATTGGACTTGGGCCTGAGCAGCCTGATCTAATTTTGAGGCTAGTATATTGAAGTTAGCAGAACCTCAGTTGTTAGTTTAAGTAGCGCAAAGTTTCTAGCCTCTTGTCTTCATCTTTTCAGGTAAGGAGGACTTAATGTATGTCATTTGTCCTGAGAATCAGTACTTAATATGTTCAGTACCTGGAACATATTAAGAAGTGCTAAGTTGTGTATGATGCAGTAACTGATTGTCTGAAGCACAACTACTGTCTTAAAGATAATCTTGTTTTACTGAGCTTTCCCTCCTTTCTAATTCGTATAGGTTGTACTGGCTGGATAGATCATTAGTCCTTTAAAAGACTGCCATCACTTCAGAGCCAGTTACAGATTGGTTTGTGTAATGCTTCTATTGCAGTAATATGATGGAAACCCTATGATGGTGCTAATCATTCTTTTTATTTTTCTAGCCCCATCAAAGAAGAAAGCAAGGTGAGAATATAACTTCCATAGGGGAATCAAAAGAGATTTTTTTTTTTATGAGAACAATTTACTTGTTAAGTACATCTTTTCTGTAACAAATATCACATACAGGGAAAATATATTGTCTTTCCATTGTACTTCATCGTGTGTAAATTGCTTTCTGCCTCAGAGGAAAAAAGCTGAAATAAAATACAATATTCAGTTTATACAGAGTGGTGATTTTTGAAACGTTACACAGCTTACACAATTCAATAGCAGTCTGATGTACTCCTGCACAAAGACTGCAATTCAGATGTCAGGGTGTTACCACTTTCTTTGGGATGCCATTGCCTAAGCTGTAGAAAAGGCACCTGTGTTCATATAGAAAGGAAAAAAGTTTCCATTAGTTCAGTCACCTCCTTTAGCTGATCTGTGGACTTCTTCAGTACAACTGTTTTTTGAGTGTCAAGTAAAGATCTTTAAGAAAATACAGTGTTTTAGGTATAGAAAAATGAATCCTGTATTGTTAAGTTCTATACATTAAGAAGCTGAAATATTTGATCCTAGTCATCAAAAGTAAACCTGACATTTTAGTGATCTTTTAAATGTCTTAGTATTTCTCTTTCTTTTTAAGGTGGGAAGATGATCATAAGCATGAGGTATGTAGAAGTAATAATTCTGCAAATGTCTCAAGTTTTAGCAGTTTCCTTATGCTTGCTTTGTTTTTTTTTTTTTTTTTTCTGAAAACAACTGCTTTTGGGCTTCATTTCTTGTTTTACTGATAGTATTCCAGAAACAAAGTAACTGACCTTGTGACCGGAGTTTTATGTTCATCGTGCCACAAGGGAAATTAATACTGTACACCAGGATATTGACCCATTCAGGTCACATGATTTCTGTTCAGAAGCACTGAGTCTGAGACCCAGTGTCTGCAGGCCAAGTGTCCCAAGTTATGCTGCAATATCCACTGTCTTGCCTCTCTTCAGAATAGAGATGTTCTGTTCTGAAGGTTTGGTTTAAATCTTACAGTAAATATAAAGATATATCATCCTTTTCTTTTCTAATTCAAAAGCGAAATCCTAAATGATCTGTGTGTCTGACCCAAGGAGCTAGCTCTGTGCTATTTGGAGTCTAACACAGTTACAGCTGTGACATAAAAATACTGTCTTTCATTTGTGTTGACTTTTGTTGTTGGATAAAAGGTTAAACAGTCTTGTTTTGTATGGGAAGGTGTTACAAACACTGTGTTCATTCTTCTAATTTTTCTTCCCCAATCCCACAGAATGATCCTTTTTGGAAACAGAAAGCTTTAGAGTTCTTGGTACGTATGTCAAATAATTGTGATAAGAATTTCATAAGTCTTAGCAGTTGCAGAGCTTCACCAGTGTGAAGCACTTAATATTGTAAAGGATCCATTGATTACTGCTCAAATTCATTTGACCCCAACATTAATTTCCAAGGTGCATTTTTATGGACTTTGCCCTTTGAAAAGCTCAGAACAGCATGCTGGTTTCAGTGTGAACGGTCTCACTAGTCACTGGACCATTCTTCTCTTTGCTGAGGAGCCACCCTAACAAGCAGCTTTAGCAGCTGATAACACCGTTGGAGTGGAGAAGTTCTGTCTGTTCAGTTGCTGTTAGCAGTGGCATAGTAAACTTCGCTGTGTTATTGTAATCACAGAATCATAGAATCACTAAGATGGAAAAGATCTCCAAGATCGTCTAGTCCAACCAGCAGTCTACCACCATTTCCCCCACTAAACCACGTCCCTTAGTATAACATCTGAATGTTTTTTGAGCACCTTCAGGGATGGTGACTCCACCACCTCCCTGGGTAACCCATTCCAGCACCTGACCACTCTTTCTGAGAAGATATACCCAACCTGAAACTCTCCTGGTTCCCTCTCATCGTATCACTAGTTACGCAGAAGAAGAGGCCAACCACTGCCTTGCTACCATGTTTTTTCAGGCAGTTGCAGAGAGCAGTAAGATTTCACTTGAGCGTCCTCCAGACTGAATAATCCCACTTTCTTCAGGCACTTCCCTTAAGACTTGTGCTCTGGACCCCTCACAGCTTTGTTGCCCATCTCTGAACATGCTCCAGGGCCTCAATGTCTTTCTTGTAGTGAGGGCCCAAAACTGAACGCAGTACTGAGTTGTGGCCTCACCAGCGTTCAGTACAGAGGGACAATTACTTCCCTGCTCCTGTTGGCTGCACTATTTCTGATACAAGCCAGGACATCTGACTGTCTTTTCTGTTTTTCTCAGTGAAAGTCTGAAGTCTTGTTTTGTTAAATACCTTACATGAGGCATTACATCATTTCATTTGAGTCTGAATTGCTTGTTTCTGCTCTGAAAGAACAAGTCAGCTGTTTTGAGAGGTGTGCTTCATTATTGTCTAAAGTGTTTTTCAGTCTTTTTTTTATTTTAGTCTGTTGTTATTTATGACTTTAGGAAGAGTTATAGAAAAAAAAAATCTGGAGATAATCAGTAAACTACCAGAAATGCTTGGTAGTTGTTGACGTATCTAATGAAGAGGTATCACATATACTCCATGTGTCTTCAGACTATTTTTATTCTTTTAATTTTCTGCAATCATTCATAACTTCATACACTTACTTATTATTGTGATTTAATATTGAAAAGACAGATACACATAACTTTTCTGTACTTTATATAGTTACGTCAGTATCTTTTATAACTATGTATCCCAAAAGCATGCATAGGAAAATTATGGTAGAAACTTTCATCCTTTTGTTACCAAAATGACAGAATCAGAGGCATTTGATGAAGTTGCTGAAGTTTACATTTTATTGCGTTTTTGACAAAAAGCATAAATTTAACACTTAAGTCTGTAACAGAATGTTCATTATTGTCAGTATGGGATTGCTGCAGACATCAAGGGTTACGTTTTGCCTCTTACCAGGGCATAATTATATTTACAGTTATATGTTTTCAAATACGTGTCTGTGTATGTACTTATGTGTATTATATATTTCTTGTGTGTAAGTTAGTGGTCTAACCTTGGTTATACCAAAATGAAAGTATAATTGATCTATTTGTGTACGTGACACTTAGGTGTCCCAGTGAGCTAGCAATTCTTGCTGTGTTTCTCAACAGGAGACTTTTCACATCACCTCAGACTCAGAAGCAACACGTGTTGTTCGAGTTACACAGGAACTCACAGAAGCTTTAAAGTCCTTTTGTGAAAAGAAAGCAGCAGTAAGTGACTTCATCTTGACCAGAGTTGTAGTGATGTTACCAGTGGGAGGCAAGAAATGGTTGAACAAATTATGTTAATGTCCCGCCGAACTGTCACAGTTCAGACATAGGCCAACCCTCCCCATTCAGATATATTTAAATTATTTTACAATTTTGAAGTATCAAATTCATTAATTGCTTGGCACGTTTCTCTTAGTTCTTCATCACGTTCCATCTGGTTTCTTTCCATTTTGCATGTGTTTCCTGCCCTGATTTGGGCTCCATTTCACATCATGATGTCTGGTTGTCATCCTTACTTTTCATTTGGTCCCTTGCTTGATAGCTTTTCTTCTGTGATTAATCAAGCATTTATCTGTTACCCAAATGTGTCACTTTTTCTTTCATGAGCATTTGGGTAAATGTTTTACTGGTAACTCTGCTCCCAGTTGAGATCTTTAATCTCTGAAGATGAAGGCAAGAAGATATTCTGCCTTTTTTGGATGCCCTTACAAACCTTCACAGCTTCTTTGCAGGAAACCTGAATACCCACAGAAAAAAGAGTGTGAAGATTGACCAGAATCTGTACAAAAATGACTAACCACCTCTGGCAGCTACTGACCCATAAAATTTAGCATGTGTTTTTCTGAAAGAAATTTCAGAATGGATTCTTAAGCATTAACAATATGCTTCATATCAGCTGAATGATGGTAACTCTCTTTACGCTTTCGTCTCCAATGTATGTCACTACCTTTTGGAGAGCTACACTTTCAAATTGTCATGCATTTGCTGCTCACTAAAAAACCAACAGGTCAGGAGTCTGCCTACATGCTGGGCTACATCAGCTTGAAGGTTACCATTTCCAATTTCCTGCTAGGGGATAGCAGTTTGAAGTTGATTCTTATAGGAAAAATATTTTTGCTGTTCCTATTATGGGATTTACTGAAAAGTACAAAATGTTTCTGGACAAGTTTGAAGACCTTTCTCATTTAAAATGCAGACTGGACTATTTTGAAAACAACAAAGGAAGCAAGAAAGTGCCCAATCTGGATTCTCTTGAAATTGTATAAAGCCTGCAGATTGTGTTGGCATTGAAAATAGTTGAGGGCCTTGAAAAAACATTCACAAAAAGGAAGGGGCTGGAGGCTGGGGCTGAAACCAGCTGAAGTTAACAGTGTCTGACATGTGGTCTTTGCAGTATTTTGTTTTCCTCTTTCCTATATATGCCACATTTTGCCGTGTGAGTAAAATGCAGTTCTCATGAGCTAGTTGAAAATTGTCATTTAATCTCAGGCAGTAGCTGAGCCTTCCATTCTGCATTCCCTACCTAGAGACAGGATTTGCATATACACCAGTTTTATATTTCAGTCAGGTGATGTTGAAGGATATGGAGCAGTAAAGAAATTTGAAACAGGTGATATTGTCATCCCCAGACACCTCATTCTGTTCCCCAGGTTCACACCTCTTAAAAAGTGCTTTCTAGTTGTAGTTCATGGTGGTAATTGAGACCAACAGAGCAAGCCATCCTTCATATGGAGTTCACTGCCACCTAAAACTGTACTTTGTTAACTTTCTATGAGGAAATTGTTTTGATTTTTTTTTTTTTTTGAATGCTGAAGATTTCAGCTTAAAAACAGACATTCTAAACTTTTGCTTAATCTAGGTGAATTATACTAACAGACTGAGGCCATTGATGCCAATGTCTCGAGGTGGATTTCCTGCAAGAAAAAACTTCTCAAAGCCATATAAGCCATATGGAAAATACAAAGGTAATGTAAACTCTTTGTTCTACTACTGTAAGTCTGCTCTTAGTTTATTTTCATGGCCAGCCATGGTGCTTTTTTACTAGAGTGCCATGTGTCTTTGCCCTCTCAGTCAGTTCAGGCTGTCATTTTCTGAAGCCTTCCAGACTTCGACCCCGTCTGTCTGGGAACACTCTGTCTCACTACATAATGTTGCAAAAAATAGAGGTCACTGGAAATCCAAGCAGTAGCATCTGCCTAGCTCACTGTGAAGGCTGGCATGTAAAGGTATCTTCAAAGAGGTATTTCCCATTCTTATATTGAATACCTCTTCTGATACTGCTAGGGGATGCAATGAAAGAGATTTCTAGCTTGTTTCTTTTGGCTACTGGCCTTCTAATTATTTGATAATGAGTTGCCCCCCTCTATTTCCCACAAAGCTTGGGGTGCACACAGAAACTCAGTAAGGAAGGACATAAGGGTAAGTTGTGAAAGTAGAGCTTTGGCAAATTTTTGGTTGACTGTATTTGTAGAGGATAGACAGACTTTAATTTTTGTAAATCTTTGTTTTTCTCTTAACTGCGGAGCTGATATATTTAAGAAGAAAACAAACACTGGGATTAAATGATGTGATTTAAGCTAACCCGTTTTATTTCATATCCACAGTGGCTGAAGAGCACGTGTGCTGAA
This sequence comes from Gallus gallus, assembly GCF_016699485.2. NCBI lineage: Eukaryota > Metazoa > Chordata > Aves > Galliformes > Phasianidae > Gallus > Gallus gallus. Next base: position 88,555,204 of record NC_052533.1, on the reverse strand, counting down.
GTCAAAAGCATTGAGGCACACTGGCTCATTATTTATAATTATTCTTACATAAAATTCATGTTTCCCGATCTCTTTGATCTCTCTTAGTTACATCTTACCTGAGGGGCCTTCATATGATAATTCCACTGGTTGATTTTTATCATGCTTTGACAGTAAAGCAAAATATGGTTGAATTCAGATTATTTATTAGGTAATTAATTGGATTGAGTCAGTTATTTCCCTTCTGTTATTCTTTGTTCAGCTTTGTAGCACAAAAGCTGATGTTTTCTAACCCAGTAAATAGTCAGACAAAAAGGGGCTTTATGATAAATTAAACTTATTTTGCAAACAATTGCCCCAGCTGTATTTAATGAATTAGAAGAAAAAGAAAACAAAAAAGCCACCCAAACTATTCTGGTTACGTTCAGTGAATGCCATTTGGTTCAATGTGAAAATAATTCAGAAGGAAGTGCCACTGAAAATTCTGTGTACCCTATTTAGCATGAATGTTTTTGGGTGGAAAGATGGAAGGACTCAGTAAGGTACAAAGGTGGGAAATGTGGAAACAGGAAAAAAGCACTTGATGACACCTCAGAGTAGTTGCCTTTTCGGTTGGTATTTTAGTATTTCACTTAACCTCTGGTGCCCTTCCTTACGTTATGTATTTATTTCTTTATTTAGGAAATTTCAACTGGAATCAAGGTTTTTTCTCTCAGCATGAACAGTGTGCTGCAGATAATTCTTTTGCTCCTGCCAACTCAGACAGTTACCAAACTGATGATGGATCATCTTCCTATGGACTAAGACCTGCTGACTCTGCAATGATGTCAGCACTCAGGGACTCTCTTGCTCTCCAGACTGGAAGTTCTGCTGGTGGTATCAGTGAATGGCTGAGGCAGTTCAACCAGTCTGCTTCTAACAGCAATCCAGCCCTTGGGGCCTCTTCTTATGCGACAGGCTCAGTGAATGAGTACTCAGTAGAGTATATGTCCAAAGATGTGCAAGGAGATAAGCTCCCTGGTAACAGAATGCCATATGGCAGGGAAGGTACAAGTTGGAGGAATCAACAAACGTGTAGCAAAGCAAGGAGTATAAGTGATCAGAGATTACCCTATCCCAATTCTTCATATTCTTCATCTGGAAGATACTCAACAAACTACCCTTCACAAAGCTATTTCTCTTACAAGAGTGATGGGTCTGTGAATTCTTGTACGTTTTCTACAAATTCTGCTTTTTCAAGAAGAGGTGGCTCTAGGTGGAACCAGAACTCTAGGTGGAACCAGCGTCCAAGCTGGAACCAGGACTCTAACTGGAACCAGGGCTGTAGCTGGAACCAGGACTCTAACTGGAACCATGGCTCTAGCTGGAACAAGGAATCTAACTGGAACTGGGAATCTAGGTGTCAAGAATATAGGCATGAGAAGTCAGGCTACAAAAATGATTGGGGTTCACATCACTATTCCTTCCCTGGCGGTGGCTCACACAGAGATAATGAGCAGTTCAGAAGATCAGATAAGATGTTTGGTGAAGATACTGTTGGTTCTGCTCCCAGTGTTTTGAACAGACTAGAAGGAAAGGATATACCTGCGATGACTGGGGTGCTCAGACAGCTGGCTTCGTGTTATCCAGCACTTGTAAGATTGTGATTAGTGAAGTAAAGTTTCTTGAATTGAAAGTTTTGTTCTAGGTCATCTTGCTAGCTATCTGAGTTTGTTCTCTTAGCGTGGCAGCTGTAGGGAGGAGATACATTGGCATAGATTAAAAAATATATATATAGGAATATGAGCTGAACCAAACTTGGGTGGAATTGTTGAAAGTATGCAAAATGGATCAAGCGCATTGGGATAACAAAACAAATGTTACCAAAGAGCTGGTTTGTTATCTGATTTCTTTTTTTTCTTTTTTTTCCATGTGGAAAAATATTCCTTTATGTTAGAAAAGTTTCTGCTTTGGAAATAGATCGTAAAATGTTTCAAGGCCATTGGACATGTACTGTCGTACAGCTGCCTTTGGGTGTGAGTTTGGACAAATGTAAGCTATGCTTATGCACAAGAACCAGGAAGGTCAGTTAGCAGTAAAGCTTTCATTTAAACAATCTCTGATGTATTATGTGAAGTAACGTGAAAAAGAAGTAACTTTCGTTTTAATCTCCCCTTTCTAGAACTAAATATTCAGACATTAGCCAGTGTGCTAATAGAAACTAGAGGAAAGGATTAAGGAACGACATCAGCTGAACTGGAAGCAGATGAACAGACTCAAGAATCTCCGTATGTTGGATTTCAGGAGACTGCATTTAAGTGTGCATTCTTGGAAGGGGAAAGGGAGGTAGAGTGGTATCTTTTTAACATATTAAATGTAGCTGGAACTCAAACTTGCACATAATGGAGGTGAATACTATTTTTTTTAGGCTTTTTTAGTGTATTTGTTACATCTCAGTGTATTGCAGAAAAATCTTTTGTTATTCTTTTGGAACGTATGTTACTGTTATTCTGTCAGCAAAAAGCTGATCACCCTTTTAAAGTCCTTCCCCACTCAGAAGAAAGAAAAGTTTGCTTTTATGTTAATTTTGTGGGGAAGAACGCTCACTGAAAATACAGATCTGTTGTTTGAAAATCCAAACGTGCTGCTCTTCACACAAATTTCAGGTCAGTTCAGTTAACTTTAGGCTTTAGAGTTGGGATGTGTGTAGAAATACATACACTACATTTCTGTTTGATGAAAGGAGAGGAGAGAGTGACGTTATCTCATTTTATTTTTGCAGAACAAAGATGTACAATATCTGTACTTTTATATCCACAGAATGAAACTGTTGTGAATCGACTTAAAAATTGATTTGATAAATGGATCCATACTAAAATGGAAAATCCTTCATTCTTTGTGCTGACAAGAGCATACTGAGAAATAGTGGAACCCATACGGCAATTAGATAAAATAAGAGGGGAAACAAAATAATCAAAATGACACCCTAACAGAAATGAGCACCAGTTCATTGTGTTTACCAGTGGTCTGTACTTACATTTCTTCTCCGTGCACTTCTGAACTATAAGCTCACCGGTGCTTACCTTCAGATGTCTGCTGTGTATAATCATATATAGCTAACGTGGGGCTAAAGAAAAGAACTAGCATGGGACAGTTTACTGCCAGTACTCTGTTCTCCTTTTCACTGCTCTGTTATGGGCTGTCATCTTTCTTTTTAACCACAGCTGGAGTATTTTTGTCTCTGCACACTGAATACTTGTGCTGAACTCAGGTTATTCTTCATAAGCTACACTAATGTATTTTTGCATTCACCAAAAATAACTTTTTGGACCTCGTCATGTAAATTTGTAACACAAAAGCAACAAAGCAATTGATGAGAGGGCATATACACTTGATTCTCTAAAATTCTCTTGTTCGTGTTTGGCCTGTACAACACAGGACACCTGCTTTCCTTTTTCTTCACTGCCTCCTTTCCTCCAGGAAGTGTAGTGCAAGTTTCTGGAAACACAGGAAAACTGAATCAAAGTTGAGGTTTTTTTCAGCTGAGGTCTCCATTTTTGGAGGTTTTTTTTCCTACTTTTGACTCCTTTGGAGATTTTACTGCCAGTACTGTATATCCCAGTGGCATACAGTGGCTGAATGATCTCTTCCCCAAGAAGATGCTCTTTTCCGACATTCCCTTCTTTTTTTTTGTTCTGGGGAACGGTTCCTGTTCCTGCCTGTTGCACAGGATGAGTGGTGTCCTGTGGGGGAGGGAAGTTGTCACCCTTTCAGTTACTTCTCCAATAGTATTATATAAGAGAAGACCTTCTCCTGTTTCTGTTTTTCCATGTTGGCCAATTTCCTCAAGTCAGCTTCTGGCTGTTCGCTCCCAGGAAACCTCTGTGCCCTGTCCTGCCCCCATGTAGTAGAGCACTGGAACAGAACGGGTGCTGTGTGTATTCCTGTTTCTCTGGGCCCTGGGCCTTCTTTGGGAAACAAGCTTTACAAGGTAGGCATTGATAGGCTGGAGACCACACTGCAAATGTTTGCCATCCTTCATCAGCAGTACAGCTACACCACGCCCTTTGACAGCAAGGCAACATTTCTGAGGCTGTACCAGAGCCTTTTGAACCAATTTTACTTTTCCTTAAAACACCAATGATAAAAACCCAGGATCGGACATGCTTTGAGGGGTAACTTGTGTACTTCCCAGCCAGGTTCTTGGTACGCTTACTTGCTTTCCCCCCTTCAGAAGTAGCTCTCCCCCTGAGATGAGGCGTTCCAGTTGGTCACTGGTGATTTTTCCACACCAGTACAGCTCCTTTAGGAAGCACTGGCTCCAGTTGTTCTAAAGCAGTCAAATAATGATGATGCTGACTGAAAAAGAATGACTTCACTTCCTTCACAGGCCACAACCCAGGTAGTTCCTCTGGTGCCAGCTTTTTTGGTTTCAGCTTTGCAACCTTGGACCTATGAATCATCCTCGATGTATTGGGTTTCGTTTGGTCAGGGGAATTATCCAGGAGGACAAATCCTTTGCAGGAAGGGAACGGGAAGCTCTTTCTAGTGGAGCATCTCAATGGGGAAGCTCTGTTCCCCCCAGCATCTCACGGGAGCAGCCCTTTGTGCTCTTTGGAGGCTAAGGACACCTTTTAGGTGTTCACAGTCCTTTAGGAGAACATCTTATTTCCCCGTGTCTGTTCCGTGACCATTTGTCAGTGATATTTCATAGAAAGATGTTTAGAAAATGTTACCAGTGTCACTAAGGCTCTGGTACATCGTCACTGGACAACTGGTGGTCATTTCTCTGCCCCACAGTTGCTGGATACTGTAATTTAGTAAATATATCTTGAAGAATAACAGGTTTAAGGTTTTCTTTTAGAGTAATCCCAGGGAGCTTGTTAACTTCTGCTTCCTCCAAGTTGCTTCTTGAAAACTACTGCATAAAAGGAACCTTAAGTAAGTGCTTTTAATGTATTTTTGCTTGTTTTCTGTTTGTAAACGTTGAGAGTGAGAGTAAGGGTTTGAGAATGCTTGACTGTCAAGGCCAATTCAGAATGGGTGCTTCACCCAAAAAGAAGGATCATATGCATTAAGAGGGAAGTGTATATCCAGAGGATGTAAGAGTTTGTAGGGAATTAACTGAAGAAGATGCAGTGTTGGAAATTAATGTGAAGAAGTTACCTTTTGAAAATGGCCTAAGGATGCCCTGAAAGAGGGAGGCAGCTAGAAAGTAAAGGCAGAAAGCAGAGAAGAAAAGGCCATCCCTGTTAAGTGGGAGGGAGCCTGAACTGTAAAAACAAACTGCAACACAGGAACACAGCCACCACCCTCCAAAAAACTGTACAAACAGAGGCTGCACACGTTGGTCTAACACTTTTACTTAATTTTAAGTTCTGTATTAAAAATTAATACATTATACTCTTATAAAAGTAAGGCACATGCAAAACATGTTGTGCAACTTCGGAGTTTTGACTCTTAGAAACTAGCAAGCATTACTTTAATTCGGCATTTCTAAAGTGTCCTTTGTCCCCATGCAGGATATGTGGAAGAAAGTTAAGTTTGACACGGCACCAGTTACGTCTAGGCTCTGTGCTTTCTGTGCTACAGTAAGCATGATATGGCTGATCTTAAGAGTCGTAAAACACAAAAACAAACATTGATTCTGAAAGCGATGACTGACGTACGTACAAAATGTATGAATGTGAAATTATATCCATTACAATACATCAGTCTTATTCAGTACATGATGATTTGGCAACTCCAGTTTGTGTAATGCCAGTGTGGGATTCCTAGATGTCAGTGTCATACAATGCTGAAGACCATACAGAGGTACTGCTCGTAGGACACCTGAATCCAGCCATCCTGATCCGTATCATAACGTCGAAATACATCAGTCAGCCTCTAAAAATGTGGAGAAAGAGAAAACATCTTTGTACACAAGGAAAGATCAGACTGCCGCACTTCCATGTATGAATGCTGCTTCTTTGTGCCTTCTGTAGACGCAGCACAGTGTCAGGCACACAGAGGGAGCTCTCTGCTGTCTCTCATGCTTGAGCGGTGTAGCAGATCTGATTTTGTGAGCTATCTATCTCAGGACATACCTACGCCTATCTAAGCACTTGTTTATAAGCCAGAGTGCTTTTTATAACCGGCTCTTGAGGAGGTGGAAACAAAGCAGAATTCTTGATACCTTTGAGAGTCATCTGTGGACAGGATCTAAAGAGTACTGTTTCTCGTTTTCTAGCCCAGTCTGCACAGAGCATCACTAATATCTCAGTTGTCTCTCAACAATCCCCCAGAGGACAGGCAGTGCTGGTAGTGGACCACAACAGCTACCACTATGGTTTCACTGACAGCACATGAATGATGAGCAGCAGCAAAGCCCTCTTCACCAGAATTTAAGTTTATAGCAAATCAAAATTGGCTCATATTGCAAGTGAATATAAAAGCAATACACGCTTCAGCAGCAGCATTTTACTTAAGGCTACAAACATAAAGCTAAAGGAGAAGAACAAAGCACTTAGGCAGATAATGAGGATACCAATTACACAGAATCAGAGTTGTAGGGGTTGGAAGGGACCTCTGGAGATAGCATCTAAGTCCAACCCTGGGGACTCATTTCTCTTCTTATTGCATGCTGGAAAATAGCTAAGGTACCATGGAAACACTAGATGTGCTAAGAAAAAAAAGGAAACATTCTTCTCCCAGCACACTAAGATTCAGCTTGACCACTGCTGCAGTTTCCCAACTCTTCCTCAAAGCGTTGCCTACATTTCATAAAGGCTAGAGACACTTAGAGAAACCATTCAGTGACTTACTTAATTAATTCTAAATAGAAGAATATACTTGCTGAGGGACACTCTCTTTCTCCCCTGCTCCCCATAAACATTCCTATAACTGAAAGGGTGGGTTGGTTTTCTGTTGCTGTTTGGTTTTTGTTTCATTTTGTTTAAAATGTCTTTTACTACCATTAGCCCTTCTGGAACAGCAGAGATGAAAGATCAAATAATTCAGCTGTTAGGTCAAAAATCTTGTAAATCAGAGTCTTAGACTGAGATAGAAAATCCTCACAACTTCGATTGCAAGAACATTTTTTTGGAGTACACTCAAGAGGGCAACATGGGATGTAACACGGTCCAGCCTGAATGCATCCGAGACCCAAAGAAACTGTGTATATCATAGCCAATGAAAAGAGCACTAAATGTTTTCCTGAGGCTATTTTTCGTTTTTTCACCTCATTAAAACAACTTAAGAGGTCAAAAAGAGCTTCAGATTTACTTGTATGGGATGCAGATGAATAACAAGTGAAGGATGCAAATGAATAACAAGGGCAGATCTACAGCTGGAGATGTTTCTAGCATCTCTTGTACACTTTATTCAAGTGGATCGTTATTCATAAGCAAGTTCTAGTCCCAGTATTACAAAGTGAGAACCATAAAAGTTTGAGAAAAGACTACTTTTTTTTCAATTGACATTAAAAGTACATCTCCTTTCTTACCTGTAGAACAACACAGCACTGAATAAAGTCATCAAAAGCAACTTGGCCTCTTCCTTGTCTGTCAAACTTCCGAATAAGGGTATCGTAGAACTGATCAGACAGCCGGTAACCTTGGACAAGAGAAATCCTTTAGGTTGGTTCAAATACTACAGTCTTTGGGCAAAGTGCTAGGTTGCTCAGCAGGCATGGGCAACAGGAACAGAAAATAGAAGTTACGAGAGACTTGTTTTTTCCTGCTGTCTACTGAACAACACGGGTGTACGAACAGAAGGCATGCAATATAAACCATGCTCAATAACAACAGTTACACACAGTATGGTAAACATCATTATGGATTAAAGTGACTACTGGTTTACTAACAGAATGGAAAAAGCAGTTCACACACATGTACTAGCATGTGCACTTTCATTTCTTCTACAAAGGGAAATACTTCTAAAAAGCAAGCCAACAATTTGCAGGGTTGCAACTGTGGCAGGGTGTCTCTAAGAGGTCCCTCATCCAACTGCCTTTCACTTGTCTCATTTCTGTTTCTAGTCGTGTGTCCCAGCAGTACAGCCCTAACAATACGAAGGTCATTGGATGACATAATCCCATCATAAAAACTGTAATTACAAATGAATTACCAAAACCTGTTAGTGCTTGCTTTAGTTCATTTTTGTCAATCATTCCAGAATTGTCTCTGTCATACGTTCGAAAGACATTCTGCCAATCTGTGATGTACTTCCAGACTCCCGTGAATTCATTGAAGTTCACCCCGCCTTTGTTTTCTCTGTCGAACATGCCTGAAATAAAAACAAGAAAGCCGTATAAAACCTCAGCTCTGAAATCTTCAGATCTTCAGGAAGATCTGCTGGTGTTTTAAGAAAGAAGTGAGATTGCTTTTGGGAGTACTGAAAACAGGCGAGAAATTACTAAAATACAAGTGATATTTAAGGCGTCCACCAAAGGAGGAAAGGATAAAGCAAGAAATCAGAGTGAGTTACAGAATATTTATTTTTCCTGGGTTTTCATTTCCAGTTTCAAAGTATACAGGGTTGGATTGATAATCCAGTGACAAAACGAGAAAGTCAGGTTTGCTCTTTTCTAAGGACTCATGAGAAAGCCTACAACATCTATGGACTGCCAGAAGCGTTGGAACATTGGTCAGCTTTTAACCTACAGATACCATCCCCTTTATGGAGGTAGCACATTGCACAAGGATGGAATTCTGACTGCTGCTGAGCAAGTTTTAAACACTGGGCATTCATTTATTGTTCAAAAGGGTCAGTACTTCAGCTTATATCTTATAACTACTGAGGAAAAAAGAACAAGACTTAGAAAACCATGGCATCTTTGCAGTCACAGACCAGCTCACTAACACCACGACTACATTGGTTCATCAGATGTTTAAATTTGCTTTCAACTTTACAGTAGAAAAACACATTGTACATGGAAATATATATTTGTTTCTCTAAAACAATTACGCAATGACTGCTTTCTCAAACTGGAGCTGAAAATCCAACAGGGTGTTTGCCTTCTTCACAGCACACAGCCATACTCACCAAGAATTGACCTGACGGTCGCTGGGTTGAATGGAGTCCACGTACCTGCAACAGAAAGAAGTACTTTGTTCCTCGAGGCAACAATCAAAAAAGGCAACTGAACAACAAGCAAACAAAAAGCCATAGGGACCACAAATAGTGAATTCAGAGCTAAGTAAGCTAGCTCCTCATTTAACAAAGCTGCTTTGAAGTAACCGTGGTCTTGATGACTTCTGACCAATGCTTTACTGATATCGCATACAAACCCAACATTTTTCAGGCTGCACAAAAAAAAACCCACAACAGAAACTAAAATTCAGCCAAGAACCAAAGCCAAGAATAAGTTTTTTCTTCCCAGGTCGTCAGGAGTCTCTCACCCATTTCTCATAAATAAAACTAAAAGTCTGACTATTTCCTATTCTACAGATGGGTTACTCCATGCCATTGGGTGAAAAGAACAGGTTCTTAACATCACAGAGCCACACAGTGCCACTTCAAGTTGAGATTTGTATAAATCCCCTCTCCACGCTGAATGAAAAGTATTGTTTAAATCAGTGTTTTCAGGCCAAGAAATGCTACTGCTTGGGCAGGCCTGAGCACAGCCATCTGAAGAGGAGCTTTGGACTTCTGTGAACAGCTGCTACTGACTGTGGAAAGGCTACTCGCTTTGGACCAGTTTTCACTGGGTTGGAAGCACTCCGGAGTTCTAAGGAGCAGAGTTAGTTGAATTATTTCATGTTGAAAACAGACATGAAAAATAGACTAATACAGATGCCATACAGAGAAACCACAGCAACTCCACTGCTGAAGAACTGTACTGATTTCAGCTTGTTCTGATCGCCAGCAACAGACTACCTCCTCCTCCCCTGACACAACAAACACCTCAACATGTCAGCACAGGAGAGAAAAAAGAAACAAAAGGCAACGAGGCAGCATAGGATTTTACTGTGCAAATAACTGTATTGTGTGATTACCCACCCATCCCTGACACTCATACTACTATTTGCGTAAGTTTGACGTGTTAAAAAGCTGATTGTCAAGAACACGCTGAACTTCAATATATAGCGACAACAGTGAATACTTAATGTTTTTGGAAGAAACGCTTTACATTCTTTTGGCCCAAGTTGGACTGTGACACACAACCATCCACAGAGGATATATTGTGGAAAAAAACCAACACCACCACCCCGAATCACCAGAAGGAAGGAAAGTGTGACTACTGGAAAAAAGTCTTCCGTTCTTATTTGGCTTCCCTGAGTTATCTGACCATGCCTTAGTTAGGATTCAAGCTGGGTCTGAAGTACATCTTTCTACTTGGTTAGGAAAAAAAAAAAGCCTCATTTAAAAATAAAAATTACCACTTTCACTTCCTGCGCCGTACTGAATGAAAAGCTCTCATGTGCAGGAAAAAGGCTGCCTGTAAACGTCTGACACTGGTTCAAAAGGAAAGGTGTGGCACAGATGAGCAAGGAGCAAAAAGTCAAGAAGCCAGACTGGCATGAAATGTAGCATGAAGTTCACAGTGGGCCTCCTTCCCCCTTTACAGACTTACTTACCATTGGACAGTGCCTGCTGAAGCTCTGTGTCTGAGATTACTCCACTCCTGTCTTTATCAACCCTAGAGGAGGGGAGAAAAAGTGGCATGCCTCAAGGTGCTGAAATGAACAGCATTTAGCTACAACCCTCAGCATTTCTGTTCTTACCAAATAAAATGCCAATAGGGTTCATCTTTTCAAAATAAATAAATCACTGTTTGGTCAATCACTCACAGGCATTGCAAATGAAATGCTTCACTCAGACTGACGAGACACTCTGGATATGAGTTAAGTAAATTCTGCAATTTTCTCCATAAGAATGTGTGACACACGCAAACACACTGACAGCGGAGCAGTTTGGACATGACCCAATCCAAAGGGGTAATCTGAAGGAGACGGCTTCCCTCTGTTTTACACAAGGGCCTTCCCCCCACACCTGACAGTTTACCCCCTCTCAGTTCCAGCCATTCCAAAGTCCTGCCCCGCTGATCCCTGTGCAGAAGCGGAGGGTCCCTTTGGAGCAGCCGGGGCTGGCTCTGAGCTGACACAGGCAGCACAGGGCTCTGCTCACAGAGCCACCCCAGGCCTCACTACCAAACCTTGTCACATAAGCCTACGAGAGTTACAATCTGCTTGTCTTGCTCCCAGCCATCAGTCAGCGTAGAGCACGTTCGTTTGATATACAAAATGTCATGAATCTTCCTCACAGCCATCAGATACCTATTCTGGAATTCATCTACCCGTGATACAGCAATCAAGATCCGACCGTGAAGGTGACACAGCCCGGTCACTGAGCACTGCAAGGTGCTCCTGCCAAGCCTTCACAGGTTTAGCTCTTGCTGCAAGAATCTGCCACAGCATCTGGAGTGCACATTTCTGCTTTGTTAGTAGAAAAAACAGATACCTTCGAAATACTCAAATGTTAGTCTGTGTAACCAGAAGCTGAAGCTCATGCTTCAGCTCCTCATTCACCCTCTGTTCCCCTTAGATGCTCTTGAACATATTGAAAAAGATCCCAGAACTGCTGCATCTATCAGCGTGACAGAAAGCCACACGCCTTCCCTTTCAGCCAGTTATTTACCTGCTGAAGGACTTTCCCTTTCATTCCATGCCTGCCAGATTTCTCTAAAGCTCCTTGATGCTTATGTATGTTGAAAGCCTCTTTGGAAACTATTGGAACTACACCAACTCTCGCAGTTTTATCCATATCTACAACCAATCCCTTGTCAATATATTCCAACACCTATACAGTGGTATGCCAGATAGGAATACTTCTAGCAAGACCCATTCAACTGCCTTGCTAGCTACATTATTTAAAGTGCTTCTACTGGCCTGCCTGGTGGAGAAGGCAGAATGTCCACCTGCTTCCTTCAGGACCAGCTGAAACTAGGAAATGGCATCACACATACTTCCTTCAAGTTCCCAGATAAAGTGCTTTTACACGAGGGTGGTGGACAAATGTCACCTCTCTGAGTCACTCCTGTGTTATGCCCGGCAGTAACTGTTACTCACTGCTGATCCAAACGTGCATCCTTTGAATCACAGAATGCTTTGGTTTGAAAGGGCGCTCAAAGCCCACCCAGCCCCACCCCCTGCCATGGGCAGGGCTGCCCCCCACCAGCTCAGCTGCCCAGGGCCCCATCCAACCTGGCCTTGAGCGCATCCAGGGATGGGGCACCACAGCTTCTCTGGACAGCTGTGCCAGTGCCTCACCGCCCTCTGAGGAAAGAATTTCCTCCTAACATCCAATCTAAATCACCCCTCTTTTAGCTGAAAGCCACTCCCCCTTGCCCTATCACTATCTACCTGTGCAAAAAGTCGGCCTCCCTCCTGTTTATAAGCTCCTCTCAGGAAGCAGAAAGCCGCAGCGAGGCCTGCCCGTAGCCTTCTCTTCCCCAGGCTGAACACACCCAGAGCCCGCCTACTCCATACCCGGCCTCGCTCTTACCGGAGCCCAGGCGGGCCCTCTGACACATGCCCCACAAAACGGGCCCGAGGGACGAGCTTCCCCAGGCTCTTCACCCTCCATAGATGGCGGCACCTCCTGCATTCCCAGCTGGCAAACGCCTTCAGGTTACGTCCCTCGCTCTACCCCGCCTCCCCCAGCCCTCCTTACAGCTCTCCCTCGGATTCCCGCTGCGGGAACACAGCCGCAGACCTCGGCCGACGCCCGGCGCCCGTCAGAGGCATCCTGCCTCCTCCCAAGGCCCGCTCACTCCCCGTACCAGCTCGGCGGGCAGCACCGAGCCCTCCGCGGCCTCACCTCTGGAAGACGTTCCACAAGAAGGAGGGATCGGGAAGCCCCATCCCGTGAGGCGCCGCCATAACGGCCACTGCCGCCCTGACAGCGCGAGCCTTCTTCCGCTTCCGGGGGCGGGCCGAGCGGGGCGCGGAGTGACGCCACCAGGCCGCGCCCACGCGGGGAAGCACGAGGAAAGGCGCGTGACGCCCGTCGCCATGGCGACAAGAAGCCGGCGCGGCCTAAGGCGGTGCGGGCCCGGCCCGGACCCCGCGGCTTCCCCGGCCCCTCCTATGTTAAAATTAGCTTTTAAATCTAAAGTTCGTTCCCCCCTCAGCCGAAACACAGAACACGCAGCAGAACGTGGCCGTGGTTTAGCGTTTTATTGAACAAGTGGTGCTTCGTGTGCTCTTTTTAGGGAATCTACAAAGGAGACATTTTGTACCTCACGCCCTTCTTAGCTATTTATCGATTCCCTCGACAGTGCCGTGGCCAGGAAGCTGGCTCCATAATTAAGGTTTTTGCCATAAACTATTTTACACCAAAGTAATTACATACACCAAATATAACGTGGGAGTGGAATGGGGACGTTAATGTACACCCAATGCTGTGCCACGGGACGATGGCTCTGGAAGAGCAATATACACCCAGCAGTGCCCCAGCTGTGTTATTTGCAATGTAAGTATGTTTATACGTTTGCAATGCCATATTTCATGACTCAAAATGAATTTGCTGACAGCAGCATCAGCACCTGTAGAAATCTCATTATATCCCACATCCAGACCTTCAGAAACATATCTAGCGTGCATTGAACGTTACTTGAAATAGCATTGCCAAACTTGCCCTCAGATATTTCACACCTGTCAATCCCATGCCAGTAACAACACATGAACAGAGCTGTCCGTTACTTAAGAAGTTTTGGCACAGTTAGAGTAGGAACTGTAATTTCTTTAAAAATTGGCACGTAGTTTGGATTGGGTTGGCTCGGCCCTTGATCCAAAGTCTCAATGATAGTCTGCTTCATGTCTCTGCTGGCATCTCCTCTCACCGTCAGCAAGGCTGCAATGTGGTCATCCCTGCCAAAGAACAAAGGTAAGGCTGGCATTAGTTCTCGCAGAAATAACGTTGTATCAGAAATATCACAGATTATCCTTTCACTCACTTTCCGCGTGGACCTCCAATTCTTAATCAGATCTCTAGTCACAAAGAACTGCCTTCTTCAGCTATCTATAAGGTACTATTTTTGGCTACGCTTAGGAATCCGGGATGAATTTCATCCTCCCAAAACACAATGGGAATACTGTCATTATTCCTTTGCCATACCAATGAGTACTTAAATGCACACACCTCGTAGTCCACGGCACGTACATTTGCTATTAGCATTATTAAAAAAAAGCATCTACATTTCAAGATATGATTAATATGAAAATATTACACATTGTTTTAAAATTATCCCACCGTTACAAAGAAACTATGGTACTATCTATTTTTGACTTTGAAGGCAAAGAGCATTACCTGATATCTGGGTATTTACTGACTAAAGTTGAGACTTCCAGATAGAGCAGGGAAGGATCAGTTAGTTTGATAACCTCTGCAATAGCTTCAATGATATCACAGAGTCCTTCAGTGTCCTCTCCAGATCCCTGGAAAATAATAATAAAAATAATATTAAAACAATAATAATTAAAAAGTGACTAAAGAAAGCAACCCCCCCCAATATCTATACACAATTATTTAATTACTATTATTATTATTTTGTCTGACAATGCTGTTAAATTCCCTAAACAGTGGAAACATTAGCCATTAAGACAAAAACCATTTGTGAACTGGTACATTAAGCCTATTCCCTTATGCATTTCCCTATTCCTGCTCATCCACAGACATTATCTCCAGAGTATCAGCAAAGAAAGCCATGTCTGACAAACAGCGTGTTGTATTTATCCACACAACTCTGTATTCCGGTCTATAACTGTTGCTAATCCACAACACAAACATGAGGAATAACTGATGTGAAAGCCAGGTCTCCCCTTAAAGCTTATGTAAAAACGTGCCACTGCGAGGCCATTCAGATATTGCTTTAGCAGTAGGCTCGTGTGTGTTCAGAAACTCTGTCCATGCCCCCAGATGGCATTCTTGTTACTCACCATTCACCCACACGCTGGAGATACAGAGATCTAACTCAAACTGTTACCCCCAAGCAATCTGTGCGTTTTATTCTAAGCTATTGTAAATTACCAAGTTAACATGATTATTGAAACATATATAAGTACTTACAGATGCAAGCTTCTTAAACAGAAATCTGAACTGTTCTGCTTCTTTGATCATTTTTTCTGCGCCCTCTTTTCTCTCTTCTGCATTCTTGAAAGAGATACGTTTTAACATGATTGCCCTGATGTATTCCACAACCACCCTTCGATGGGCCTCCATAGTCATCGTCTGAAACAAAGGAGTGGTGGTTTATGCCAGTGATAACTGCCAAAGTCCCCATTCCGAGCAATGATGAGGCTTTGAAACGTTTTTGTGCTTTATCACCAGTATACGGTTTTCACTAATATAATATAACTTGAATGGCTTCAGATTTTCATGATGCCAACAGAAGTGAAAACCTGCTCTGTTCACGTGGCTTTTAAAACCTGAACTTCCAGAACTGGGTTAATCAAGAACGTTTTAACTTCAAGGAAAGATAAGTATGTCCTACCGAGTGCTAGAACATCAAGTGTGCTGTGTAGGAAACTTACTCTGCTGGGACGCAATCAAATAAATAGCAGATATAATGAATGCCCGAAGTCATGTTGGACTTTCTTCTCCCTGAGGTGGCAATAAACACTACAGACGTGACCTCTGAGATTCATATTAGTGACTGGAGAAGTTCATGTCAAGCACAATTACCTCACAGTAACAAATCAGTCCTGGAAAACTGTTCCATGGATACAGACTAGTTCTGTGACCACCTAACTTCCTTTTCTGGACTGAAAACTCTTATAATTCACATACTTCAAGGCCTCCAGTATCTCTAGATCCTGAAGACGAAGAGGTTAAAAGGTCAGAGAAACTTTAAGCAGTCCCTTCTATCTCCATAGGAGATCAGGTAAGAAAGAATAACTGTACGATTCTGTGTCTTACAAACACTCCTAAGAGTTCCTCCAAAGGCCTCATATAAATCCCAATCCTGCTAGCTTCAAGTATTTCCTAAACTGCTGGGAATAATTTTAAGATGTGCTATCTTAACTACACACAAATTGACTTTAATTCAGTAAAGGACAAAACTAAGTAGAATAATACTAAAAATTCAAGGCTAATGAAAAAAAAAATCCTTTGACAGACAATGGGGAAAAATATATTAAGACCACCCAATACAATGCTGTAACAGCATTTTTAACATGTATTATGCATTTGGTCAATCTCATGTTGCCAGCTTAACAATGCCTTACCACCTTAACATATGTATTAAAACTATACATTGTGTGCACAGTTACAGAAAAAAAAAAAGCTAATTGCAGATCCATCTATAAACTTCTGTTGTGAGGTAGAAAAATTCAAGCTGGTAAGAATACAATTTAGTAATATATTTTCTGTATTAAGTCCTGTAAGTCTAATCTCTCTCTGAAAACATGAGATGGCTGTGAACAAAACAGATGAGAAATGCTCAATTCAGACTAATGCAATACGATTACAGTTTGATTTCCAGTGATGACTCAATTCAGAATTTCAATGTGTGTGTTCCAATTTTACATTCCATACAGTATCCATAAAAGCCAAACCAAAAGGACGTTCAGAGTATATGAGCAAGGCACCGTAGAATATTTTGCACCTACCTTTTTATAAGGCTTTTTTATTTTTGCAAAGTCATTAAAATAATCCTCTACAGTGACACAAATAGTTCCCACGGCATTAGAGCCCAACAACCACTTCTTTGTCATCAGCTCATTCAGATGGGGCTGAGAAGATAACAATTAGAAATGATGAGATGAAGTTTTGACACTTTTCATCAGGTTAGTGCAATTAAGAAAAACAAGGAAACAATTCTAAGTGTTACGTATTTCTGAATTACATTCCTTCAACCAGAACAGTTAACACAGAAGGACGACGTTGATGGGTTGTCGTATCTACAGCTGCCATAGAGCGCTATCTTGACGTACACAGCAGTTGTGTATGTAAACCACCTGCACTAACCTAAGCATTTATTTCACGTGAGTTCTCCAAAATCCTTTGGGATTTTCTGTATTTAAATGTCTACGCTGAATAAGAAAATTAAGGTCCACAAACAAAATTGCCTTAGGAGGACAATTCCAGTTTAACACAACGCACCTTTAAACTGTTGCAAGAATGAAATTTGGTGCTCGTTCCCTTGAGCTGCTACTGGCTATTAAGGTGTTTCTCTCCATGGTGCCACAACATTCTTGTGTCTACACCAAATCTGGTGGCCTTTGTGCTTTATGCCTTTCCCAGAACTCTGAAACATGCAATTCCAGTATTCTCAGCACCTACACAGCTATCTTGTCTTCTCTTCCCAATGAAAATACTCTGTGTAATCAAAGCATTTTACAAATGCTAATGGAAACACAAAGCTTCAGGTTAAATAATTTCAAAGAATGCTCATCTGAGTGGGTTGAGTGCCTCTTCATAATCAATTAACACAGTTACCAAAAAAATAAAGGTCTTGCTGAAGAGCTCCAGGTTTAGAAAAAACAGTGCTCCCAT
The DNA here is from genome assembly GCF_016699485.2 of Gallus gallus. Classification (NCBI taxonomy): domain Eukaryota; kingdom Metazoa; phylum Chordata; class Aves; order Galliformes; family Phasianidae; genus Gallus; species Gallus gallus. The sequence goes on along the minus strand of NC_052533.1, from coordinate 88,537,768 downwards.
ATCTTTCTTACTGTGACTGTTTTCCAAGTGTTATTGAGAACCAAAATACTCACAACACCTTTCTTCCTTCCACATCCCTCTCATTCCTCCGCCTTCCCGCTCACATTTCCAATTTCTCTTAAACTATACATAGCCCTTTTGGTTTTTTTTTCTTCCCCTTTCCCTTTTTTAGGGGGACTGTATCAGAAGCCAGAATTCCTGAACTGAATTATCAGTCAGAAACTGACAATCCTTACTGTCAATCAACAATCTTAATGATTTTCCTTATGGCACCTGTACAAAGATAGCAGCTTATTATCAGTAGCAAATAATTGTTACAATGCAGCTGTGCAACTATTTGACTGAGTACAATCTCAGTCAAAATATGTGTATATTCACTGTTACAAAGCACCTGTCTGAAACAATCCTGTGAAATACAATCAAAAATCCTTTCAGTCTCTGACACTCAAACTGTACCAATGGAGTTTCCTCACATTTTGCTAGCACGCGTTCAGCAATCAGGACATTTCACACTTAGATCATTCCTGAATTATTTTTCCTAGAAAATAATGCTTTTTGTGTTTTTGTTTTGTTTTGTTTGAGGAAAAAAGTTCCAACCTCTAAATCCATGAAGACTTCATCTAGCAGGCTAGAGCATCCTTCTTTGGCAATGATGTCTAAAATCGCATCCATGCTTGCATGACTGCTTGATAATGTCTCTTCCATTTCAACTTTCAAGTATTTTCTTTTCAGACTGATAATAGATTCTCTGTGACAAATAACAAGGCCTTTCATCATCCACTGAAGAAGATGCATTGCTACTAAATTTTCTGAGTGCACGAACAGAAACAGACATGCCAGTCTTATTTTTGCAAGGTGAAACAATGCTTTCTGCTTGCTTTGAAAGCCATAAGTGACTCCACAGCATGATTTTCCAGTGACCACACTAAGTTACTTGTATCTTGGTTAAAAACATAAAAACTACTACTGCTTATTTGTAGACTTGAGAATGGCAGCAGCAGAAGATGGACGACAGACTGGATTGCTGAACTCTGAAATGTATGAAGGACTTTTCTCGTTTTGAAACGTGAGCAATGAGGATTTCTTTCTCCTGCTTTAATATTCTGAGTAAAGTCAACTAGACCCTTAAGGTCCTCCGTTTCGTCCACCTTGATCACAGTGCTTGAAGGTGGACCGTGAGAGAACAAATGTAAGAAAAGACAATGGGTCCCAGGTAAATTGAAACAGATTTTTGCAATTCTGAAAGCAGAATGGCTTTTCACAGGTGATTGTGATTTGGTTTGCCAACAGGAGTAACAAGGTTTGCCTCCTAAAACATTAAATGCACTTAAACCTATTGGTTTTCTGTGGTCAACTAAACTATCTCACCTAAAACCCTCTTTGTATATAAAAATCCAACAAAGTCCTGGGAATGTGCAGTATTAGAAATTAAATCTAGCAAGAAAATACAGACTTACTTAAAAGTTTGACAGTTGTTGATGACTGCAATCATGTATTGAACATAGCATTGAGGATACTGGCGATTTTTAAGATGTTCTTCTTTGTAAAACTGTGCTTCATCTTTGTATCTGTAACACGTACAAAGAATAACATTAAACAGACACAAAATCTATAATAACTACACACCATAGAATCAAATGCTCCATAAGGACTTGACATTTATCTACAAGTATTTTCAAGGGCTTGGTGCTCATGTGATGCTTCATCTCTCTGTTTCTCTCTTCATTACGGGAAAGGATTACCAGTTTGAAATATCAAAGAAAGAGGAACTGACTCCAAAAACTCGAGTCAAAGAGGAACACATACTGCCACGCACAACACAAAACTCCTCTGGTGAAGGAAGGAAGAAAAGAAAAAGAAAGAAAAGCTTGGTTGGCACAAAGAGACAAAGAAATAAAGAAACACCCACAGGAAAACCAAGCAATGAAGACAACTGGAGGCAAGACGAAGTCAAGAATTCAAAAATTGCTTTACCTGGTTAGAAATGAATTCATTTGTTGAAGACATAGAAGGAGTACCTTTGTTTTCAAATCTTCGCTTATCTGAGCAGCTACCTGAAGATTCTGCTCAAACATCTACATTAAGAGAAAAAGTTGAGTTGTAAAGGCAGGCCTACCTCAACAGTAAGTAAAAGAGAGAACAGTCACTGGCACCATTTTTATTTAAAAAAAAATAAAAAATAACCAATCAACCAAAAACTCCTTCTGCAGGTTTTTTTTCTAGGATAAACAAGTTTTCTTATACCTGAAAAACGATAGCTGGGAGCGTAGTCTGATAGTACCCATCTTGATCTGCTTCTGGCTCAGTTTCTTTTACCCAGTCTTTTTTATCTGTCTCCAGTGCTTTTCTTAGCCAGCCAATGATGTTAGACTACATCAAATAAAGCAACCAAGAGAAAGCAGAGATTGTTTAATCCAGCACCACAGTAAAAGTAAAATTAAATACTGCAATATTTGGAATAGCAGTCATAGAGAAGTGCAGTAACAGATAACAAGATGTGACGGGCATCAAGTCCGACTGGTTGAGGTTGCTAGGCATGTTTTAGTATCTAACAAATTAAAGCAGCTAAAGACCTCCCTCCTCTGCTTGGCAGAGCTCCCGGACTTAGGAATTCAACTGAACAATACAAGAACAGCCAGTCTGAAGTTTCACATACCCCAATAGTCAGTCTGAGAAGGCAAACAACACTGAATCTTTAAAGAAAAATTCATTTAAAAGCCTGGCAACCACATACTGATTCCTTTGCTGTGCAGCTGACCAATGTTGGGTGACTTATAGTTTAAAAAAGATGAAGTGTCACCTGTTGCAAACAAGACGCAGCGTTTTTGTATTTAAAATGCACTTGAAAAGGCACGCATGAAAGGAAATGCTCTGCTTGGGCAGCTGACAAGCATTAAATGAAAAAGACTGGCAAATATATGCCATGAGTATCCCGATTACCTTGAAAAGATCACATCGGTATCAAATGTTGACTGAGTTACTACAGAAACCAAGCAGGAATCAGCAGCTTCTAATTCTGGTAGTACCTTAACTATGAGTGCTGTGAATTCTTAAGTGTCTAAGTACAAACAGTGGAATTCCCTCCTTTCTAGTAAAACACGGTTACTGTGGTCTGCAAAACACAATTATTCCTTGAAATTTCACGATTTACATCCACAGAATTTTCTGATTATAACCTTATAAACCAAACTGCATATAGTATATGAAGACTTATAAAAGTAAAGGCATTGAGTTCACATTTGTCACTGTATTTTCCTCTGCTGGAAGTACAGCACTTTGAATGGTGTGGTACAGCACTAAGGCATCTATGTGGCTATATATTCATATGAAAGAATCTTGGAGTTACTACTACTTACAGTAAGCGTTGACATGTACTTGCTGAGAAGCTGATCTACCACATTTTGTGAAAGCAGAAGATCCAGAGAATTTGCATCCACTTCAGGAGACAGCTCTGAATTCCCCATCATCTCTGTACTGAGTTTAAAAACAAAACACGCCACAACATTTCAGATTAGCAAAGGAAAATGAGACGAAAGTTAAAAACTACGTAACTTTTTTGGTACGATCACAGTAGGGGGGAATTTTTACATTCTTTGTAAACGTACTTATTGCCACTATTAAGAACTTTTTTGGAATGGACATTCAAATGTTAACACTTCCAAGTTTTGAGCAGAGCTTCTCAGAGACCTTCTGTTGTGCTACTTTACTTCCCCGTTAGAACTAAAATACACTCAAATAAAACCTAGCACTGCTTCTTGCACTGGTAGAGAATACACTTGCTACAAGAGGAGAAGACATCTGATGAGCTAAATCAAAAGGGCACATCACGGGTCCAGCACTGTAACAGCACTACTGGCTGTACTTGCTTGATTGCACAGGATTAGAAAAACCAGAGCAACCCTCAAGAACATTTTCAAAAGGTTTATGGAAAATTAATACTTCACAATGAGATTTTTCCTCTAAATAAGATTCCTTTAAGTTGCTTGCTGTGTCAAAGCATAAAATAGCAAGAAACCTTAATATTCTGAGCTTAAAAAAAAAAACCAACCAAATCAATACAGCAAAACTACACTCCTCAGAGCACTTTATTAACAACTGATGCAAATATATTCAGTGAGGGAAACGGAAAAAAAGGGTTCATAAAGGTTCATTTCTCTAAGTGTTTAGTTTCTAAATTTCTGCATATTCAAGGTGTCCTTTGGGGATATGCAGTGAGTCAGCACAGCACTGCTTCCACATCACAGAAACCACTGCAGCCCTAAAAACATACTACAGCTAATTGCTAAGAAAACAATACAAACACATTGTCTTTGAAGGCATTGAATCCAGTGCAACTGAGCCCTTCACATTTGTAATGTCATCCTGAGGTGCAGGAAAGGAGACTGAAGATATTAAGGTCAAGGCTCTCAGAAAGCCGAATCCCACTCCGTCGCTGTTCACATAAAGAACACACGCAATAGCAGGACCTGTTCTGGAGTCATTTAGGGGTAAAATGAAAAGCTGGTTATGGCACTGTGCTGTATTAGAAAGTATTTCTAATTTCATTAACCACCATTATTCCTACTTCACAAGACCACAAAAACATCAAACTTTTCTTAAGGCACACCAACTGCAGCCACAGAACAAAGACCACAGAGCCTTACTTCCAGTCCTCAAAGACTTTCTACAAAATATTCCTTTCCCAATTGTTACAAAGGAAGCGATAACACAACCCTTGCCAGGAGGCTTCTAACATTGTAAAGGGTTATTTCCCATCACAAAACATTCATAATTAAGTCGAACTTTTAGCCAGAATTGTATTCCCTGGAAACTAACACAAGAAAGCTCTTATTCTGCCTTTCATGGCAGGCTTGACGCCAACTCTGCTGCATCCTGTAAGAAAGGTACTCAGCCCTGGGACGTCGCCCAGATATACAGCACCATGCTTTCCATTCATTAGTGTGAAGATTGCTGACACTAACTGCACCAATGCTGCTGAACTCTCTTCTCAGCAGTTTTATCAACACTTGATCGTAATATCTAATAAAATGATGTCACGAATACGGGCATCACCAGAATCTTACATGACCTAGGTTTTTCCTAAAGCACAGATTAGAGCCCCAATCCCAACCTAGGGCAGGTTTAGTAGCTGCAGTATGTTTTCAAAACTCTCACTGATGTAAAGATGAGAGACAAATACATTAGCACAGTAAAAACTACAGTAGTGGCTGTTATCCATGTGAAGATCACTATTCCTGAGCTACGAATGGAATACAGTTCTAAAAAGAGCTTACAAGATAATCACTTTCTACTTCAGCAGAGTGTATTTTAAGTTCTTATCCATCAAAATTATAAACAGAAGTAACACACGATCTTCTTATCAATTATTCCATGGAAAAGAACGCTCAACGCATCTCTTTACTGGCTTCTACCTTCTCAGCTGGTTTAGAAACGCAGCTGTAACAAGCATAAGCAAATACAAGTTCCTATGTCCTCTACCATGTTCAACCACATTTATTAAAAGTAAAGAAAGAGTAGAAAGGACAGAACTATTTTCCACACAAGTGAATAGGAATGTAGAGCTTATTTCTCATACAGGGAAAAGAAGGTTAAACTGATTTCACAGAAGTTTTCATGAATTCATGGAAGTTTTTGTGATGTCACAGAGGCCAGCACAGTTTATTATATTCAGATCCCTATAGAGAATTGTTAATTGTACTGTTAAGAGATGTTCAGCAACTGAGATCGGTTAAGTCTTGCAAGTATCCCACTGGAATACTTCAAATTTCCTACCCACAGGCCTGAGCCAATTCCGCCACCCTCTACAAACACACAAGTGAGTTAATTACCATCTTTATAATGCTCCATTGTAACCTAAAGGAACACAAGTACCCCGCTGCCCTCTCAGGCTTCTCAGATAGGAGAGAGAGACACTCACTTTCAACTTTTCCTGAGGTGTTTCCTCGTTGACAGTTTTTAAGACCAAGAACTGTCTCAGTGGAACATCAGCCCAAGGCTGTACATGAAAAACCTGGGAGCAGGATTTCTGCCCAGACCATGCCCCCATAGGAAGAGGGAGTCCCACATTTCTGATTTGCATTCATTGCTTCATTCCTCTGGCCTTCTAGTAATAACAAAGAGAAGGCCAATGAACTCAGCTCCTTTATCTTATCAGCTGCATCTCAAGTATACCCTCCCAGCCTATGTATTAAACATGCATTAGTGGCTGCTCCTGGATGTCCCCTATAGGAAAGAAAAGGGGAAGAACGTCACAGCGTAAAGTAAAGCAAAGAGTAAGCCAAAACATATCTTAAAATGGGTTATAAGAATTCTGTGGAACAGTAGGATCTCCAACCTATTTGCTGAACGGCTCTATACTCTAAACCTACCAAGAACTCTATCTGTTGAAACAGTGAGATCAAACAACCCAAGACAACAAAAACCATACGCAGTGCAGATTCTGGGTCACCGCCAGCTATTGAGAACAACGTTAGTCATAAAGCACAAAAAGCTAGCAGTACTTTTTCCCAAATAAAGCAGTTGCCTAGTAACTGTGTCAGCAAAAATTAAAACACCACAGTTCGAGCTGTTTCTATCAGGAGAACGATAGGACAGACCCAATCCTTACGTTATTTCAACATATTACAGCACTCAAAAGACACTGAGAGTTTGACAGTATCACAGGAGAGAACCTACGGGCAGAAATTCTTCTAAAGAAACAAACTGTCACATGGTTCCAAGATAAAATCTGGAGGAAGTTACTGCATTCTTTCCATCTAACACTCATGAAGCAATACTTAAACAGTCCCACGCTCTGCAAAGGAGAACAATAGAAAGTAAATAATCACACTAACTTACTGGGGCTATGCCCAACGAAAAACATTTTGCTTCACACACACAAGCTCTCTATCTCCTCTGCTCTCCCCAGTTCTTCACCAAGTTGTGCACAAACACACTGTCTCAGGCTGACAGCAGCTCCACAGTGGTCTAGAACTGCGTTAAAGCCTCAAGCTTACAAAGCAACTCAAAACCACGTACTAGAAGACCTGGAGAAGTTTTAAGGAGTAGCTTCCAGAAAGTAAAAGGCATTAACAAACATCAACAGTCCTTTATATTATTCCTCTTCTTTTTTTTTTTTTTTTTATAAGCAGCTGTATCTTCTTTATCTTCTATTCTGTTAATAGACATACAGTTATTAGTACACAGACTGTGTTGAGCATGCTTATCCTCAACTTCTCTCACAGAAAGATAAATGGGACTTTACCTTTTGTAAGTATTTAAAACCCAAGTTAGAAGGCTAACAATCTCATTTGCTTCCAGATCCTCTGCAGCAAGCTCTTGCATGCGGGTGGACAAAGCCTGATGGTACATGCTTAGCAATCTTTTGAAAATGTCATAATGTGGGGGAAAGCATTGATCCAGCAGGGTTTTAGCCACTAGAAGGTCATCAAGGACGTATTTACGTATGATTTCTAGATGACGCACAAGCCACATTTTGTCAGATTCTCTAGTATCTGCTTGAGTGCCTTCGATTCGTATGCTCACAGTTCTTTCCAAGATGTTGAACATATTTTCCTTCCATTTCTTCGGCCTGCCAGGAGGTATGAACCCAGTCTGTTTTTTCCGGTCTAACATGCGCCTGTCGATTTTTTCTTCCCTTTCAATTATCCTAACAACAGAAACAAGCAAGGTCGGATCTCGACGGACTGTCACCAGAGATCTCTGAACCACCATCCACAACTGCTTGGCCAACTCCTCAGAAAGTTTCTGCATATCCCCAAAGTACGTATGGATGAGGTTCATGTCATGTGTGTTTTTGCTGTCCATGCGATACTGCTCATACATGAGGTTATCACGAGAGCACTCCAAATCCATCAGTTTTCGATGAGCTTGCAGAAGTTCCCCTCGCTCAATCAGATCTTGGGTCTCCCTCACTATCTCTGGAACTGCAACAAAGGCAAAAAAGAAGGAAGAGGGGTAAAAAAAAAAATAAAATCAAAATTCCAAAGATAAACTCAAGACAATATGAGCACTAGGAAACAAGTGGGAAACCTACATTCAGTATTTAAGGAACAATACAGAATAGATTAGGATTCAGTGGCAAGAACAAAAGTGGAGAAAATGTCAGAGCAGCAGATAATGATAAAAACTGGCAATCAAATTTAAAACAAAGCACATTAAGACAGTTACAATCATTAAATGTGGTGGAAAACGTTTGATTTGTAATTAAAAAAACCTTTTGGTTCACTGAGAGGGACGTTATCATCAACTCTACTTTGTAACAATCTCAGGGGAAACACTTCACACCCAAAGCCCTCAGGATACTAGAAAACAAAAGGCTGCATTCAGGTCTCAACTGCATTCATGGGGGTAAACTAAAACAACATCCCTGAAACAAACTAGCACTGGCACATACAAAAATTCATTGTTCTTCGCTGGATGTTACTTTAAGTAGAAATCCAAATCATCCTTGAGGTTCTTAATCACTGTGTGAGAAAGATTGCTAGGGAATCTTCTGACTGGAGATGTTGCTGCTTGACATTCTGCATTTGCTTGCAAACTTATTTGCCTCTGAAGATCACCTGGGACTACTGTTACGCAAGTCTTGTTGAAGGTACCCAGCACATTTCACATACATCTCACCTTTCTTTCTGTAAATGCTGCTTGCATAGTTCAAATGTTTATACTAAAGATATGATTCCAGCTACTGATCACAAACAAGAGGCTTCTTTGTGACTTCTGTGTGATGATGAAGATAGGCCAGACTGGAAGCTCTTACAGAGAAATTCAGATGAAATATTTACTTAACAGTTAAAAGTTACTTTGCTGAACACGACATCTAGGTGATTCCTCCTTAATTCTTCATTCCCAGCAAGGTTTAAAGTTTCCCCCATCATTCAATAACCACTTGGTTTGTACCACTTTGAAGCACTTTAAGAGTGTGACAGATTATATAAAGAATAGCAGATTACCTGAAAATATGTTTTTGAGATTTTCTACAGCAGCTGCCAGCTGGCTGTGTTGCACTACAGCATCCTTAACGTCCTTGAGGTTTTCAATGGCGTTGATGCTCTGTCTCCAGTCTTTATTGACATCTATCAAAGACTGCTGAATGTCCTTTACATCATTCAGTGCATTGTGCAGCTGGCTTAAACCTGTCCGTACTCCATCTAGCTGTGACTGGATTGCTGCCTTAAACGCAAACAAAAAGGGAAAGAAAGAACTCTCATGTTAATTGTAATGCATTGTAAGTACTGTATTTTCAATATTTCTCCAAAAGTTTTATCTAGATAGCAGTATCTAGTATTGCCATATTAAAAAAAATAAATAACTGAATGTTTGGCCCACGTAAAACAAGCAGATTGACAAGGCAACTACCAGATTGCTATGGCACACAGCGAGATTATTGATACAGCTATCTCTTGTGACAGGTAGTACTTCATATAATGACTCTTAAAATGGGCCATTACTCCTGAATATCATTTCAAAGTCTAGACACATTACTAACATGCATTATAAAGCACATCTTCATGAAAGAAATCAGATCACGTCCACATTTTAGATAGCTATCTTCTTAAAAAGTATGCAACTAAGACGAAACCGGGCAAGAGAAAATGAAACTGGAAATAAGAGAGTCCAGAAGACAAGCCAAAAGCCAGGCATCAGTGAAAATTCTATTGCCGATCTCAAGGACTTGAAACAAACTGTAAAGAAATGAGGCACACAGAGTTTAGCTCGGCACTGGCCATAACTTTTGCTGTACATGTAAGGTCAAAAGGCCTGAGCTGTCACGGGTTTGTTTTTGTCTGTTACTAGAAGCCAAAGAGGAAATCCTGGTAGCTATGAACAACATTTACTGTGCTTTAAAGCTAAAGGGAACGTTGCAGGAAAATGCAGTCGATCTTAAGCCACAATTGTTTACTTACTTCCAAATTACGAAACACTGATTTTACTGATAAAAATGTATTTTTCTGTCAAACTCAGCACAGTCAAGCAGCAGTAGGGCATTTTTATATACTCTCTGTGTACAGAATTGCTGCATTAGCAAATTTTCCCCTACGATAACTGAGGTATCTAGGGTACTGAAGTGCAATGTGGTACTTCAACACCAAGGAAAGACAAGTTGCTAAAGCTGGCTGTAGCTTACAAATCATACCATGATTTAACATTCAGTCCATCTGACACAGCTTTTCAATTTATTCTGAGGCAGATCTTCCAAGTTTTACAAATTCAAATTGGTACATATTTAACTTCTGTAGAGACTGATGTTAAACAGAAACCATCAACTAATCCTCGTCACTGACTCAAACAGCCGTAGTAATTTCAAACAACAGACACCCACCCAGATGTTCAGTTTGCCTTTCAACAGTCAATGGGGGATGGTGGGAAAGCGGGAGGAGTACAGCATGAAGACTTTTCCTCCTACAGTACATATTCACCTTAGATTGGACTGACCATCACTTATATAAAACTCGAACAAAACCATTTGGAACCATTGGGAACAGCGCTCAGTGCTTCAGTTTTGTTTTTTTACCCCTCAGGTGACAACCCTCAGCATTAAGCTACACAGCTGGGATCCTTGCAGCCCGGTCTCCTTAGAGTTTCATGGTGCTATAATCCACTACAAAGAGAATTTAGGCATTTACAAAACTTAAAAAGTTGTGTTCAGACATTTATTGTCTGGTGAAACAGCCAGCTGTGGCACTGGACCTCAACCAGCCACAAGAAACAAGAAGATTAATAACTTAAGTGACTCATTAACATGCAGTGAACTAAGAATGTTCATTTAAACTGGATTCTTAAAACATCTGGTCTACCTGCCTCCTCCCTTGCTCATCAGGATCCACTGTCCTTTCTTGTTTGAAAGTCTTCATTTCCTGTCATGCTTCTTTCAGTGAGGTTTTTAGTTTTTCATCCTCAGATGGATACAGAAGAATTACTTTTACAGCTATTCTGCATCTAAGAAGCCTGCTGGCACCCTGAATGTAACTGCTTACACTAACCTTCATGTTTCTTTTTTTTTTGTTGTTATTGTACATATAGTTATTACTATTATGCCACGAAGGAATGCAGGCGATTTTAAAGGCTGCACTGTGGACAGAAACATTCAAAAATCCTCAGATTTCTGGAGTCCTTTAGCAAGGACTCAAGAAACCTTTCCCCCTTTAATGACATCACCATACACTATTTGGAAGATTAAGCTATCATCAACCATAAACTCAAATAGAAGTCAGACTAAACATATTTGCAGCACCGATCGTTTTTTCAGAGTCAATCATCAGGTTTCATTGCACATTCAATATTCTACTGTCACAACATTTGCTGGCTGACAGGCTACAACACAGTAGGGAACTTGTCTGCGGATGAACTGTACAAGCTACAGGTCATAAGAACATTTGAAATGCTTGAGCAAAATTTCAATAGGATATAAAACATTTGCTCGCATTAGAGGTGCTGGAACAGGCTGCCCAGAGAGGTTGTAGATGCCCCGTCCCTGGAGGTGTTCAAGGCCAGGCTGGATGGGGCACTGGGCAACCTGGTCTAGTAAATGGGGAGGTTGGTGGCCCTGCCTGGCAGGGGGGTTGGAGATTCATGATCCTTGAGGTCCCTTCCAACCCAGGCCATTCTGTGATTCTGTGATTAGTTTCAGGATGCAAAACTTCTCTTTCACAGTCAGACCAAAAATTCAAGTCCACGATTTAAAACTATTTGAATGAAAAACGTAGAAGGAAGAAAAAAAGGAAAGCTCATTCCATACTGCGTACCTTGAGTCGAGCTTCCACTGAAGCCTTCTTACGAGCTTCCCTCCTGCGGTACTGCTCCACTTTATCCAGCTGATCAGGACGCTGAAGCATTCCAGCCACCCTCTGAACAGCTGTTGCAACCGCTTCCCTATCCGTTTCCTCCATGGCTGATTAGGACCTCAATATGCCTTCATAATTCAACAGCACTGAAAATAAACATAGCATTTTTAGAACGTACACTTTCACTTGATGGCTCTCCATCATTTCAAACTTAACTAGAGAGGAAACTTTAGCAATAAAAATGGTGCAACTTGACAGAAGCATCAGTAGAAAGCATTACAAACAATAGGAACTGGAATTACAAGAATCACATTTGAAGTCACTTAGCTCTGTTTCATTACCTGAAATGTTCTCTGGATAGCATTTTGTATTTACTTTGCAATATGGAAGCATGTATCAAAAAATGATAAAAATAACAAAAGAAGAACAGCAAATATTCAGTTATAAAACAAACACTACGTAACCCAGGGTAGGTTTGCCTATTAAAAGGGGAATGGGAGATGTGTACAGGAATCCTGTGGCTGCTCAAAGCACAAACTCTCCCAGAATTTAAACCTGCTGGAAGTGAGACCCATATGATCCCCTCACAATAGCTCAAATTTGGTATCAGCAGTGGAGAGAAACATAGACATGGAACCTCTAAACCCGAAAACTTAACTATAAAGCACTTCTGTTTAGATTTGTGATGGAAGATTTTCCCCCACACTCTATTTCCTCTTCTTACAGTATTTGTACATCAGAAGTGCAGGGATGCAGGGAAAAATTAATCAAATATTTTACCTGAGTCTGCAGCAAAATTTGTAGTGAAGTCAAGACATGCATGTAAATGAGTATTAGATATAAGAAGCAGAAAAGGTAAAATTAGCTGGCTTTCAGGCAGACCTCCTTTCCCAAGCTATTTATGGGAAGCTAGAAAAGGATCCCAGTAACCAAAGACAGAAGAGCATGGTATCCACTGAACTCTAAGAAATGCATCTGGAATTCCTGATTCCTTCCAAATGGGAACAAATGACCATCTGGAAAGCCTGACCCAATGCCTCCTGTCAGGAAGGCTGAATCATATGATGGTTTGGGCTGGAAGGGCCCCCAAAACCCACCCATCCCCACCCCAGACATTGGCAGGGCTGCCCCCCACCAGCTCAGCTGCCCAGGGCCCCATCCAACCCGGCCTTGAGCACCTCCAGGGATGGGGCACCACAGCTTCTCTGGGCAGCCGTGCCAGCGCCTCACCGCCCTCTAAGTAAACAGTATGAGCAGAGTTACGATAGCTTTAACACACACAGCCACCACACGGGCACCCAGTCCACCTCATGGAGGAAAGTACAGCACGCTGCAACCTCCTGATTACACAGCGACGTGCTGAGATGACTGGGCCGTTTCACAACCACCAGCCGTTCACACAGGAAAAGCAAAGTTCGGGGAACTGTGCCAACTTCACAGAGGCTGCCAGCCACCACCACGAGCAAAGAGCCAACAAAAGCAAGCCCGGCGCTTTAGTAAAACCTCCAGAGACAGACAAACAGACGTGCGCCCTCCGCCCCACCACCGAGCCACACGGGCAGGGCCAGGCCGCGGGCCCGGCGGGACGCAGCCTCAGCCCCTCAAAACAAAGCCGGCAGGAAGCGCAGAGAGCCCCGGCTCCCCTCAGCTGCCGCAGCCCGGCAGGTGCCCGGAGGCCGGAGCCCCGCCCCGGCGAGCCCGCAGCCGCTCCCGCCGAGCTCCCTCATCCCCGGCCCCCCTGCGCCACATCGGCCCGGAGGGGCCCTCGGCACCCCTTCGGCCCTGCCATCCCCAGCGGCTCCCCGGATCGGTCCCCTCCGCTTCCCTTTGCCGGGCCTTTGACCGCCGTTGCCGACGTACCGCTCACTAGGGCCGGGGACCGCGGTACCGCTCACGGCTGCGGCAGCCCGCCGCTCGGGACGGCGGTGACAGTCGGGCAGGGCGCATGCGCCGAGCGCAGACCCTGGCGTCACGGCCCACTACGCAGGCGCAGGGGAAGCCCACGGCTCCCCCTCCTCTTCGGGAGGCACGCGTGCGCGTTGAGTTGCCTCACCCGCGCCTGCGAGGTGTCGGCGGTTGGGCGTGCGAGTGTCCTTTGAGATCAGCTATTGGGGCGCTTTGCGGCGCCCTCGGTTTTCAGATCGCTTCAATAAATTAAATGCAGAAGCCAATAGGAGTCGGTTTTCTTCTGCATGCCTGTTTTCGCGCTGTGCAGAACGCGCGGAGCTGCGCTGAGGGCGGGCGGCGCTGGGGGCTGCTGAGGCGCGGGGGCTGCTGCTTGCCTGGAGCTTTGTGCCACATAAAACCGCGGGACGCTAACGTGTAGGAGAGGAGTTAAATTAGAAGCTCGTAGGAAACGGGGACAAACGCGGTGCACTCGTATCCCAGCCTGGCAGCTGCGTTTGTGTAGGGGTTGCCATAGCAGCTGCGGGCATTGCTGGGGAGCCTGCGAGTCCTGAGACCGAGCACGGAGCTCGGCAGCACGCAGCCTGGAGCGGGGGGACCGGCGGAGGTGGGACGGGCGGGGGGGAAACATTTCTTCTCAGAGCGGTGAGGCAGTGGCGCGGGCTGCGCAGGGAGGTGGGGGAGTCACCGTCCCTTCAGATGTTCAGGAGCCGTGTGGATGTGGCACTGAGGGACGTGGGCAGTGGGCAAGGTGGGGATGGGTTGGTGGTTGGACTTGCACGATCTTAGAGGTCTTTTCTGGCCTTAATGACTCTGATTCTTTGATCGATAGTACAGCAGGGATGCACATACTGCCAGCGTGATTGGTTGTTAACAATATCGCGTTATGCGGTCATTTTCTGTTTTGTTGATTTAGGTCAATTTTTGAGTGGCGGTGGAGATGGAGGAGGCTGTGGGAGATGAGGCTGAGTTCAGGGGGAGAGATGAGCTGCACTCCTCTGCTGATCTCCCTGCGCAGCAGGAGTCAGAGCACCTGGGGAGAGTGCAGCTCTCATTCAAAACTGACACTGAACTCTGTCCACCTCTTGTTGCTCTAAAAAAGGGTAAGAGAGAGAGTAATGGTAAGTACTTTGGAGAAGAGGAGGTTCGGGGGAGACCTCATTGTGACCTTCCAATATTTGAAAAAACATATAAACAGGAGGGGGAACGACTGTTGACGAGGGTGGATAGTGATAGCTCAAGAGGGAATGGTTTTAAACTAAGACAGGGGAGGTGTGAGTTAGATATTAGGAGAAAACTCTTCACACAGAGGGTGGTGATGCACTGGAACAGGTTGCCCAGGGAGGTTGTGGATGCCCCATCCCTGGAGGCATTCAAGGCGAGGCTGGATGTGGCTCTGGGCAGCCTGGTCTAGTGGTTGGCGACCCTGCACATAGCATATTCTATTTATCATTTCTAGGAGAAAAAAAATGGATTTGCTAAGTTTTTGATTAAATAATTCAGAAATCTTCAGAAGCTCTAAAGAAGGCTGCAACAATCAACAGAAGATGTTTACACTAGTTACAGATGTCTTGTTTTTACTGCAAACATTGGCTGTCTATGTTCTTCATATGTTCACGAGCACAAGTTGTTAAGTGTCTGCAGGTAGAAAGTTTGCCAGACATGAGCCTGACAATCTGAGTTTAGATTGAGGAGAACTAACTGGATGAGAATAGCAGGTGTGAAAAGTGATAATATTTCAATTTGTGATTTTTCCATAACAGGTTTCTTCAAGCTAGTGCCTAAAATTATTGGGCTTGTTTGTTGTTTGTTATAACCCCTTCCCCTATCAGTAGGTATTCTTTGCAGGTGATAAAAGCCATTAAAAGATATTCCCCCAACTGTTTCTAAAGGTTTCTACTAAAGCTCATATTCTACATTGCTTCTTTTTCCCTAGGCACAGAAAGTAAGTATCGTAGACTTGGAGGGGTCCTAAAGACAAGGAACACTGAGCTAGAATCTGCTGTCACAGGATCATCTTGGACTTCTGTTCTTCCGGCAAGTGCATTCATTCTAATAGAGGTGGTGACTCAGCTGCCTTTTGCATGTTACATTTTCTTCTGTACAAGTTGCTCTTGAAATTGTCATTGACAAAGCTAATACTGGAGGGTACAGAGTTCACTTAATCTATTGACTATGAGGAAGTAGGAACACTCAAAAGCATATAGTGCTAGGCCATTTATTTTTTATGCTCTCAGTGAGTGTTATTGGGCTTTTGTTTCATAGCATTTTTCATCATCTCTTTTCTTTGCCAAGATGAAGATTTATATTAGTTAAGAATACTTGAATAATGTCATATCTGTAGCATCTCGATATCTTGTGTTACTTTAAATGAGTTGGCTTAATTTGTGGAGGGAGTTGAGTCCTTTCCATCCATAGCTCTGAGCAGGCTTATTTAACTGAAATAATTCAGATTATACTAATTCTTTCTGGAGCCAGTGAAGATCTGGCACAAATGTTAGTTTATTTTACGCTGCATTAAAATGTGTTTCTCCACTAAGCTGTGAATCAGAGGTAAATATATATTCTGAAAAGTGGTAGTTTTTTTTTTTTCTTTCTTTTTTTTTTCTCCTGCAACACTGTCAGAACACTGTATTTTCCTTCCCTCGTGCTCCTCCACCCCAGACACCAAGGCAACATTTATTAAACTATGTTTGGTCATCTAATACTCTTGGTGAAACAGCACAGAAGAAATTGCATTTAGTATTTGGCATCTAGTATCCTTACTAAGACATAAATAAGAAAGAAATTGCCACCAGAGAGAGTAAAAGCTGTACTGCTCTAATGCTTTTAGAGATTTAACAACTATAAGCACATATATCCTTGTTATCTCTAATAATTTTACATTATGTAATGTGGGAATTTTTTGGCTTTTGCTGAATTACATTTGACCTGGGGGAAAGAGAAACTGAATACTGCCTCAAGAAAGGCCTACTCAAGAGATCCAGCTGTTAGCATGGGGCGCAGAGATGATAAGAGACTGGCACGTATGACAGGGATCTGTATGGGAGAAGAATGAACTCTGAGTCAGAAATGGTGGGGCTTATAAAAACATCGGAATAGTACTGACCAACAGTACTGATATTTGGGTGTGTTTTTTTTGTTGTTGTTGTTGTTGGTTTTGCTTGTTTATTTGTTTGATTACAAACAATCCTGGTCTACAAAGAGGACTGTTCAACTGCAGTTCCTAATTGAGAGTACTGGAAAGATGAAGTCATTTATCACTGTTTTTCTCCATTAAAAATTGTGAGTTACAAGAATACTCTAGGCATTCCAGGCACTTGCAATACTGGGAGCTAAGTGCAAAGAGGAATGCTTAACGTAGTGACTCTTTGACCCAGATCTTCTCTATATGGCTTCTGAAGATTAACTTTTGACTTAAAAATATTAGTTAACGTATTTAGTCTGTTCACACTGTTATGAAGACTTTAAGAAACCTTTTGTCTACAAACATTTTCCTCTTTACCACTTTTCTACTACCTATATATAACTTGCTTATTAAATATCAATTGTTTATTTGTTCCAGTAGTGACTGATTCTATAGTGGATTTGTTTTATTTTCTTTTCCACTGAGATAATAACTTGATACTCTATGTTAAAATGCTGAGAGAGTAGAAGTGGTTCTGTTCCCAGATCTGGAGTTTGGACATTTAGAAGTTAGATTCATAAAGCTGCGATTTGAATTAGAGCCATTACAGTGCCAGGATCCATATCTGATTCTGAGGTCCTGTTCTGAAGTTTCTGTGGTAACAGCTTTATGCTGGGAAGTAATTTTGAACTGACGAGTTAATTATCAGTGATTTTTAATAAGTAATAGTGATTTTTATTTTTGCTTTCTTTTCCTTTGATATAATCTTTTTATAGTCCTGCCTGAAGTAGTTATGAAAACACCTGAAAGATTAACAATAAAAAATACAGTCCTTAAATGCAATATAAAATAACTGTGGGAAAAAATGATCTCTCTGTAACAAACTTTTATTTTCTAGACCACTGGTAAGAAAAGTATAGTACTTTCCAGTGAAACTAGGAAAGAGCTAGCTAAGCAAGCTAAAGTCACCAAAGAGGAGAGAAGAGCTCAGATAGATGAAAGACACAAGTATTTGATATCAAGGTTATCAGATGGAATAGACTTAAGTGAGCAGCAAGTGGAGGAGGCCATTATTTCTGATGACAAGGTAAATATTTATTATCGTTAAGTTATTGGCATTAAATACCTTTCCAAATTTTCTAGTTCTTTGAAACTGCTTCACAATTAATGCTGTTGTAATTTTGTTTTTAGTTTCAACTTATAGAACAATTCTTTGCTCCTCACGGACTTAAAAAGTTACTGTTCTTTTACCAAGATGTTTTGCAGGTATGTTTCTATTATTACTTCTGCAAAAATAGCATTTTTTTTTTTTTTAATCACATAACTGTGGCAAAATTCAGGAAATCTTAGCAGATGCTTTTTTTTTCTTTATGCCTAAGAAAATGGAAAAGAACCTCAATCTCATTCTTTAGACCCTGCCATCTTGACTTGTATGGAAAGAGGAGAATGCCCTGTGGCACTAATTGATAGTGTTCTTATTTACATAAAAAGTAGCATAAAAATGGCCAGTAAAATATGGATCCAGTCTTCAAGAAAAAGAAACACAAAAAACGAAAAACAACACGTAGTTGAGGCCAAGTATCCATAGTGTTCAGAGTTTAAAAGGACTCGATTGGCTGACATAAGTATTGTAGGAATGGGGAACTGTCTGAGTAAGAATCTCTTTGTCCTTCAGTTTGAACTGTATCAACTCCTTTATGGTCAAAGCATGGACTCAGCAGGGAGAAAAATTTCTTTGTAGATTCAGGTTTCTTCAAATTCTGGCCTGCCTGGTGCTTCAGAAAATAATGTTAAGCTTGGAAAAAATAAAAATATGGTAGTTGTGGTCCCAAAGCTGTAGTTCTCTCCCTTTCCATTTTGAGGAGCCTCTTCATAAAAACCAAAATCATGTGTTCAACTTCCACTGAGCACATGATATCGGAAGGTGCCAGATGATCTTGAAATTGCCTAATGTGATTGTTGTGAGCTCACTGAACTGCAGAAGTCCTACCACAGTTCTTTCTGGTTATGCCACTGAGGAACTATGTTATGACGTGCTAATGGGCAAAGATGGTATTTTAGGCTTGTTGGGGAGAAAAACTGATGGTTATAGCTTGATTATCTTAAGTCCAAGCAGGAATTACATACTCATTGTAAGCTATATTTCTGAATATTACTGGAATTGCTTAGAGTCTTTGCAAAGCACAGAATCAGCTCAGCTGTCAAACCAGTTTTTCACCAGGACTGCATGTGCACGTTTCTGGGATGAACACATTCTTCTGACTTGAATCAAGATGAAACTAAAATCTTGAAAGTGTTTTCTGTAACTGACGAGCCAGAAATAAATGCCCAACTTGGCTTAAATGAAACTTTTCATTTCTGCATTAAATTTGTTGGGTTTTTTTTTATTTTTTTATTTTTGAGACTGTGCATAGTGGTAAGAAAATATGATTTGGTGTGGAAGGTGTTGTATGTCATACCTCCCATAATTTGATCCAGCAGGAACTGAAAGTTTGGCTTTTTAGGAAGCGTTCTCTCCTTGAACCTGAAAGAGAGATATTCACAAGCCATTTCCACATAATTTTCTCTTTTATTCCTGAAAGAGTCCACAAATCATTTTCTGTTTATGTCTGTGACAGAAAATGAGAAGGAAGTAGATCTTGATCGGGCTTATGTGTTTTTGTTGCTTCAGAGAGAGAAGGTTGTAATGAAGAGGGGTGTCTCAGTGGAGGGGAATGAGAGTCAAGACTCGTCTGAAAGAAAGTTTTTCAGTGTGATATGTGATTAGAGATATGGGCATAAAACAAAATTTATCCACGTTGTTGGCAGGATCCAACTGATGGAGTTCCTTTAAAATCTTGCTCACAGTTAGACTTTGCAGGCTAGTCACATGACTCCTATGAGACATCTAGTTTGTTTCCATGGAGGAAATTGCTCCATTAAGCACTTCATATTCACTTTCATTATATATTTTCTGATTTTTTTTTCATTATTCTTTGATTTTTTTAATTTATTTTTTTATTTTTTGAAATAATGAGATGAGGAAACTGTTTATTGGGTACAGTCAAATTAATGCCAGGCTTATTCCCCACATAAATCCAACCTTCACAGTTTCTGCCTGGGTATTACTGATTCACAATGAGCTTAGTTGTTATTCACATATTCAAATATGAGAATGTATGTCTATAAGGGTAGTTTTTATTGTATTAACCTTGTATTTATAATTCAATTGCTAGCAAACATCAAATGCCTCATTGAGGTCAGATGACTCAACCAACAATTTCCTTCAGAAGAAGTTATTTCTTACCATGGGTTCTGCAGAGGTATGGTTGAAAAATTCCTTATTTGACATTTGCAAAGGAAAACGTAGGGTGAAAAAGAAGTACTGTAACAGTTGTTAATGTTAAAGCAACTTTTTATAACTCATGTTTAGTATTCAAGAACTTAGTCCACGTTCTCCCCACATTTCTTGAACTGAGGTTGGAATTTACCTGTAGTGAAGCTGATCTGGAAAGAAGTGGAGATTGATGGATTTTGCTGTCTGATAAGAGGGAAAGTGAAATGAAACCTTGTTAAAAATTGTAGGTCTCAATGTTTTTTTGGCATGCCTAACATGGCGTCCCATGTTTTCAGTGTTTTTGTATTTCCTTGTATTCGTGCTACAGTAGTGGCTCTCTCTGACAAGGATGTTATCCCTTAATCTTAATAGAACATAATAATACTGCACATTACTCCAAAAATATATCTATTAATTCCTTTATTTAATTCTAGTTCTTATACCTGCATGCTTATGTAATGTTGAAGTATTATTCAGGAGTGGCATTAAGATTTCTAATTTATTTTCTTTCTGTTGGGGCAATTAGGTGTACTCTCTACAATTTTCTTTGAATAAGGCATTGAGATGATTTTTTGGTTTTGTTTTCCCAGTGTGCTTACATTAACATTGTTAATGTGTTTGTTATAAAAGACAGCTGCGGAATTCTTTCCTGCTTTCAAAGGATTAGTGAGGGAACTGTCTGAAGAATGGGAAAGTATGAAAGCATTACTCTTTGGTATTGCTACGTGAGGGCTTCCTTGTCATTTTTCACAGGAAGTGAAGAATAACAAAATAATCATGAGATGTGGATGAATTTTTCTATTTTTGAAGCAAACTACCATCAAGAGAACTATGTCAGTACTGCGCACTGGAAGCCTGGAGGGTTTTCATTGGTTAACCATTACAACGATAATAAAAATAATAAAAAATGAAAATGAGAAATGGCTTGTTTCTTTTCAATTCCTGAATAGATTGAAAAGGACTAGACTTCACTTGAAAAGGACTGCCACTTCAGTGGCACTAAATTTCTATTTGAGATTTCTTACTGAAAAATAGAATATTTGGCCAAAGTTGATATTTTTCTGCACAAAATTATATTTTCATGAATTCTCTTTTTCCAGTAGAAAGCATCTGATGTTCTGTTTGCACATACCCATACTGTCCAGCGCAGTGGTAATATGTAAAATCAGCTCAACGTGTAACAGAATAACACACATTAAATTCTACAATTGAATTGTATTGCTGTAAAGAGGACTATTTGTTCTTTGGAACAATTTGTGAGCTGAGCCAATTGAAAAGGCTTTTCAAATTTTTTTAGTTATTTTAATTGATAGATTAAAAATAAGCATGGTTTGCAGAACTGATTTGAAACTTACATTTCTGCAGTCCATCAAAATAAGGATGAAAATTTGTGTTTAAAATATTTGAATCAGAAGTTTTGTATAATCTTTCAGTTAATTAAAAAAAAAAAAAAAAGAAAAACATCATTTTAAGATGATCCATTCTTGTCTAAGTATATATGAAATGAATTCTAAATGTTTGGAAGCTGAGTGCATATTTAGTTTTCTTCACTGAACTTATGTCAACATAATCAAAAAAGGATTAGACAATAATGTGGATAGGTCCATACATGGATGCTAAAATGACTAGACAGGAACATGTTATCCAGCAGCAGTGAGACAGGTGTTGCAGGTGGTGAGAGAATGTGAATGTGTGGAAGTAGCCTAGCTCAAAAGCTTTCCCTGAACTGCGTTTTCATGTCAGAGATGTGATACTGAACTGCTCAGTCCAGAGTGGTGTTTCTGATGTGCTTAAATATCTTACAAACGGTTCACTACTTTTTTTCAGTAATATATATATTCTAAATTTTGTTTTCAACATGTTATTAAGTAGATTACTTTTACTGTATATGTATATTCTTTTTATTTTCATGTGTTTTGTGCTTTTCACAGAACTTTACAGGAATCTGTGCGTTTTTCTTAAGGACATCAGATAAAATTGTAACGACGTCAAATGTTTGCCAGGTCAGTCAAAAATCTTGCAGTGTTTGCAGTGCACTTAAAATTCTTAAACCTTTACTCACACAACTAGTTCTACTGGAATCAGAAAAGGAAGTGGGGAGTGTTTTTATGTTTTAGTTGTGTTTTTAACAAAAGTTTCTTTTCATCAAAAAAGTATTTGTGATTAAGTAATGGTGTAATAATTATGAAAGTAGCAATCTGCAATATTATTAAAAACAAAAATTTAAATAATGAAAGTTCATTATTAATGTACCATGAAAAATAAATTCAGTAGAGGCAAGCAGTAGAGTCCTTGACATGAAGATTTTCTGATAATGAATGAAGCTGAATTTTGGATGTGCTGTATTTAAATAGCTCTGTCTTCTAAAACATTTAAAATAATGTTCATCCTTAAAATTAAAGCAAGATTTTTCTGCCCCTAATAACTTTATTAGGGTATAAGAAAAGTGCCAGAACTACCTTTTCTAGCTCTCAGAGATACCCGTGTTTGCATGGGAAATACATGCTGTAGGTTTTCATGAAGGAAGTCTATCCTTGTTGCCCACGGAGGTTGTGGATGCCCCATCCCTGGAGGCATTCAAGGCCAGACTGGATGTGGCTCTGGGCAGCCTGGTCTGGTGGTTGGCAACCCTGCACATAGCAGTGGGATTGAAATTAGATGATCATTGTGGTCCTTTTCAACCCAGGCCATTCTATGATTCTAAAAACTAGACATGAAAGAGGAAAATGTAATAAGCCTGAAATCATATTTTCAAAAATATTCATGCACTCTTTTTAGTAATACAGATATTTTCTTCTTATTCTTCAATAATAGGCTAATGTGTTCTATTTGAGCAGGCAGGAGTAGTAACAAAAGTTCTTCACTTACAGTCATGGAAATTAGTACTTCAGTTCCTGTCAGTCATGGGCTTTATAGCAGTGGTTTTACAAGTACCTGATCCAGAAGTGCTGAAGTAGTTTATAAGGTTCCTGTTCTCCTGCCTTGTCAGTTCTGCTTCAGTTGGGTACCTGTCCAAATGGTTGTTCAAACTCAATTAACTGCCTTGGTGCCTTCTCTCTGGTTTTCTTGTGGTCACCTTCTTTAGGCAGGGGCTGTATTTGATACTTGATTCTGTAGGTAAGGCAATATTTTCAGATGGGACAGAAGATAAGACAACCATACTTTTAAGTCAGCCAGTCTTCACACTGATGAAGCTTGGGGCTCAGACTGGTTTAGCAAATTTTGGTTTGTCCTGCAGGGATGTGTAGAAATATTTGGAAAAGGAATCTGAGAATCACAGAAATATAAGGATTTTTCCCCCCCTATTTCTCAAGAGAAATAGCTGAATCTTTTGTTTCAAATCCTCTCCAGAAATTCATTTGCACTTGTCATTCCAAAAACACTCAAGAATCTTTACACAGGAAAAGTTCGGAGTAGAAGCTTGCAAGACACTATTGAATATGCTCTCTGGATCAGTGAAGCTTTCATTATGATGAAGCCAAAAAAATTCAGTGTATGTGCAGTTCAGAAATTGTGAATGACTCCCTTTCTGCTAACAAGAAATACACACAGAGCCACAACAGCTAGACAGTATGGGTGGTAAACACCACGTGGCCCGGGTTCAGAATGTATATACATTTATAGGCAAAATGGCAGTAACAGCATAGCCAACTAGTCTATAAATGAATAACACTAGGAAGGCATGCAATTTTTAGACACTTATGATAGCTGTTCCTCTATTGGAGAAATGTAGACATAAAATTGTCTTAAGATTAATGTATTGATATTAAGTGGTTAATCTTAACTGGTTACTGAAGTATTGCTACAATATGAGACAGATTTTTCTGGTGAGTATGGCAAGTCTTGGAATTTCCAGCTGAATTTTAGTCAATAGCAAAACCAAATCCTGTATTGGGGGGCAGTGTCCTCATGGAATGTAGGAAGTTATGAGCTATATCTGTATTGAATTTTACTGGAATAGTATAATGTAAAAGTTTACATACATTTTATTACCTTTTGTTTCTTCCCAAAGGAGGTGAATTTTGGCATCTTTGATTGTTCTAAGGGAAATATCCTTCAGGGTCTGGAATTGTTCTTGTCCCAGATCATGATACCAGCACTTAAATCCCAACAGGTAATCAAATAGATTGTTTTTTGTTTTTCTCAGGAACTTTTGGAACTAAGGTAAGTGACTGCTGTATGTTGTGCATCTGATAAACAAAAAGCTGGACATAAAAATACGCAGGTCTAATACAGGCCTTCATGAGAGTCATGCAATTCGTATTTAAGTGTTTGAAATTCATATAATTATTGCTTATTTTCAAGTAATAGCAGCAGTTGCAATGCTCATGACAAAGAAGAAAATGGCATAACAGCCATTCCATTCTAAGGCAAAACTGTGATCAATTCTAACTATATTAAGCTTGGATTGAAAAAAGTGCCAAGTCCTTCTAGTAGAGCAAAAGATCTGTCCATAGTTTTATTCTAGAGTGTAGACAGGAGGCACTGTCGCAGCCAGGTTACCCAGCATCGTTTAGTTGTCCTTGTTTTATGGAGCTTGCAAAGCATCACAGTTGATTCTGTTTCTTCTAGAAGTACATGTTTAGAAGTAAAAAATGTACTAAAACTCAGTGTCTTTTGAGAATGGTAGTGTCAAATCCTATTAATTTATGCTCCCATTTTCTCAAAACCTGGAGTAATAAGGGAGATTAGAATCTATTTTCTCTGTTTGGAAGTTGCCAAATAAGAATGGGGAAAAAACAATAAAGAAAAGTGAGTGTGATGAGATGTCTTTTATTTTTTGAGAACCTCATGCTAATTTGTGTCTTCTTGTCTGGTTTAACTCATCAGGTGGCTCAGCACCACAGTTGTTTGCTCACTCCCTCCCTTTCCAGTGGGATGGAGGAAGGAATTGAAAAGAAAACAAAGTAGAACTCATGGGTTGAGATAAAACTATTTACTAAGATAGAGAAAAAGAATAATTATGACAAATACATATGTATGTATGTTATGCACATGTAAATTGCTCACCAACCCCCAACCAGTGCCCAGCTAGCCCCCTGAGCAGTGGAAGAGAGCGAAATGAACTCCCACCCACCCTGTTCAAAACTCCTTTCACATGGTGTCATATGGTATGGACTATCCCTTTGGCCAATTTAAGTCAGTTGTCCCAATTCTGCTCCCTCCGAGCTCCTTGGGTCCTTCACTGTGAGTGGCCTTGGCTCTATGCAGCACTGCTTAATAGAAATTATAAACATCAGTGTGTCATCAGCATTGTTTTTCTCCTAAAACCAAAACATAGTATCATACCAGACACTCTGAAGAAAATGATTCCATCCTAGTTAAGATGTTATGTAACAGAATAATTAGATTAGTGCACACTTTGAAGTGTTTATGCCATAGTACTGATGAGCGTGTTTAGAGAGGTTTACTGATAAGCCTTAATATACTGCCATAAATAAGAAATAGCTTTCTAATAAATAAATAATTTAAAGAACTTAAGAATGTATGATCCTTATTTTACTTTTTCTTTTTTTTTTTTTTTCCCTTTTCTTTCATTAATTGTTAAACAACCAGCACTGGGGAGCTGTGAAAGAAGGTCTGAAGAACAGCCAGATACAAGATTTTCTATATTCTGTCGATAGATTTGTGGATATCTTGTCATCATCAAGACAGAATCTGGAAGATAGAATTCAGCTTGCACAAGTGGATATTGATACTTATGTCAGCAATTTACAGAGTCCATCTGACTACATAACTGCAAGTAAGGAATTCCTACAGCAAAGCAAACACAAAAGTGATGCTATTCATAAGAAAATAAATGTTATGTCATTAGTAAACATTTATTTTGAAGAATCAATTCATCTTCCATGACCTATATACATTTTGTTGTTGTTGTTGACTTGTCAGACTTAAAACATCTAATTATAAAATCATCAATTCTGTCTATTAGTTCATATATCTTAATTAGGAAGTTCCTTGCCGGACCATGTAGACACTGGCCTCTGTTCCTCCTAGTTTGCTGGCTAAGTAATTGCCAAGTGAAGCCATGTACTATTGTGTATATTCTTTGCTTTCTTTGATGCTGGGGAAATCTTATCCAATATTAAATCCAAACACTGAGAGTCAAAAAAAGACATACACACACACACACGTATATATAAATATGTAAGAAAATGAGTGACTATATCTCCTTGAGCAATAGCCTTCCACCAGTTCTTATCACTGCGAGGAATTTCAGAGTGAAGTCATACCATGCCACTCAATACTTCTGTTATCACTCTCTGCCCTGTATTAGTCTATGTAGGCCAACTTCCAGAAAAGAACTGATGGCTCTTAAGATGAGTAGATGTAACACATATATGTGTGCATCTTGTTATAATCTTAATCTTTTGCTGTTGCTGGTCAGTGATTTGAATACACTCAGTTTACAAGGAGTTTTAGTATAAATTTGCCAAAACATTTCATCTCTGTAGTTAAAAATGGAGTTTAAGATTTTTTGGTACTCATGAAACTGTTCATGAGACATGCATTTTTTTTATTTTTGAAGGCAGTAACACGGAGATCACTGAGAAACTTGAAGAAGTGCTAATGATTTGGATCAAACAGATAAGACAAGTGTTAGTGGAGAGTGAGCAAATGAGAAGGGAAGCTGATGACATCGGTCCATCTGCAGAGCTGGAACATTGGAAGTCAAGAATGTCATTATTTAACAGGTTAAGAAAGAAGCTTTATTTTTTATTTTTTTATTATAAATAAATGTAAACTCTGATTCCAAGAGAGATTTAAATGTGTTTCCTTCTTCAAAGCCTTTTAGATGACATCAAGAGTTCAAGAGTAAAGAAAACTATAAGTGTTCTTCAGGCTGCAAGATCGAAGATATTAAAGCAGTGGAAAGAGTTGGTAATTACTATGATTTAATAAAAGTTTTTTTAAACTAATGCAGTACTGCATTTGTTATACACACAGAAGTGAGCACACAATGCTAAGAATAGTTCTGGTGCTTATGCTCTTTTTATTCTGTGGTTTATTCTCCCTTTGTTGAAATATGTAACACCAGTGTTCCTGAAGTTAAATAGATAACTTGAAAGGAAGTTAGTCTTAAAGATACTGAGTGGAATAGTGCAAAAGTAAAGCAACACAGAAATACAACAATATTTTGTCTCTCCAGCTGTACCCCATACAGTCCAACAGTTGTGATATCTGAAAGTTTATCATATTGTTACTTGAGTTATTGAAAACTGGCTGCTTCCTGTAGTGTAACTGCTTCTTCAGAGGAGTGGATATCTGTTATTTAAAATTAGCAGTCAAAATTTTTGACAGGCCAGGAAACAAACTGTAAACAGTGTACAAGCAATTTGACACCTGAAAACGCCAGAATGTAGATCTTCTACCACTTATAAAGGTATTCTCCTGTTTTGGAAATAGTTTAGGAAAATAGTCATATCTCATTTGCTCTAAAAAGTGCTTATTAAAAAGATGCTTGAGATGGAAGCGCCCTGGTATGTTCTAGGGAACTTGTCAGTTCTTAGTTCTGTAGAATCGGTAGTTTAAAAAACAGTAGTACCATGCTAAAATCATTCTAAACAATTCTAAAAATTAAATTTGATTATCAAAACTATGCTATTGTGCCTCCATCAAGTTTTAGACTTGCAGCATGAACTGTCAAAGTACAGGAACCTTTTCTGTAAATTTTATCAGTATTAATTCTTTTTTTTCCCCCCTTTCAGGATGGTAGTATAACGATTGCTGCCAATGAAGCTAAAGACAATGTGAGATATCTGTATACATTGGATAAATTTTTTGCTCTACTGGCTAAAACTTCTCCTGTAAGTGGTACTCTAAATAAAAACAATACGAAATTTAGACAAGAAAAGGCTTTTGCTGATGAAAGAAGAATGTTTTTTTGTTCAGTATTCAACTCCTGTTCTTAATGGCTACTAGAGGACTTAACTTCTATTGCATTTGTGAATTAACTTAACAAATTTTGAATAAGCTAGTGATAATATTAGCTTTTGTGTAGAAAACTGTTGCCAATCCAGAAGATAATTGAAAGGTGTGGGAAAATAAGCAATAGTTCATGTTTTCTACTGCTTTTGTTCTGCAAATAGTCACTCTTCTGCCATATTGGACTTGACTTTTAGATGCAGAACTTTTTTATCCTGTTTTAGGGCAGTCATTGTCTCCTGTGATGGGTTATATCTGACTTGCTGATTTTCTATGGAATCTTTCTGTGGGACAGAGAACTCTGTGGTCCAGTATCCTCACTAAAATGCAAATTACAATTGCCTTTCCTTCCCCTTCCAGATTTCTTTTCTTTACAGATGTAGGCAAAATGAGCAAAGACCATTTTTTTGTACCAGCATAGGCCTTTTTTCCTCAGGTAGCATATTTCTTTGCAAATCAGACTACGACGCCTTAACATACTGGAGGTAATGGTCAAAAAGAATGCAGCCTCTATTCTTCCTCTGGAAAATCGAGCTTTGGAAGAAAGCCTATTCGTTTATGCTTAGCCAATCCCTCCCTCTTTTCTGTCAGACAGAGTACGTTACGTTTCCATGTGGGAATTAGATGTTCCAATTCATACTGATGTCTACAAAAACAAGGTGTTACAATCAAAAAGATTTTTATGTACTGATACACATATTCACAGAGTGATGACATTTTACATTATGTTTTTAGGAAATCTGAATTATTGACTTTCCCCTTTTCTTCTGATGTAGGTTACAATGGTGGAGCACATACCCAGTTTAATGAATGCAATCTGTATCATCTACTGTACATCACCGTACTACAACACATCAGAGTGCATGACATCTCTTCTTCTTAAAATCACTAACCAAATGATTAACACATGCAAGACGTATCTATGTGAAGGTGTTTCTAAAATCTGGGATCTGGACAGGTGACAATTTTAATAATTTCATCTTTTGTTAAAACTAGAAGTAAAATCACAGATGAGGCATCAAAATTATTAAAAGGTAAATTTAATAGCCACTGGTTCTCCTACCAGGCCCTCATTCTCCCACGTTAATTTTAAGCTTGCAGCTACTCATTTTATGTAGAATTAAGTATTCTGCCAAATCATACTTACTATGTGTTGTGAAAAACTCGTTGCTGAAATGTATGTAACGTATATCAGTATACAATACTCAATATATTGTCCCAGTGGCTTTTTTGGACCAAAACATACTTTTGCTGTTTGGAGCTGAGATTCTTCAGAAATAAACTCCAAGGACAGACTGGCAAAGTTCCATCTGAGATTTATGTTTTGCCTTCAGTGAACAGTAAAGTCAGTTTGAGAAAGGGGATAATATATACCAGCATCATAATTACAATTCAGCTGTACTCTGGAGTGAGGTATGTGGGTGACAAAATGTCATTCAGACTTGTATTTACTACGTATCTATGGATAGTGCTATATGGGCAAGTACATGAGGAGTATTAATGTTGCCAAAGAGGCACCTTAAATTTAAAAAGATAAGTGTACAATAAGTTTGCTATTTAGACGTGTTCTGAGACTAATTTTGTACTTCCTTTCTGTTGTGGTTGGTGGAACTATTAGTATAGCAAGAGCCTCTGTATTAGAGCAAATATTAAGCATATGTTAAACTGCAGAGAAGGGTAAAAATGAGCACGACATCTCAAGTTAGCAACTAGAAAAGTAATGATTAAAACTATCTCTTGAAAGCTCAATCAAGATTATGGTTACTGAGGTGAGGAGGAAAAGATGTTACAAACTTCATCAATGCATAGGTAGTCAAGGTATGTGTACTTGTGTCGCCAAGTCAAAGATGACACTAAGGTACCTGGCTGGGAGACAAAAAAGTAAATCTGACAGAAAAAATTTGGATTCCTTCTGTATTTTATTATGAGCAAAGGGCAGTTTTCCAAAGTTGCCTACAATCAATTAAGTATTTATAATTTTGTATTCTTATTTTGCCACCAGACTGAAATATTCTGTTTTAATTTATGTTCCTGTACAGCTCCTTCACGATGATTTTATCTTCTGTGCTTTTTTTTTTTTTGCCCAGGGAAGAATTGCTGAAGAGGATACAGCAATGCATTTTCCTCAAAGAACAGTACCAAACATCCTTTCAGAGAATTAGGGAGAAGCTAAAGGAAAATCCAAGTGACAGGCAGTTTGATTTCAGGTAAGCAATTTACTTTAATATTGAATCAGATTTTCTTACAAGATTCATAAATGAGGTGTCATAGTATCTCCTGGCTTTCTGAGAAGTTAAATGCTCAATTAAAATGTAATATTTATTATAATCAGAACAAAACTTGCAGAGGTTTGGTTTTTTGTTTGTTTGTTTCTCTTCAAGAAGTAAGCAATGACTTGTTTTTGCCAGTTGCTTGTTGATTTAACAGATGTCCAAGGGAATTCAGGGAATTTATGCATGTGTTGGGTTAATGCATATGTTTGTCTGCGGTCTAAAATCTAAAAAAATTGAGCCACAAATTCAAATGAAAAGACTCCAGTTACATTCAGTAAGCACTGGTCTGGGTTGTCAATCACAATGCCAAGGGGGAGTTTTACTTGTACTGGTACTTCAAGCATGGAGTGTGTCTTAGTGTATTTTATGTTCACATTCTTATCTCTCTTTACGTGTATTTCTTTCAAGAATAACCCCTGTGAAACGTGGAAAAGATTTTAGTTGACAGGTATAAGAATTAAGCATTTTCTGTGCAGTATTCATTATTTTAAAATGGTTTTTACTTGATTTGTAATTACTGCAGCATCAAAGCTTTAATGGTGAACTTAATAATAGTTCTGGAAGAATGTAGGAAATAGGAATAGGAAAAAGTGATACAAATAGATATACATAATAATCCTGTTGCTTTTTATCATCAGTGAAAACTATATTTTTGGAAAATTTGACACATTCTGTAAACGTTTGGAGAAGATTTCAGATATGAGCAATATTATGGAAAGCCTACTAGAGCTCCAGCGCATAAAAATAGAAGGAATTGAAGAGATCAATACTCACTTCCAGACCATTGCTACAAATACCAAATCAAAAAAGTATGATGTTCTGGATCACAGAAAAAAAGAGGTACATGCACTCAACATTTGTCTGACAATCAGACCCTTAATCCTGTGCCATTCGTTGAAGTTATGCAGGGAAGATCAATTTTTATTACTATGAATATAGCATTTTGTTGCAGTAAAGATATTTTTTCCTTAGTTTAATACAGTTTGAAATAATTTGGGTGTATTTTGCTTTTTATTTCATATACTTTGGTTATTTTTTGATAACCTAGATTTTGTGTGATAAGTAATGGTACAAACGACATTTCCTAAACTTGTTTGGAATGATTTTGTATGGAATAATAAAGGTGGTATCGATACCATCATAACATTTCATGACCATTTCAGAGGGAGGAATGAATTATGTCACCTCCAGTACTGAGTCACCTGGATGTGATTTTTGAAGAGCTTCAGACTCAAATTCAGATTTAAATGCATATCCTAGAATTGAGCTACTTTTTGGAAATGTAGCTTATTTGCTTTACTGGATTGACGGCCTCTCAATGGAAGTGCTAGAAATGTTGATTTGCTCTCCTGCCTTCCTGAACTATTGCTTGCAAGTGTGCTTAAATTATTTAAGTTAAAGGACCTTTGGCTTTCTTATAATAATAACCCTCCATAGTCTGTAAAGTGCTCTCGAGAGGCCACCCAATTTGCTAATCTTGATGAGTTTCACACCTGTACAGTGAGCTGAGCGCTCTAATGTGGTAGTGCTGGGAATAACTGATTAAGTGTACAATGTTCTCTCTGAGGTTATTAGCTTTCCTGTGCCTGTCCTTGCTCCTCTGCGGTCCATTGTGTTCATAAAGATGGGGTTGTAATTATAGAGCCTAATAATTCTTATTTTTTGTTTGCTTTACTTAGACTGTTCATGCCTTCATTATTGGTCTTGTCTCTGTTCTGTTGAACATACATACTAGGCAGATAAAGCGAATTCCCCAGAAACCTTATGGAAAAAAAAATTGCATAAAGTGAAAGCAACAGTACAGATTACTATTTATTTTTCTTTTGCAATTTTCTAGTTTGATAAAGATTACCTTGAATTTAAAAACCAAATTGCAACATTGTACGAGTCCATACAAGAATTTGTGGATTCCTGTTTCGAGAAGACTCTAACTGTAAGTAATTTTACAAATGCAAGCTCCTGTTCTGGTGTTCAGAAAGTCTGAGTATCCACAATTCCTGTTGTACTCCATCATTAATGGTATTGTTTTGTGCCATGCTGGGGCTGCCTGAGATAAGGTAGAAGGACATCAAGCCTACAAGAAGCTACTGTCAGAATATGTTTAAAAGTGCTGAGAGTTAACATTCACTGATGATTACTGCTAGTTGCACGTACCATCTTTCCTTACTAAGTTTACATAGCCCTATTTTTTTTTTTTTGGTTTATTTTCTTTCCTCAGCCTAGTATTCTCCATCCCTCTTCCACCCTGCTGTTGATATTGACACACTATGATAGTCCTTCTTTCTCTCACTGTGTTTTGGACTGTCATATTTTTGTGGCTCTATCTTCTTCCAGTGCCTTTGGACTGACTGACTGTTTCTTTCTTATTCTGCTCTCTTGCAGTGTTCCCTGTTCTGTGTTCTATATACTCACTTGCAGAAGTCCATAAGTAAGGTTCATTTCTGTGGTGATTTCCCTATTTTTCCTCTCAAAGATTAGGTATCTGCTTTTTTCCTTTAAAAAATAAAAAATAAATAAATAAAAAAGCAAAACCAAACTAAAGCTGTTGTAGGGGCACACAACATCATTTTCTTGAGCCCAATGAAGTTCCAAGAAGTTCCAAGCTTTGTGGTAGGATTGTTGTAGATAATTAAACAGTGCATGCAGTCTGATGGTAGAGTTCAACAGCTCTTCTGCTGCAGCCCAGTCTTCTACTGCTGGAAAAATCAGGGGTAAAGCCAAGCTACTGGTCCTTTTTTGTTGGATGTCAGTATATAAATGAAAGAGAAGTTGGAAGTGCAGAGGGAAGGCCTCAGTTCATTACCTCATCAGTTAATCCAGCCTCATCAGGCTGGAAGGCCTTTCATAGGTTGCTCATATTTATATATGCAAATATATAACACTAGTAAGAACAGGCGAGTTCGACGCAAAATTCCATTTCTTAAACTCTTAGGTATTCACTTACTGAAGAATAGTGCAGGTTCATCAGCTAGTTAGCTTTTGTCTTTTACGTGGAAACAAATTATGTGATTCCTGATAGAAACAAACAAACAAACAAAAAAAGAAAAATAATGGGAAGATATCTCTCACAAAAACTGAATTCAAATTCACTTATTCAAATTATAGGATGATCTAAAGGGAAAATGGAAAATGTTAATTTTAAACAAATGCAATTAAATTTAATTATTGTGAAAGTTAAAGATGCTATACTCAGATTTTAAACTTTATTATACAAGAGCATATTTGAGATGCTTCCTGTTGCACTTCAAAGTTATTCCTGTTTGGCTGGCAGGAGTACTGAATCAGTTTCTGCCATCTGTTACCTTAATGTCAGTACTGTTCATTGATTCAGACCATGACAGTGAAATGAGATGTAAATGAAGCAGAAGGAAAACTATAGGTGTTCTATTACAACTGTTTACAGAAAAAATGGAGTAAGGATTAGAGGGTCAGAACAAAATAAATGTTCCAACATTCTGTGGTGGTGGAAGTTTCTTTTTTAAGGCTATGGTAAGTATATTTTAGACGGCACGAAATAATGAAGTTCACTAACTTGCCTGGAAGCATTTTCTGTGCTTCTTAGAAAATTACTTACAAATTTATATAACTTATGTTCTAAATATAAATAACCAGGCTTTATGAACAATGACTATCTGAACTATGAACATTTTCTGCAGTACATGTTCCATCTTCCTTTTTAGACTGAACAGATGCTGAGACTTCTGATGAAGCTGGAGCAAATAGGAGAAAATCAAATGGATCTGAGTGAGAAGTATACCATTGTCCTTCAGCAATATGGTCAAGACTTAGACTTTGTGCAAAAACTCTACCAGGAGCAAAAAGAAAATCCACCTATTCCACGCAATATGCCACCAGTAAGAATGAAATAAATGAGAGAGAGAAAGGTCTTTTTGTCTTGGCTTTTTAAGTTAATGAAAATATAACTTCATATCTTTTGTATTTTAGGTAACAGGGAAGATTATGTGGGCACAGCAGTTGTACAGAAAAATTGACCATCCAATGAGATTCTTTAAAAAGAAAACTGCACTTCTGAAGGTTGGAAATGAGCAGAGGATGGTTTATGCTAAATTCAAATCCAAATTATTAACAGACAGAAATTATTTTTATTTTCCTAAGTTCACTTTTCTATCTATTCTATTCAAGCTTATCTAACAGTATATTATAATTATTTGCTCCAGGATCTCAATTTCTTTTTGCAACATTGTTATTCTGTGGCTCAGGACAGTTACTTCCCTTGAGATGTTAACGACTTCAGCAAATTCTTTTGTCCCTTCTGCGACTTGTGTTATTCGTAATCACAGCATTGTTGGCCATGGACCTATGCTTAGAGCCTTCTCGCTTCAATGCTTTATAATGTAGAGGACTGAGATATTAAGCTTCAAAAGCTTCACATAACCGTAGAATTTCCTGAGTTGAATGAGATCCACAAGGACTATTAAACCCAACTCCTGTCTCCCCACAGGACCACATCAAATTCAAACCGTATGTCTGAGAGCACTGTCTAAATGCTGCTTGAAATCTGAGACATTTAAAAGTCATCTAGTCGTGCTGTAGATGCAGGGACACCTACAGCTCAATCAGACTGCTTAGAGCCTGGTCCAGCATGACTTTGAGTGTCTGCAGGGATGGGACTTCCACCACCTCACTGGGCAACCTGTTCCAGTATCTCACCACCCTTACTGTAAAAAACGTCTTCCTTATACCCAGTCATCCCTAACCCTAATCCTCATTTAGTTTGAAACCCTCATTTAGTTTGAAACCATTTCCCCTTGTCCTGTCATAACAGACCCTGCTAAAGAGTCTGTCCCCTTCCTTCTTACAGCCCCCTTTAGATACTGAAAGTCCACTCTCAGGTCTCCCCAGAGCCTTCTCTTCTCCAGGCTGAACAGCCCTGGCTCTCTCAGCCCTTCCTTCTAGGGAGGTATTCTGTCCCTTGGATAATTTCTTTGGCCTTCCTCTGGATGTACTCCAACAGGTCCATGTTTCTCCTGTGCTGAGACCTCCACATCTGGCTGCAGTACTCTAGATGAGTTTTGTTCTTTGTTTGACCCTCTCTTAAACAGTGTAACATGAAACTTTGTTTTGTTTTCCTAATGGTAGTGAGGAAAACCTTACTGGAGGACATTTCTATTATGTTAGGCTCATCAAATTGATTAAATGGTGTTTGCTTTTCTAATTTCTTTATTTTTTATTTATTTTATTTTATTTTATTTGCAGACATTGGAAATGAAAAAGGTTGCTAAGAGCTACAATAAAATGGCTGCAGTTCTTTTGGAATTTGAACTTATTTATTATAGAGCCTGGTGCAGGTTTGCTGACCAGGCTAGAAATGCTCTGTATGCTTTCTTACTTGTCAGACACCCAGAAACCAAGGTAAGTAGGATTTATTTTGTATTACTGCTGCACTGTTTAGTAGTACCTATGATACTTCACTCATATCATGCAAAGATGAGCACAGCATTAAAGTAATCTTAATAAGGATAGAAAATGAGCTACTTTAATTGATGAAAATGTGTGGGTTTTTTTTTTTTCCTTTTTATGTTACGATACAGACATAATCATCTCTTTTCTTCATAAGCCCCTTGCCTCATTCAGGACATGTAAGAGGCAGTGCCCAGCAAATGCATGTCTGATATAGATTTATCTACATCTTTTTATGTATTGTTTCATGTATTTTTTTCTTTGTTAACCAAAATATCAGTTAAGCAAAGGGTTTAATTAGATTGTAGGCTTTTCTATAGTGTTCAACATCACTGTGTTACCTATATTGCAGTCACTAATTTGCTTTCAATATCGCTTGCTGAGACAGAAAATCTTACCATTCTTTAAAGTTGACTTACTCTGCTGTACTGCAGAGAAATTACAGTTAAAATGGACATTTTTTGAATTACTGAATCTATAATGGAAAGCTAGAACCTGATTTTCAACTTCATTCATCACTTTATTAGCATTTTATGCCCTGAGAAATGTACAGAGACTAAACAGAGACACAATGTTTCTCCTCAGTCTACAGATGGAAAAACTGAGATGAGAAGGCAAATCAGCTCTCACAGAGACAGGTGCAGAACTAGAATCAGACTTGGGAAAACACAGCAGCCAAGTGTTTAGGGGCCAGTGAGGAAATCGTGGCAAAATGAAATCAGTGGAAGCTATTGGATGACTAATATTCTGGAAAATCTGGAAAAATACTTGTACAGGAGCCTGTACATCTTTGTAGAAATTGCAACATGGGGATCAATTTAAAAAATCTTGGCTAGTCATCTATATCTTGTCATATCTTCCAGATGTAACAAACTGCATGTAATCACTAAACTACTAAAATACTGCTTTATTATTTTCTCTCCCTGCCCCTTTCCCCCCCACTACTACTATACGAAGGAATTGCTTGTAAACTTGGATCCAGTGGTCCTGGAAGTACTTTATGAAACAAAGTACCTGAAAAAAATGCATTTTAAAGTTCCAGATGTTGTCCTTGACTTGTGTGCAGATGAAGAACAGATTAAAAGACATCAAATGAAGTGAGTGAACACTTTCTGGATGTGATTCTCATCTGCAGATAGGAATCTTTAGCTTTGAGTCTGTTGTATGTAGTTTTGATTTGTTGTAACTTTTCACTGTGATGGAATTTAACTGAAATTTAATTCTTTTATCCTGCAATTCCACAGTAATACTGTTAATATGCAATTATTTCTCTCTCCACAAAATTCTCATAACTAGAAAGTGCCTACATGCTTTTATTTTGTTACTACAACAGCTACTCTGTAAGTGAAATTTCTAGGTACTGCTGAGGCATCTCCACACTATAACGTATGGATTGCATTCCAAAGTATCACACTTACTTTTGCAACAGAATTCTTTTGATATTAAGTTGGAATTTATCACTTGATTGAGACACAACCCAAATGTTGGTATCAGTAATATATCACCTAAGTTATTATATGCAAATATTCAAGTTTTTTTTTTTTCTCTCATGTTGAATATCTGATAACCTATGTTGTTTTTAAAAGTTTCTTTCTGTCATTGTAACAGCCAAATTCTGTGCTGTAGGAGTTCTTTTCAGTTCTTTGGGATCCTGATTATTAGTTCTTTAATTTTCTAAGTAAAGATGATAGGTCTAAAAAGAGTCCTTTCTGTAAGGAGTGTACTTTTAGTAGTTTTTATATAGAAATGGACAAAAAACGACAAAGTTTGAAGAGTTTCATAACTGAATTAAATCCTCTCTGCTCCCCTTTCTATTGTTAAAGTTTTCAGTCTCTTGAAATACCAATTTTTTCATGAATTATCCATGGAGTGTTTCAGAACAAACCTAAAATTTCTAACGTGCAAATCCAACTCTATGTGCTTCAGTCTTCTGAAAAGCAACAGTCTAATATTTGCCATCCAAGGGAAACAAAAATACACAGAAAGCATTTGCAATAAAGGAAAATCCAAATTTATTTTCTGTTGTAAAAGAGATTTCAGACCAACTCCCTGGCAAAGAAGGAATATTCAGATACTAATTTTGCCTTAAGTAACATTGGAAAAATACTCTGCATTCTGTGAATAGACTCTCTCAGTATACTGTTTGTAACAATATTTGGTGTTATGGTTTTAATCTGGCATAGAGCACAGTTCTCTTTTTTTTGCAGCAGCTCTTGTAAATAATCTGTTGTTTATCTTTGACTTCTGAGCTGCATTGAATTCTAATTCTTGTTTATGGAGCACTGTTATGGAGCTCCATTTTCATAGAAATATTGTTTCAGAATGTGGCCCCTTTGGGATTTTGTACCCCAAATACTATGAACCTAGATTTTCTTATAAGTAGTGAAGAGTGTCTTTTCATAAGGCTTTGCTTTTTTTTTTCCTTTTCTTCCCCCTCCCTCCCCCCCCCCCCCCCCCTTTTTTTTTTTTTCTGTGAGACTGGAAGAAGGGAAGAAAAATACAGTGTTTTCAATTTCCTTATTTTTGACTGTAATTCATTTTCCTTGGAAGAAAGTTGCCCTAGATAGATAGCTTCCTGGAAATAATTATTTCTCCAGTCTGATTCCAGTGTTTGAGAGGAGAAAGAGACCTAGTTAGAACTGGGAGGATCTTTAATTTTTAACATGGGATCAGGACCTTCTACTCTTATTAGCAGAAAATGTGACCAAATTTCTGTTTGTTCTGTATATCTGAAATAAGCACATTCTAAACACAACCATGTCTTACAGTCTCCAGAATCTATTGACCAATTACAAAGAACAT
The DNA here is from genome assembly GCF_016699485.2 of Gallus gallus. Lineage (NCBI taxonomy): Eukaryota > Metazoa > Chordata > Aves > Galliformes > Phasianidae > Gallus > Gallus gallus. The sequence goes on along the minus strand of NC_052533.1, from coordinate 88,499,215 downwards.
CTGAATGGAATACCTGCTGTGCTGAAACCACTAATGAAGCCATTCATAGAACAAGTTGAGGATGCCCTTGCTCCAGGCATGACACAGCTGTCCTGGACTTCTTCAAACATCAATAAATGTATGTAGAAAGAGAAGTAGTGGTAAGCTGTTGATGATATTGTTTGATGGTAGTGTATTGATGGGAGGGTCTGTAAAGCCTCAACTCTCTAGCTGTCTTGCAAACTTGAGTAACATTACATCATATTATTAGGGCTTGTGTTGCATTGTGTTTCTGAATTACATACCTTTTCATTTACTGATTTTTAAACTGTCACATCACACTTCTTAAATTATTGCGCATTTTTACTTTTTCCCCTATCAGTATCTCTCTGATCTGTTTCCAATAAGTATCCACATAAGGAAAAAATCTAGAGCTCTTCTTATGCCTGCATTCTGTTTTTATTTCTCTGTGGAAAAAATGGTTTGTGGACTGACCTCTTTGCTTTAGGTAGGTAACTGTAGCCTGACTGATATAAGAGTGGGAGACAAGAGAACAAATATTTGGTGCTGTAATAATGTCTCTTATCTTTTCTGTAGAAAGGTCTTTTTAACTGATGGTGAACATCCTGAAATAGACATGACTAAATTCAAAGTTGAAAATAGTAAAGGAGAGATTTCTGTCCAAATTCTATTTTTTCTAAGAAAACTTTTAAAATTCTCAACCATGCATTGAGTTTTTCCAACACAACCATTAAGACAGAATGTTATCCTCATCAAGTACAGCATAAAATTAACTCTATAATAGTGTCATTGAAATGGGCATACATAAAGCTCTTAGCAAGACTTTTGTAGTTTGATTTTGTGAGAAAACAATAGCTCATGCTTGTAAATCAGTTCTCACTTGAGGCAAACTGATGTTGGGCCTTCACTTTTTTCTTCAAAATGAAAAGCAGCAAGATAAACAGGAACAGATGCAGGCATGGGTTTGTGCAACATTTGTGACTGTGCCATGTGACTGACACTAGTGCAAAGGGCTCTGGCCATTGCTTAAGGCAGAGCTGGCCACCTTTTAGCTATTTACTTGATCTTTACCTGAGCAGAAAACAAAAAAATGACAAGGTTTCCCTCTGTTTGAAAGCATGGGGACCTGTGGAAGCCTTCTAGACTAAAACTTGGAAAATGAGAAATAAATCAATTTAGAAATACCTCATTTATATGTATTAAAAAAGGGAAAGTGTCTAGGGAATCGGTTGGATTATTTGTTCATTCTAGCCAATAAAAAAGACAAGATTCAATCATTAACTTCCTAATAGCAATAAATGGTATCTTCTATTTTAAACATTCAACAGTTAGACACTACTGTAACACTGCAGCATTTTAGATATCGTATTGATTTAATTCTACATACAGTAAGACAAAGTACTGATAATTCAAATTATACTGTCTGCTAATAACCAAAATGTGCCTGATGAGTTATTTCTTTAAGTATTAAGTATAAAAGACAGCAAAAGAATTTATCCACTCTATTCAGAAACAATCATTTTTACTCAGTTTAGTAAGCGCATCTGCTAAGGGACTCACTTTGTCTCTTTCCAAATTAAATGAGGTCATACCCATGAAAGAAAAAGTCTAGTGGTTTAACTTATATGCAATCTTGAGGAATTTTAGCCATTGAATCTACAATGCTGACTTTCACTCTGTAGGTCTTTAGGAGAACCAGAATATTTTTGGTACATTTGTGTCCTCTCTTTTTTTCCCAATGATTTTTGTTAATCCTTTTCATTCCAGTATTAAAACAGAAGAAATATTTTGAAGGTTCTTGTGTTATTTATTGTAAAATGGTTTCATTTAAAGACTCCAAAGTACAGCAAGTCCATCATGCTTTGGTTTCAGGCCTTAATTCTATGTTCCATTGTTGTTAAATCCTCATTTCATTGTAATAATTTGGGGCAAGTTGGGGAGATGTAAGAGGTCCATATTTCACATTATTTATTTTCATTTTCTTTTCATTTTCTTTTCTTTGCTTAGTTATTGAGAATGTTTATAGAACCATGAGGGAGGTGGACTTTGTAGTCAAAGAAGCTGCTGATACCCTGGAGTGCAGAATTGAAAGAGTTCTGGAGGATATGGCAAACACTGCTTTGATAATTTTACCAGAAGATGAACCTATAGATGTATCTACATTCTTGGAACAGACAGAAAATCTTGCTATCTCTACTGCTCGCGAACTTTCTCAGTAGGTGTATTATTGCGTAGATTTTAAGGCTTGATTTTTGGAGTGAATATTTATGTATTAATTTTTATGCACAGAGAATGTGCTTTTATAGAATTTATTCTTACTGGCTACTAGTCTAAAGCGAAATGATAGTCTCAGATTGCAGAGCAGGAACTTCCAAGTAATTTGAATACAGCATATTAAAATTGCATTTATAGCATTTAGCATGTTGTGTTTTTCTTCCTATGGCATTCTTCTGAAGAGCAAGGAAAATGGAACTGGATAAAACTTGAAAAGTTATCTCAGTGCTAAGTGCTTGATTCTTAATGCTAGCTCAGTAATGTAAGACTTCTCATTTACCCAGAGCTACAAATCTTTTAGTTTATGCTTGTTTTCCAGGATATAGAAGAGTAATTGTTCTGTTCTTCTCCAAAAAAGATGTCTATGTACATTTTGCAAAACATTTGCAAATGTTTATATATAAATACTTTGTATTTATCTCTTTACTATTTCTGATTTCAGAGCCAGAAAATACATCAAAAAGATAACTAAAGTTTTCTTACTGAATTGTCTTTATAAGGCTGCTTTTTCTTTTTTAACTAAGGCTGGAAAAATTACTTATTTTTCTTTGATTATTTTGAAGACCAGTTGAATAAGATATAACAGAATCTGATTAATGGGTTTCCTGATGGTCTGCATATCGTAATGCCTTACTTTCTGGGTGTGACTAACAGTAGGAACAAAGAGAAAAATAGAAGGGTGTCTCCCTGCATATACGGCACTTCAGAGTGCAGTGGAGCTGAGACTGTGCATCTATAAACAAGTTAAAGATTATTCCTGTGTGTGACTTGATGTGGATGACTGTAAGGTTGTTTTTCCAGACAGAGTCAGCAAGTGGAATGCTCTGTGTATGAACTGGTAGACACTCTTAAGCAGAGGCTAAAAGCAGATGCTGGAAGAACTCCAGAGGTAAGGCCTCTACAGTGTTAAAAGTAACCTGCTATAACCTAGTCAGATATTTGATATTTCACTTACGCAGTGGATAATATGGTTATTTGTCTAAGAGTTTCCCTTTAACTCTTCAGGATTCGTATTCCTGTACACATCTTGACACAAAACAGAAAACACGCTGCCAAGAATGCATGTCTTGTTGTTGCTATTATCTCATGGGACAACTTTGTCAGAAGAATACTGATTCTTTAGTCAGATGTGAGTCTTTTGTTTTCAGATTATTTTTTCCTTAGTATTATTTGAAGATTTTTCTTTCCAGGCTTATTGTGGTAAAAAATATAACTTAAAATTGTATTTATTTAGGCACGAAGATTTCCTTAGAGTCCTTGAGACATCGATTGCGTGTTGTTGACTCGAGGTATCAGATGACCAGGTCTGTAGAGACAAAGAGGGTTCCTTTGTTCAAAACTGAATTTCAGCTGGCTATTCCTAATGTTGTCTTGCAACCAAGTCTTGAAGATATTCAGGTAACTGAATAACTGCACATCTCAATCATTTTTGTTAAAAAGATGTATTAATGCATTATTTTAAAATAAGATTTGCAAGTTTAATCTTGTATTAGCAATAAAGGGAGTGGAAGAAAAGATTAAAAGTCACCTGAGTTCATATGACATCACTGGATGCTGAGAAGAAAACCACCAATTATGTAGTAGAATCAACCATTTTTCTAAAAGCTTATCAACTCCTGTTCACAGCCCCTTAAAAATGTTTTCACAGCAAGTACAGGGAAAAAAAAACAAAAAAAAAAGAATACCCTTGATACATTGATTTGACTTCCTTGTCTCCTTAAACACTTTCAGAGTTTAAAAAGACATTATCATTTTGAAATATTCAGTAATCAGAATTCTGCAGTAGTGAAATATAAAGAGAAATATTACAAGCCTGGAGCCCTGAACTGTGGAAGAGTGTAAAGAAATATTTAAACTTATTTATACTAATTCAGCAGAATTCTTACATTTGTATTTACAGTCTGCTATGATCTCTGAAGTTCTTTGGAAAGTATTAGTTGTTTATGTGGTTAACTTGAAGATTTTTCAGCTGGAATTGTCACCATCAAAATCAGTAGTTGAATTCTTTCTCAGATTTCATTTTCATGTTGTCAGTAAGAAATCAGACCACAAAGTGTAATTTTTAAATACCATAGGTAGAAAAGTTATATAATAATTTATATTATTTTATTTATTTATTATTTATTTATTATGTATTTATACAGGCATAATATAAGAAATTACAAAATACATCATCACAAATTCAGACAAGTTTATTCAGACAATCTGATGTGAATGCGAAATATAGTATTCATATTATTTTATATTTTTTATATATATATATATATATATATATATATATAAAACTATGTTTGTAACCAATGGAAAGTGAAATAGTACTTAATTTATGATTCCTCAGTGTATCATGATTAATATTTATAGATCTCTCTTTCTCTCCTATATTCTTCTTTGAAAAACACATAAAAATAGAACGTCTGACTGACAAAGCTTTATGGGGTACTCTTTCTCCTAACAAAATCTGTTTTGCGTGATTCTACTCCATGCTTAGTAGAACAGTTCTGATAGAGGTACAACTTTTCCATTTTGGTATTGTTTGGAGAATCCATTTTTTTTCCTTCATTCCTTTTTTTTTTTTTTTTTTCCTTCTTACTTGTTCTGATCTCTCTGTGTGCTCAAAGTACATGCTTTACTTTTTTCAGAGTGCTGTAAACAAAGCAGTAAATATAGTGTTATCAATAGCCAAAGATATCCCACTCTGGAAATTTGCTTACTTACATCATAAACAGCAGAAAGTGAGTATTTTATTTTGATTATTTTAAAATTTTAATATTTTGGTTAACATGTATTGTATTAACATGTATGTATTATCAGTGTTAAAATCAGCACTAAAACCTTGGGAGGGTCTGAGATAAAGATAAACAATCAAATTTATTCATGTTCAGAAATAGACAATAATGGTAATCAGATGGCCTTAATTCTGTCTTATGGTAATGAAATACATATTTATGTGGGTCTGAAAAGTGTCTTTTAAAAAATATATTGCTCTTTTGTCAGTCTGGCAGTAAAAACAAATACAAATCAGCTCATTTGCATAAAAAGAACCATGTGAGTCTGCAAATGATAAAAAGCAACTAGGAGAGAGTGAGTTGACACAAGTTCTTTCAAGAATTGTTTGCTTATTTCTAAGTAGCCAACCTTAGATTACCTTCCATGCTTTTTTTGGCCAAGAATAGGGATCACAGAATCATAGGGTGGTTTGGGTTGGAAGGGACCTTTAAGATCATCCAGTTCCGACCCCCTGCTATAGGCAGGGGCACCTCCTTCTAGACCAGGTTGCTCAAAGCCCCATCCAGGCTGGCCTTGAATGCTTCCAGGGAGGGGGCATTCACAACCTCTCTGGGCAACCTGTTCCAGTGTCTCACCACCCTCACAGTAAAGACTTTCCTGCTGATATCTAGTCTAGATCTAGATCAGTTTAAAACCATTTCCTGTTATCCTGTCCCTACATGCCCTTACAAAAAGTCCCTCCCCAGCTTTCCAGTAGGCCCCCTTCATGTACTGGAAGGCCGCTATAAGTTTCCTCCAGACCCTTCTCTTCTTTAGGCTGAAGAGTGCCTCCCCTCTCAGCCTGATTGTAGTTCTCTACCAGAGGAAGACCTGAGCAATTGTACAGAAGGTGGAATCAGCACACCTGTACTTCCATGTGTCACATATTTGACTGAAGTAATTTGATGATGATTAACAAAGAATTTCGCATGGCAATTAATTTTTTAAAATTATCATTAGCACTAGAACTATAGCTCTGTAAAAATGAAAGCTAAGAGCAGGGAGACTCCTTGCGGATTCTTCCTTTGCACTTTTCTATCCACTAATGGAAGTACCCACTGTATGTGTCTTATTGTGCATTCAATAATGTAAAATAAAACTAATATATATATATGTATTCTTGTTTAATTTATGCCAGGCTGAACAATCTGTTGCGATAGAGCTAGGTGATGAGAACAAATTCACCAAGATGTTGGCACTGAAGCCTTTAGACAAGCAGATCATCGAGCATAAGGATGTAAACAAAGTGGTGATTCAACTAAATACAGTTATTTTGTCTCTCAAAGCTAGAGCATCGGATCTTCTGAACAGCTTTTCTGAATTTTCAAGCATCTGGAATAAGGTTAAATACATATTTAATTAAATATGTAGCTATATTGTGAAATCTTCTAAAAACTGTTGAGGGTTTCATAAGGAGACCGTGCTCTTTGGGAAGAATTACTTGTGGTTACTGTAGATTAGAAGAACGTCATTGAGCTGGATGAAGATTAATGTTTCTGTAATTGAACCCTTTATTTAGCCATTTATTGAGACCCAGATGGCACTGAAGCTTTTACCTCTGCAGAGGCTAACGGATATCCTCATCAGTGTCTGCATTTGAATTATAGATAGATTTCAAATGCTTTAACAACGAGTACTGTAAAAAGAATAAGAATCAGGAAAAGCAGATCAAGTGAAACAGTTGGAGCTTAATGCTTATACTTTGAACTCTGTTAAGAGGGATTTTTTGTGTTTGCACAGTACATCAGACAGCTGAATCCTGGATAGACTATTGCAATACCAATGCTAAGTAATAATTAAAATAAACTTTTATATAGGATCCAGAGGAAAAAGTGAAGGAATTCATAGAGACTAAACCAACAATGGCTGAATTCCAAACTCAAATTGGATACTTTTCTGTAAGTATTATGTCTTTAATAAGAAGGAGCTGCAAAAAATTGTAGTGAAATTAAAAGTTGATTACTTGTATTTTTCTTAGCAATTAGAACTGCAAATCAGAGAACTTCCAAATCACTTTGTTCTGGAATCAGTGGATATTGCGACAGAGTCATTGAAAATAGCCCTCATTCAGGAATGCCACTCAAGACAAAGAACATTTGGATTAGCTTTGAATGAAAGGTCTGCCACAGACATGGATGAAATTTATTCATTCATTGAAAATCTTAGCAAGAAATTAAGCAGGCCTATCCATGACCTTGATGATGTACGGGAAGCAATGGAAGCACTAAAGGAAATTCGAGAGAATGAAGTTAAAATTGACATGACAGTTGGACCTATTGAAGAATCTTATTCTGTGCTTCAGAGATACAATCTGCTCTTTCAGGATAGAAACCTTGAAAGAGTTGATGGACTGGCTTATGCCTGGAAGAGCCTAAACACACAGGTATCATTGGTGTATTGATCGTTTCTCAAATTACAACTGTAGCAGTTATTGTCAGACAATTTATGTTGAAATACTGGAACAAAACCATTTTCTTTCTAAAAATTCTGTGGTTGTTTTTTTTTCTTTCCCTTTTATGCCTGTTATTTCTCTTTGTCGGCATTTAGGCACTGCAGGTTGAGGATTTGCTACTGAAGGTACAACCAGGCATGAAAACAGATTTGCTGAGAGGTGTTCAGAGATTCCAGACTGATACTGCAGAATTTTGCAAAGACTATAATGAAAAGTAGGTGAACTGTAGTACAGTACAATTATGCTTAACTAGTGATTGTTCAAAATGGTGCATTTAAGGAGTTAAACACAGCACAGCATCAATGCTGATATGAGAATTGATTAAAAAGAGCCAGATTTCAGAATAATACAAGATATTCTTACAGCCACAGATCAACTTGCACAATTTCAGTGCTAGAGTTGATTCTTAATACAGATCCAAATTTGAAGTCTTTGAGGTGTTCCAAATTCAACAAAGCACTAAAGCATATATTTAAATATGTAGGTAGTGCCTTGGAAGTTAGTGGAGGTTCCAATTCCGAATGTTTCTAAGTTCACTGATTGCTCTTTACAGGAATGTTTACTTGGGCTTTTTAAATTTAAATTGTGGAGTACTTGTGCTTCTTTGGACACTTCCGTGTTGGCAGCTAGTGTGGCACAAAGAAGGAAAGGACCAAAATTTGGTGATCTGTTGTGATTATGTGTGACAATGTGTATGTTTTGACAAGGAAGTTAATGTCAGCTACTGAGTGTGGACATGCACTGCTTGGAGCCGTGCCAGCAGTGTGTTATGTACCTGCCATCTTTCCCTTTTTAAGAATAAAAATTTGTTTTACAGAAGAAAGAGAAAGAAATGGAAAACAACAAAACAAAACATTTGTAGATCTTCTTGCTGTTTATCATATGTATTGCTAAGCTGGAGCATATATATTATTATACAATATTTTTTGTTCAGGTAATATTCAGTATGTTGTATGGACATGCATTTTCTCTTCTGGTAACTATTGTAAAAATTTCTAGGAAAAAAACAACTCAAAACATTAGAAAATCTTAAATACTATCCAGTAAATTAGGCCTGTATTCTGTTGTGCTTCTTCATGAAACCTGCATGGCTTGTACTGAATTGCAAATTTTTATTTTATTTTTGCAGGGGCCCCAGTGAAGAGAATGTTCCTCCTCATGAAGCATGTGAGAGATTACAGCTCTTTCAAGCTAAATTTGATGAACTCTGGACAAAGTATATCTCTCTTTCTGGTGGGGAAGAATTATTTGGTCTTCCTATTACAGGTACTTTCTCAGAGAATATAGACACCTGGTCCATAGGCTATTTTTATATAAACATGTTTTTTGTTTGGGACCTGTGTAATGGATTCAGTGCCAAATTCATCACATAAAATACTTTTATTGCCTAACATATATCAAGTATCTGTTTTGAAAGTAATTCCTCTCCCCCAGCCCCCTTCAGTCTCTGCCTCTTAATTAAATAGTGCAAACGGAGATGGGGGATATTTTAGTTCTTGTATAAAACCACAATATGTTCTTTTACCTTTTCATCTACTTCTTCAACATTGTCTCCTTCATAAAGGTAGGTGCAGCACCTCCCTTGCAAGATTACATCATACCATTGTAAGGAATATTTATTAAAAAAACCAACAATTTAAATAATTGCTGTGCTTTGAAATCTGATGTCCTTACATAATGCAACTACAAAAGTTTGCCTTATTAGACACTAAAAGACTGCAAATCTGATTTCATACAACCATTAAGTACCCATTTTAGAAATATGTGGATTTTTATGTTCATGTATATAGTTGTATTTACTTAATGTTAACAATTTTCACCTTTTAAAATTTGAAACAGAGTATCCTGAACTGCACAAAATTAAACGTGAGCTTTCATTGCTTCAGAAACTTTACAGTCTTTATAATTCAGTTATTGCTAGTATCAGTGGATACAATGAAATGCTTTGGAGTGATTTGAATATTGAAAAAATTAACAATGAACTTCTGGATTTTCAAAACAAGTAAGTTGTTATTTGGTGACGTACATACAATTTTATTTCTCACTTTTTTTGTGTTGTCTTGTGAAAATTACCTTGGGAGGAAGAACTACTTCGATTTATTTAGAACTCTGGATTGCTTAAGTGCTCAGCACAAAGGTGTTTTTTCTACATGAAGACATATTCAATTTTGAACAGCCCTGTCTATGTCTGCAAGATGTCCTTGATCCAACTCATCTGTTCATTCAGAGGCAAAGACTCATGAACCAACAGGATTTGGCTTGTTTTCCCTCTGACAACTTCCTTTGTATTCTGATTTCTGTCCCTAGAATGCGTACAGAGTTACTAGGAAAAAAAAAAAAGATTTTTGTTACCTGCAAAAGTACAGCATATTTGTGAAGGCCATGAGCATGCATTTCCTGAGAACAGTCTCTCTTTTGCTCTTAATGGGAATTACAATCTGTACATCAGAAACAAATATATTGAAAACAATTATGCAATATTTTTATCATATCAGCTAGTGGGGAAAAAAAAGATGTTATGTTTTTCTTCTAGTGGAAAATAGATGAACTGTTTTCAGTCTTTTGTAAGGTTTGTATAAGCCTTTTCTTTATCTTTTTACAAAGTGGCTCTGATCACTTTCTGAGTGTGTTCTGTCAAGATAAGTTCATACTCAAGATAAAGACCCTTCTCTTTTGCAGATCCTTTCTTCTGGAACATGCATAGTTCGGATCAGCTTTTGATTTTGTGTTCAAAATTTGACCTGAGAGACACTTGAGTAACTTCAGGCGTATTATTCAAGAGATCAAATCTGTGTTTTTATCTCATCTCAAGTCTTTGAAAAGCATGGAAACATTTTTTGTTCTCGGGCTTTTTAGTTGTATGGTATTTTAAGCATGTCACCCTTTTATCAAGGGCCATTTGTGTAGACACAGAAGGGGTGGGGTGGAGATTTTTTTCCTTCTTTGGAAAAAAAGAGTGAACTGCTTTTCAGTTTTGGGACAAAAACAACTCAGGTTTTTTTTGTGTGCGTTTCTTTTTTTTTTAATAATAGTAAAAATGTATGTATGTAAAATATATATACTTCTGCATTTCAACAGTACCTAGAAGTCTTGATTTTGTTTCAGTAGAATTTTGCAATCTACATCATCTTCTCTTCTAGAGTTACTTATTTTCCATGAAGTGGCATGATTATCCTTTTGTTTTCTTTTACTGGAACTACTGAAGGAAGCCACTGCATGGCATTTTTGAAAGTTATGTGTTTCTTTTTCCTTCGTGTGTGCCTTTTTTTTTTTAACCCTCTCAAGTGCTGAGCTATCTTTGGAGCAAGAAGATTACCAAGAAGCAAGAAACATCTTTTATGACAGGTTTAACCTGGGGCTGTCCTTCCTTTGGCAGACCTGTTAGCGTATTGAATCAAGCTATTCTCTTTAATTCTGGAGAACTTTAAACAACCCAGAGAACTAACTGAGAGGGCAGTGAGATGGCATGTTGTGTTATGAAATAAGCAGGAATACTGGAAATGCAGTTGGTGTTTTCACATAATTCTAAAGATCTGCGTAGTTCTTCGGTGTAATGTTTGCTAATTCTTTTAAAAAATAGTGTAATAAAAAAAATTACCATAAGAAGAAGAATCTTCAAGTTGTCTGTAGGTGCAAATAATTCTATTTTAAATAATTTAAATAATAATAAATAATAAATACATTAATATAAAAAGGAAAAAAAATAGAAAAAGGAATGTGGTAAGAAACACTATAGAAATTTATAATTAACAACTAGATGGAAATTTTCCTTTATCTTTTACTTAGTATAACTTAAAAAGAATGTCTAGTAAATCTAAGAATTTAAACCTGATTAATGGAATAGTTTGTTAATGTAGTACATATTCTGTAGAACTTGTTGTTGGAAGTTATTACTGAGATCAAAACAAAGAAAAATGTTATTTGTATTTAATTATCATCAATTTTCATTATGAAGTGAAGAGATTCCTTTTCCAATTGCTAGCCTAAGAAAACCATTCTAAGAAAGTTTGTTGTGCCTCAGCATAGAAGTAGCTATGCACTGCCTCTCAAAGCTTATCCACACATCTGAATATAATTTTTCATCTGCAATACTTCTTCTCTATCACTTTTGATATTGTCTATTGTTGGATTCGAGATGAAAGTGTACAGAGAGCATTGCAGTGCTATGACAGTAAGCGTATGTTTATCTACCTCATAGCAGCAAGCAGTGAAGAATTCACACATGCTCCAGTGTTGTGTAACAGATCTGTCTGATTTTGAGCTGTGAAAAATGAAAAATGTATTTGAAGGATCTTTTGGTTATGAGTTGGATTTGTGCTGTTTCTCCTTTCTGCCACTGAACTGTAAAAGAACTGCTGTCAGTCTTTGGTCCATATCTCTTTCAGATGAAAATTGTTGTAACTTGTTAGAAGTAAACAGAGCAGTGGCAGTTCACAGTGCTAGGCATTCCTCATTTTCATTTATTTTTCATATTGAAGTAACTCATAGAGAAAGACTGTTCTTTAAACATTTTTCATACAAACTAGGTATAAAGTAGGACTTATTTGAAACTGAAAGATTTTTTTCTGCCTACAGGCAGATCAGTTTTGTTTTAAGGTGTACTTTATTTTGCTTGAAAAAAATGCATGCTTTTTAATCATTTTCCCCTTTATAAAATAGAGTATATTTTCAATTTTTAAATAAAATGACAATACCGTAAAGGCTTAAGTTCAGGCATGAGTTTGCAGGTAAAATTATCATTCTTTAATTTAACTGGAATGGAAACCAACCCAATCTAGCACAAGTTTTTCCTGTCCTTAGCTTTCATTTTTTAGTGTTTCATGCCTGCAGTCATAAATAATCAGCTATATTTTATGTTGCCAGCTTGTAACTGGATTTTTTTTTTTTTTTACTGGTCAGAAAATGAGAATATATTGTACTATTAAATGTGGAATTGTGGTTATGGGAATCAAATATTTCTTCTTTTTTTGTTCTTTTTAAAGAATTCGTAAGTTACCAAAAGCTCTGAAGGAATGGCAAGCGTTTCGAGACCTAAAAAAGAAAATTGATGACTTCACAGAGAGCTGTCCTCTGCTTGAAATGATGGCAAACAAGGTATGTTCAGCGTAATGGTTTGGAGATAACATTAATTTGAAAAACTCTATTTATGACTGTACTGTCCGACTGTAAGATGCTTTCCATAATTCTTTTTTTTAGGTTAAATCAGCTTTATTTCTGACAAAAATCTAGCTGGGATGGTTCACAGAAAAGTACAACAAAAGCCTTTGTAATTAGATGAGAAAAACTGTTAATGCTTTCAGTGGAATGGAAACCAAGATTCCTTTATTTGTTTAATAGATACAACGAAAAAATATGCGATCATTCTAGTCCTAAAATAATAGTTTTTAAAAACCTTTCATAATTCCTATGGGCTTTTTTAGGCAATGATGTCTCGACACTGGGAAAGAATTGCACAAGTAACTGGACATCACTTTGAAGTTGACTCTGAAAATTTCTCTTTGAAAAACATAATGGATGCCTCCTTATTAAAACATAAAGAAGATATTGAGGTATATTTACTTTTCTGTCCTTTTATCTAGTCAGCTTTGTAACCTGAACAAATTTGGCGTCAGTTAGAGAATTCTTTTGTAGCATGGAGTTTGGTAGCTGATATCAGCACTGATGACTATTTCCTTTTATCCTGAAGAAGGATGAAATGAATAGATGGTATTACACCAGTCCCACCATAGAAGGAATTCTGTTGTTTTGAGAGTAGTGTGATTCTGTCACGCTTCTGTTTTAAGATCTGCTTACTTATATTTTTTTTCAATTCCTTTTAAATGTCCCATCAGAGAGGAAGTGTCTGTAAGTCCAGTCCTGCTAAATGCTTGAAATCCTTGGAACACGGTAGAAGTAGGATACATAGAATTAAAGGGAGACAAGGTTCATTTGTATTTCAAACATTCTTCTCAAGAGAATAGAGGAATGAGAAGGGTTGTGTAATGTGCACAAAGATATTGCCACATCCATTTTATGCCACTGTCATCTTTTGCAAGGATAAATTACAGCTAAAAATAAAGAACGAAAACCCCAACTGTTTCAAACTTCATTTTTATTGTGAATCTGCTTTCTAAACCAGTGGTCCTTCTGTAGTAGTGACCTGATTTATCTTGTTCCAATTCTAAGAGAAAAACATGAAATCAAACTTCAGCTGTACGCAATATCCAAGCAAGAGTATAAGCCTTTTAGAAGGCTCAGAGTGGCTAACATTCAAAGGAAGACTTTAAACCTGCAGTGGCATTCAGTATGTTTCTGAACCTGATTCTGGGGTACTCCAATCTAAGTAGCTTCTCCTTTTTCTTTCTTACTTTCTTTTTTTTTTTTTTTCTGATGCAATACCCAATTTTATGGCTTTCTTGTCCTTGCTGTCTTCAAGAAGTAGCATACATTCATGTTGCCCACACACACTCTGCTGTTGGGATGTTTCCTGGTTTCGATTGATAATGTTTATTTTCCCTAACACCCTCAGTAGATACATTGGGCTTAAAATTTTAATTCATTCGGAGAGGCAAATTCTGACTCCAGATCTACTGATTGAATTTTCAGAAGTATAAGGCGACTGAATGTCAATGATGATGGAGTATACCCCATACAATATTTCAGTTGCCAATAATTCTATAATATAACCCAGTGGTGTATTTGTATATTTTGGGGCTTTCCTATGTATGTTTTCTTTAGCTAAAGCTCACACAGAAGTCAGGATCTAGCTAATCAATTTTAGTTGCCTTGACAAGTGTATATTGTATTATTCGTAGAGGAATACCATTTACTATTTTAATCTTACATAGGATATCTGCATCAGCGCTGTTAAAGAAAAGGATATTGAAGCAAAATTGAAGCATGTAATCAGTGAATGGAGTACCCATGCTTTCAGTTTTGGCCAATTCAAAACACGAGGAGAACTCCTTCTGAAAGGATCAGATACATTAGAGAAAATAGCTTTGGTGGAAGACAGCCTCATGATATTGGGGTCACTCATGAGCAACAGGTACAAAAGTTAATATATGCACATCTGGTTTAAATCTAATAAAAACCAAAAGTAAACAGTGATAATATTTGGCTTTTTTTTTAAACTCTTGTTTGTACAGGTATAACACGCCATTTAAGTCCACTATACAACAGTGGGTCCAGAAGTTAGGCAATACAGCAGAAATAATTGAAAACTGGATTGCTGTACAAAACCTCTGGATTTACCTTGAAGCTGTGTTTGTTGGTGGAGACATTGCAAAACAACTACCTCAGGTATGCTGATTTATGATAACTATCTGTGAAAGGCAGTATGTTGCTAACAAGTGATCACCCACATCACAGTTTACTTACAAATATGCCTGATAATAAAGTTTTGTGAGTTGTGCACAGGCATTTTAGTAGAATTTTTGCCATATTGAGGTCTGTCTGATTGATCTGCAGAGAACTTAGTGGTACCAACAGGAACATAATTGTTTATAATTCAGGTTCCTTGTCAACTTGCAATATTAGTGAATCATATGATAGATAGCACAGGGTTCAGTACTACTGAATGCAAAACTAATTTATCATGTCTTTCATATATTTAAGTGTGACTTTCTCTGTATTTGCAGATGTCTGTAGGCTCTAAGCTGCATGACAAAGCAATGGCAGCTTTTCTGTATGAATTCTGTGCATTCAGGACTCAGTTCCTAACTAGGGCAGCTATGTGTATGGTAATGTCTCTGAACTATTGCAATCTCTTCAAAAGACTGTTATGACTTTTCATGATGGTAGATGAGAAAGATTTAGGAAGTGCTCTGACTTCTTCCAGGAGAGAAATTCTTTAAGTTTTAAAAACACATTTGTTTGGTTTTTTTTTTTTTGTTTGTTTGTTTTTTTTGTACTTCAGGAAGCCAGAAGATTTCAGAACATTGATAAATCATGGCAGAAAATTATGCAGAAAGCTCATGAAACATCAAACATAGTACAGTGCTGTGTTGGAGATGAGACTCTGGCACAGCTGTTGCCACATTTGCTGGAACAATTGGAAATGTGTCAGAAATCACTGACTGGATACTTGGAGAAAAAGCGGTTGAAATTTCCAAGATTTTTTTTTGTGTCTGATCCTGCTCTTCTGGAAATCCTTGGTCAAGCATCTGATTCCCACACGATTCAGGTACAAGTAATAAAGCAGTCATGCTCTTATGGTCAATATTGGTAGGTGGTGACTTTTGTTATTTTAGTGGTGACTTTGTTATTTAGTCAAGTGATTTTTTTTTTCACCTGTGGAAAATCTGCAAAACCTTCCAATACACAATTTAAAGGCAGACTAAGAATGCCATATCAGATCAGTTTGTGGAGCTTTTTATTTTCTGGTTCTATTGCAGGCACATTTATTAAGTTTGTTTGACAACGTTAACCGGGTTGGATTTCATGAAAAAAACTATGACCAGATTTTATTGTTTGAATCTCAAGAAGGAGAACGGGTCAATATTATTGAACCAGTTATAGCTCAGGTAATGGCAGTATATATTGCACTTTTTCATGACTTGATTTAAAATGGATTTGTTGTAATGACAAACAGTGTTGCATCATGTTATTATTTGCCTAGCTGAATGAACACCTTCGGCATGATCAAGGCCAAAAAGGACAGGACAGTTGTGTCGTTCTGTAACAGTTGCTTTAGCTGTTCTTTCAGCAACACTGATATGAAGTACCAAATCCATCACACCTAAGAGCATGCAGAAAAGCAGTGGAACAGGAGAAGAGGAATCTTTTAGATTAGAGAATAACAAAAAATAACGAAGAGAATGGCAAATAGGAAAATGGGAGTTTGAAAGACTGGGGGGGAAAAAAGTCACACAGGTTTTTTCTTCCCTGTAAATTATTCATAAACTAATTCTTTAAAAATACTTTCTTGTTTATTATTTCAGGGCAACGTGGAATTCTGGTTAGGTCAGCTGCTGAATGGGATTCGGAAAACAATCCACACTATCATTAGAGAGGCATCAGTGGCCATTAGCGACTCAGGATTTAAGCTGTATGACTTTCAGGCAATGTTTCCTGCACAAATAGGACTTCTGGGAATTCAAATGATCTGGACCAGAGATGCAGAGAATGCCCTGAACAGTACCAAAACAGACAAAAAGGTAATATTTAATGAATCTCTGGGGATTAATTAAAAATTTTTATTTGGATCAGTACATATTGTGAAAAGTTACAAGTAATTTGCAGCAGAAAGCACAAAATGCTAATTAAGTAACCAGAATAACAAATAAACTAACAGGAAAGCAAATGATAAAATAAGTTATGAGGTCGCACCTCCTCAAAAATTGCCCCGTATATGTCTTAAAATTGTTTCTAATGTTGTGATTTTCTCTATTGTTCTGTCAGCACAGTCACACTGAGAAGTGATTTATTTGGGAATGCGGTGAATCTCATGCTATTACTTTCCCCAGAACAGATTTGGAAAGAAATAAGAGCTCCCCATATTTGGTGAAATTGTTGTACTTCATCGGCTTTTGTCTTTCACTTTTTGTAAAGTGACTTAGAATCTTCAGTTTGTGAGCTGTTTTTTTATGGGGAAATTAAAGAATGGAAGCTGTCTTAAGAGGTGCTGATTTAATCTCAAATGCTCAGAGAAGCTACTATTAACACCAAGAGGTTATTAATTTAATAACACTGAATCGATGAAGTGGGAAGGAAGGGATATGAACAAAATAGTTGGAAATGACTGTTAATCAGGAATATACAATGAAGTGTGTCTGAGAATTAGAAGCACCATCGTGCAGTAAAGGAAAACTGAGGAGAAAGGTGCTATGCTGTACTTTCATAGTTAATTAAAACAAAGACTCTAGATTGTGGAGATGACCGGTTAGTGCTGCCGTTTCTTGTATGAAATTTAAAAAGGGCACAGACCTGCTTTTAGTCCATTCCAGTTCATATACTAACCAGACTCAGATTCTTTTTCATTTCCTAGAAAACAATATTTGTTGTCTGGGACAACCTCTGTGTGTGTTTGGAGGGCAGGGAGGTTGTTTAGCTCCATAAGTTTTGGGGTGGTTTTAGCAGTTTATTCTCAGAAAACAGGGAGAGTTTTAGGGTTTGAATATATTCACAGGAAACTGTGATCCTTCTCTCACATATTTATAACCGGAATATAAATTAGCTGCTCTGTCTGATACCCTAGCACTTTGTGATTTTTTGCTGACAAGGAAAGTCACTGACAGAAACTGATGCTGTTTACCTGAGTCACTGTTATATAGTTATTTTGTATTTTTTGGATTTTGTAACAGAATCTGGTGCCACATAAGAAATTATTTCAGCATTAGCATTGAAGATTACAGTACGTTTTTTATCTTCTCTGGTTAGAAGATGGGATAGATCTCTAGGTTCCTGTTCGCCTCTGAAGATACTGTTTGGGTGGATATGCAATATCCACAACAAAAGGTTGATGGTTCTGCAAATATACAGGGATGCAATCAGCTGAAGATGTGTCCAATCCTGGAATCAAATTGTGTGTGACATGTTCACCCAGAAGCATAACCTTATTGCGCTTTATTGGGCTATGACTGTTTGTATGGAGGGCAGCCCGCATGTCCAGATTTCGAATTCCAAACCTAATAAATACAAAGCAAAACAGAGATTTCATGGGGCCAAGGTGTTTGCAGATGTTTTTTTTTTCCTAAACACTGGGAAAGCAAATTGTGTTTATGTTAACGTGACTGTTCTTGCTGTGTAAGGTAATGCACGCCACAAATCAGAAGTTTTTGGAACTTCTAAATGATTTGATTGACATGACTACACACAATCTAACAAGAATGGAGCGCACAAAATATGAAACTTTAATTACCATTCATGTACACCAGAAGGATATCTTTGATGATTTGGTGAGTTTCTGAAACCCTTAAGAGACTTTCTGTATACAAGCTTTTGCACATGCAGTTTATAAACAAATCTCACAGTGTGTTCTTTATGAGTAGCTCTGACATCAGTGCTGTGATATAGAATACCTTTTCTATTTAGTTTCATTTCATAGAGATGTCACGTGGAGATAAGGATGAAGTGTAAATAGATAAGTTCATGGATTAAGACTTTGTGCTCTTCATGTTTTTAAGTGGTTGTTGATTCTCATGCGCAGAGTCATTGTGGGGATTAATATTTTTAAATTAAGATATTCTCTTAAATTGAAAATTTAATAAATTATTTAAATGAAATGTAAGAAGAAAAAACATGCCCTTAGCATTGCTATCAATCAGGTGATTTCCAAGCTGAGATCTGTGTTGATCTAAAGTAACAGTTATTTAAAGAGTAAAGCTGTGAGCTCTGCATGCTTGAAAAAGATAGCAACAATACCCAGAACAGATATTTTAATGTTTTTTGTTTTGTTTTATGACTGAATTGCATGAGAATTCCTTTAGATAAGTTTTCTGAAAATATGAAACTACAGTCATAAAAATGGGAGTAAAATAAATTTTGAAAAATCACATGTTGCAAAGATCTGTAATTCCATACAGCATTGTTTGATTTTTGCATATATATCATACAGAAAAATAAGAAATGCATGTGTAAAGAGAGAAAATCATAAAGAAAAAGTAAAAGTTAGAAAGAAAACTGCCAGCTTCTAAGTTAAGTGTGGAGTTTTATCCTCTCATCATACTTCTGATGCATTTTCATAGTTATTTTCTTAATTGGACATTTCATTATGAATTAATGCCATATTGTGATGAAATTAAATAACAGAAAATGGGATAGTTTTCAAGAGTCTGTGTGTATAAAATAAAAAAATCAGGGACAAGTCCAAAAACTGGAGAAAGGACTGATTGATCTAATATTAGTCTAATATTATCCCCTCTTGTTAAAACATTTCCTGCTAAGCATGTGGGGGTTTTTTTTTGTTTTGTTTTTTGTTTTGTGTGTGTGTGTGTGTGTGTGTGTGTGTGTGATTGAGAGAAAGCAAGCAAAGTGGTTGAGAATTAAGAACAGTTTCTTTATCTTAAAGCCTATCTGCAGTCCCAATGACCAGGATCACATATTCCTCTGGAGGCTACCAGTTTGAGATCATAGAATGGCCTGGGTTGAAAAGGACCACAATGATCATCTAGTTTCAACCCCTCTGCCATGGGCAGGGTTGCCAACCACCAGACCAGGCTGCCCAGAGCCACATCCAGCCTGGCCTTGAATGGATGTGACATCCACTCCGGGGATGGGGCATCCACAACCTCCTTGGGCAACCAGTTCTTAGTGTGTCACCACCCTCTGTGTGAAAAACTTCCACCTGATATCTAACCCAAACCTCCTGTCTCAGTTTAAAACCGTTCCCCCTTGTCCTATCACTATCCACCCTTGTAAACAGCTGTTCCTCCTCATTTTTATATATATTCCCTTCAAGTATTGGAAGGCCACAATGAGGTCTCCCCAGAGCCTTTTCTTCTCCAAGCTAAACAAGCCCTGTCTTCATAGGAGAGGTGCTCCAGCCCTCTGATCATCTGAGTGGCCCTCCTCTGGACCCTCTCCAAGAGCTCCATGTCTTTCTTGTATCTGGGGCCTCAGGCCTGGACGCAGTACTCCGGATGGGGCCTCACATAATGAAACAACATCTGTTAATTTGCTACAGCTCTGAACGTGTGTGGCAACTTTGTACTGAAAAATACTAAACGAGTGCATCGACATGTATACAGTGCATTCCTTCTTTGTCCAACTTTTAAAATTTTGTGAGTAATGGCACCATGCAATATAACCAGTATTACTAAATAGTTTTTTTTATTAAGCTAAGAACAGCTGTCACTGTTCTTTGATGTCTTTTTAAGACACAATTAATAATTTCTAAACACAATTCAAAGGAAAATCAAAGTGGTTGAAGGGATCAGAAATGATCAAACTAAGTTATAAAGAGGTTTGAAAAGAACAATGTGTGTGTTGAATCCTGACTAATTCTATACTCATTCTTTCACCTCTTAAATTTATGCATAGCAGATGTTTCTTCTTTATGGAGAACAGAATTTAAGATGAATTTGTTATGTTGTTTGACTTCTGTATTAATGTTATTTCTCTTGCATCGTAGGTCCGTATGAACATTAAATCTCCATCCGATTTTGAATGGCAAAAGCAATCTCGGTTTTATTTTCTTGAAGACTTGGATAAATGTGTAATCCAAATCACGGATGTGGAGTTCACCTACTGCAATGAATACTTAGGATGTACAGACAGGCTCGTCATAACTCCTTTAACTGACAGGTTATTATAAAAAGATTACAGTGCATAGTACTTGGAGCCTTACTGGTTTCCTTTAACTTTCATGTGAGTTGGAATTCTTAGTCTGGTTTGCAGTACAGTGCTGCAGTACTGATGCTGAACAGGAGAGGCCAGTGCTTTTATATCTATATCTATATCTATATCCATTTCTGTATCTGTATCTACCTATCTACCTACCTATCTATCTATTTAGAGAAGGCAGGCACCCCATAGAGAGGCCCTGACTTTTCTTTTGAGTGTTTGCTTAGGCTATCTGTGCTGAGGTAGCACTTGCATGTGCTCAAGGTGAATATAGCAGAACACAATGCTGATCACTTAAGCAGAGTGGATCTGCGGAACAGTATGTTGCTGCTTTCAGTCAATTAATAGTTGAATGTGAATTTGGGATTATGGCAAATAATTTTAAGATGATCTAGGGGAAATATTAGTAACTCAGGAAATTGCATCAAACAGCCAGTACAGATATAATTTAAAGCAAGAAACAGAGAATTGCAAAACTGCAAATACACATGCACACACAAAAAACCCAAAACAAAGCAACCAACCAACCAAACAAAAAACCCAACAAAGACTTTTAAATAAAATTTAAGGAGAAATTCTTACTACTGGAGAATTATACAGTATGGTACAAAATCCATTATGTACATATTTTTCTGAAGTATTTGGTAGTGCTTCACCAAGGCAAGAAGTAGTTGTATTTGTGATGCGAAAGCTTGTTCTTTTAAGTGTGGATAGGAATGTCAAAATACTATGTGTGTTTAGTTGTTTGTTATGTGAAGAATAGCTGCATACTGCTAAATTGATGCAGAATTGCCTTTATGCTCTGTACTACAAGATTTTATTTACAAGTGATGTTTTGGATTTTTGCTGATTTCTGAAACAAAATTTTGCCCAGTAAGCTGCTTAGAGAGCTAAAATCATTTACTTGGATACCAGGCTTTTAAAATATAACACATATCTGCCAAATCTTGTATATATACACTAAAAATTCACTTGATTTCTGAAGAGAAATTAGTCTTTTAAGTGAGCTTAAGCTATAATAACTAAATCCCAGAGTTGTCTGGGGTTACCTGCAAGATCTAAGCAGAGCTGCAGAGATTGGAAGCTATCTACTACCATACACTGAAAAAGTATTTGAAGCAGGGATAGCAGTGTTGGCATGGGAAACATTTACTTGTTGTATGAGAACAGAATTTATTCCCCTTATAAACTTTTCCACTTTAATACCACTACGTAAACTTATATGAGTTTATGATAATTTTTAGGTAGTAACATTTAAGCTTTGCATTAGTCACCTTGGAATCGAGTGCTGTTTGGCTAATGATCTTGTGTTCAGAAACATTCCTGAATCACATGATAAATATACATCTGCTATCTTGCAGTGTATTAATAGGATTGAAATTGAGTGCTCCTAAACATCATGTCAGACACAGACCATCCCATAGCAATTACAAAAAAGAAATGCAAGTGCTCTTTCTTAGGACTTACACGATTCATGGACTTACCACATTTTCAGTAGCAGAACAGTTAGGAATGATATTTTTTCAGTGTTAACTGAGCGTCTGTTAACTGTTTACTGGCTAATGAGGTGATAAAGCATTATTACTGCTATCATGTTAGAATTAGTACTGTATTATTTTATAGGAAAAGATACTGGTACCATTTGTTTATTTTACAGTGCCCATTTTCTCTTCCCAGATTTATCATAAAGCTATTGAGTATCATAGTGCTAACATAATTGAACATACGCTTACTGGGATTTTAGAACTATAGGTTACAACAGCAGTCACATTTCCCACTTTAGTAGTCTCCATACTATTTGCGGAGGCTGTGATCTAAGCCTGGAGATGTCAACTCAGGATTTACCACAGGGAGGCACACTCATTTATTCCCCTTTCCCCAGCCCTATGTAATACAGGTGTTGTGGTTACATTAATGGGCTTCAAGTAATTAAGAGTAGGAAAGGATTAATAGAAGTCTTTATTGTTTTTCTAGATGTTACATCACTCTGGCACAGGCCCTAGGCATGAGTATGGGTGGTGCACCTGCAGGACCTGCAGGGACAGGGAAAACAGAGACAACTAAAGATATGGGCAAATGCCTGGGAAAGTATGTTGTTGTTTTCAATTGTTCAGACCAAATGGACTACAGAGGATTGGGCCGTATCTATAAAGGTAAGAAATAATCTGACTTGCTCATTTTAAAGTCATATGTTTCTATCTCCTCACTAGTGACTTAGAAGTGATTAGTCAAGTATTTCCTTCTCTGTTTCCTGTTATTTCTAGATGCATATACGCTTTTTTTTTTTTAATGTTTGATTGATTCTTTTTTGTTGTTTTTGTTTTGCCCTCACCTTTTCCAGTCTCTTTTAAATTCTTGGGGACTGTTTCCTATCTCCATCCATGTTTTCTTTTCCCTTTTTCATCCTTTCTACTGATTTTATTTTTGCAGCTATTCCAACCACCCTATGGGAGGGTATTCAGCCCTCCCTTGCCCCATTCATGTCAAACAAGAGAACAAATCTACAGCTCAGTGACGTTGTACAGGCAACAACGCCTGTACAACGCCTACAACAACGCCTACAACAAGTAGGCAGACAGACACAAAGTAGTGTACTCTTTTATTTCAAACTCGAGACATTTTTTTAAACTGGGAAAATGAAACAGCAGCCAATGCAATAAGTTTTCATATTAAACAGATCTTTGAAGTCAGTTTTGCAGACAGTGGTCAAACGATCCAATGTTTGTGAACTCCATTATGTCTATCTTCTTGTATGTGGTTGCAGCGGGTTATATGGACCCCAGAACACCATCATTTTCTGTAAGTGGTGGACAGTTAAATCAAAAACACAAGGTATCGTAAAAATAATTTTCACTACTGTGACATCTCATGAAGGTTATAATATAACCTGGAGATCATTTCTGTTTTTAGTTAAGCTAGAAATGCTGGCCAAAATCTTAATAGAAGTAACTTTTTTCTCTCTTCCCTTCCCTTCCCTTCCCTTCCCTTCCCTTCCCTTCCCTTCCCTTCCCTTCCCTTCCCTTCCCTTCCCTTCCCTTCCCTTCCCTTCCCTTCCCTTCCCTTCCCTTCCCTTCCCTTCCCTTCCCTTCCCTTCCCTTCCCTTCCCTTCCCTTCCCTTCCCTTCCCTTCCCTTCCCTTCCCTTCCCTTCCCTTCCCTTCCCTTCCCTTCCCTTCCCTTCCCTTCCCTTCCCTTCCCTTCCCTTCCCTTCCCTTCCCTTCCCTTCCCTTCCCTTCCCTTCCCTTCATTCCTTCCTTTCGTTAAAAGCTTAAGAGTATCCAGTTAAGCTTTTCTAATGGGGATAAAAATCACATAAACTATGCTAGGTTTGGATTAAGATGATTTTGCATTTAATTGTGAAAAGATTTTTGTCTTCCCTGTGGTCTTACTAGGTTGGTGTAAGGCCGAGTTAAATCAAACTGACGAGTATTTAAGATCTGAGGTAAAAGTACTAGTGTTTTCGCTTCCCTGGACTTTGTTGTTTTTCCTCCTAATCCTTTTGTTTCCTTACAGACATTTTTTAGGCCTCATTAACTTGCTGATTTTTTTTAATGACAATATCAGAAAGGAAAATGGAAATAGGTAGAACAGAAAAAGAAGGAAAAATATTGATCTATTTGCCAGGTTCCTCTGATCATGGCTCTGAAGTTTGTGTCTGTCTGTGTCCTGCAGAATGTCTTTCTCAATAAGTGAACATTCAAAAACATTAGCAGTGTTTACAAAAATGTGAATGTAGATAAGAATTATTCTTGCTTTGTCCGCCTCAGCCAGCCTCCATCCCCTATTCCTCTGAACCATGAGCCAGGACAAAAGAGATCAAAGATGGTGGTATGTCTTTGCCTTTCTTCACCTTAAAAGAGGCTTTCATTGCCTTGGAGAAGGCTGAAACTGATCCTATGGAGAGCAGAAGACAGTATCCCCTTGTCACACAAAGATGTGGTTAAAAGATTCCTGGAAGCTGATGACTTTTGTGTTGAGTATATTACATTATTATAGTGCTTACCCAAGGTATATACTGTGTATTTAACCATATGAAGATAGAAAACACTCACCTACTGATCAGGACCTGTGGAAAACTGTTCATTTATGTAGAGCCAAACGAATTTAGGAAGATTTCTAAGCTAGAGGTTGAACTACTTGCACATATAAATACTTCCAGTCAGTGTCACAAATTTCTCTTGTAACTTCCAGATCCTTGAGCCAACTTTTAGTTGGATGACTTTTATTGTGAGAACTTGTAAATAGGGTTACACACAGCTTTTAGTTTACCCAAATTACCTTGCTCATTGAAAATTAACAGAAGTAGACTGGGACCAGCTTGCTTTCTGGTTGAGGGTAAATGTGTTAGTAGCCCCAAGTGCAGTCATTTACTGGGTCCATGCTGTACCTACAGCCATCAGTCAGAAGGAACGTGAGCCTTTGGTTCTTCTTGAAGTGAGTTGAGCTTTGATATCACTGAGCTGTTGTCTTTTTCCTCTCTGCTCCTTTTGTGAGAATTTATCTTCTTATTCTTCCATCATTTTTCCCAGTTCCTTGTTGATTAAGCTGTTACTGATCTGTCTACACTCAGCAATCTAACCTCTGTGTCACTGTGTTGTTTCTGCCTTCTTATCCTAAGCAGTTTGGTAGTTTATCCTCTCTCAGTTCTGTTTGAGGCAATAGTGACAACCGTAACTTTTCATTGTCATCTTTAAGTAAAACCAGACACAATTTCTGTGTGTAAGAAAATGAGCAGAGTTTAGGGCTCAACTTCCCTCATCTGCTGTTTTTCTGCAACCTGATAATTTTTCATGTAATACTGTTAAGCTAAGTAATGTTGTGTGAGGTGTCCTTGTTAATCTGGCTGGCTCATTTAATGGCATGCCAATGTTAAAAATGACTTAGAAGAGATCAACAAATTGGTCAGATGACCATATGATGCCTGTGAGTATCATAGAATCATATCATATCATAGAATGGCCTGGGTTGAAAAGGACCACAATGATCATCTAGTTTCAACCCCCCTGCTATATGCAGGGTCACCAACCACAAGACCAGGCTGCCCAGATCCACATCCAGCCTGGCCTTGAATGCCTCCAGGGATGGGGCATCCACAACCTCCTTGGGCAACCTGTTTCAGTGAGTCACCACCCTCTGTGTGAAAAACTTCCTCCTAATATCTAACCTAAACCTCCCCTGTCTCAGTTTAAAACCATTCCCCCTTGTCCTATCACTATCCACCCTCGTAAACAGCCCTTCCCCCCCCTGTTTATATGCTCCCTTCAAATATTGGAAGGAATGAGGTCTCCCCAGAACCTTCTCTTCTTCACTCAACCCTTCCTCATAATAGAGGTGCTCCAGCCCTCTGATCATCTTAGTGGCCCTCCTCTGGACCCGCTCCAAGAGCTTCACATCCTTCCTGTACTGGGGACCCCAGGCCTGGACGCAGTACTCCAGATGGGGCCTCACAAGAGCTGAGTAGAGGGGCACAATCACCTCCCTCTCCCTGCTGGCCACCCTTTTTTTAATGCAGCACAGAGTGCCTCAGTCAATCTGTTAGTGTTACGTTGGCATACTTCTCAGGGAAATTAACTAGAAATGTGATAATGAATCTAGCTGAACAGAATGGTCTTTTCAGCATTGATCAAGCTGTTGTGTGTTTGGCGAAAAAAAAAAAGAGACTGTTCCTACTTGGGTCAGAACAACCTGTTGCAATGGAATAGGCTTGGGGAAGGGTGGCTGGAAAGTTGAGTGGCAGAAAAGAATCTAGATGGTGCTGGTCAGCAGCCAACTGAACATGAGCCATCAGTGTGCTCAGGTGGCTGAAGAAGGCCAATAGCATCCTGGCTTATATCAGAAACAGTGTGGCCAGCAGGACTAGGAAACTGGTTCCCCTGTTGTATGCGACACTTGTGAGACTGCCCTTTGAATGCTGTGTGTTTTGGGCTCCCCCACTATAAAAAGATACTGAGTTGCTTGAGTGCAGAGAAGAACAAAGAATCTGGGGAAGGGACTAAGTTTATGAGGAGTAACCGGGGGGGTTGTTTAGTCTAGAAAAGAGGAGGCTGAGTGAAGACATACTTCATCACTACTGCAGAAAAGTGTCTGTGAATACACATTAGGAAACCTTTCTGTAGTTGTCTGTGAATGAATATAAAAAATCATGTTTGCTTAGGTTCTGTTTTCTATAGAGTCAAATAACTCCTGTCTTACCTGAGGTGCCTTTTTGTGATTTGATGTTTAATGCAATATTTGATGTAGGATTTGATCTTTATCTTAATTCAGAAGGTGAATACATTCATATGGAGCTCTGTATGGCTTGTGCTTTGGCTAGCCAGGATTCTGTTTTAGTGGAATTTGCTTTGAATTTTATCACTCCTGCGTGCACTGCAGCCTTTAAAAGAATGCCATTTCAGTGCAAAGTAGAATTTATAGTTGCTTTGTCATGATTAATTACTGCACTATTGCCCTATTTTTAGGCAGATGGAGTGATGTATGAGGCAGCAAGTAGGATATGGTCACCTGGCCTGTTGGGTCATCTGTCAGAACAGGGGTGGTTGTGACAGGCTGCAGTATTTGAGTGTGGGTTCCTAGTCCATGTACTAAGCAACATAGCTATGTTGTAGCATTTAGAGATTGGGCCACCCAGCTGTGACTGGCCAGAGGCCACTGAGATGGAAAGGAACACAACACTGAATGGCAGGGATACATTTTTGAGTCTTCCTGAGAGTACTGAAGGTACCATGTGCCATTTCTTAGACCCACTTTGAGGACCAGGATATCTGTGCTGATTTTATTCTTAAACTCAGGCAGTAATCTTTCTGGTCTTTGGTTTTTATGTTCTACTTTTACTCCTTTTACATATTTGATTAGCATATTGTATTCTGTGAGTGGATGGAAATTAATGCCCATATGACAGCGCACAACAAAGTTGAATTCTCTAAGCTGTTTCACAGCAGACAGTTTGCTTGCTGTGCTTTTTGCTTGGGTATTTGTGGTGGTGTGTACATACGTTTTCATTCATTCTTTCTATTTTTATTTTTATTTTTATTTTTTTAAAACACCACCAGAATAAAATAGTTTTGCTAGAATTGAATTAACTCAAAGCTATTGCATATTGATGTTGTCTGAGAGTCAGATTTCCCAACTCCATACAGCAGATGGCATTACGGTGTTTTTTTCCTTCCCTCAGGAAAATTGCTTGTCTAAAAGTGAACTTATCATCCTATAGAGAAAGCAGTTTCAGAAAGCATTCAATCTACAGAAAGTAAATATAGGAGATGTTATGATATGGAACAGAGTCTCTGTTAAAGAGTGTCCAGATTTAGATCTTTTCCTTGTTGCATCCCAAAGAGTAGGTATTGTTGTTTAACAAACAAAGTAGCAAAGCCACTCTTTTTTTTTTTCTTTAGTACCTGTTCATAATAGTTATGCAACACATTAAGCAAAAGGGACCAAACACATTTGAAAAACATCTGCAAGGACTTTTCATCAGAGAGTTGCACAAGTGGGGTACCTCCATGGGAGGAATTCTGTAGTAAGGTTCACTGTAATTAAAAATGAAATTGCGCAGTAGGCCCAGTAAGACAGCTGAAAGTTTTCTGCAATACTAGATTTCATTTAATTCATTTAATAGAACTGTCTTCAAATGTCTTAAGCCAAAACAAGCTCCACTAGGCCAGTGGGATGAATCAAACAACCCTCAGCAATTGTAGCACCAGTTAAGGTGCTCATCTAAGACCTTGCTGGAACCAGGTGGTAAGAAACACTGATCAGCTGTGGGTTTTGAGAAAGATGATTGCAGTGAAAATTAAACAATTTTTAATTATGGATTAAGTGTTATAGTAAGATACAATACAGCTGTCAAAAAGTGATGCTTCTGAATTTGATCCTGTGCTTTTCATTTAGGAAGGTGTCTCCTGAGTTCTTCTTTGACAATTTTACTCTCTTAGGTGAATTTCCATGCTACATGCATGCTTTTGATGCTAGGTACTACGTAGGACACCTTGAAAGTAATGCCTCCTATTTATTTCCATGAAAACTACAACAGATACAGAGAGCACAATAACACTATTTAGTAGAGCAAATTCTCAGGTACAAAACATTATTTTTCAACTTAGTCGCCACTGTTAGCTAGGCATTTTCACCAGCAATGCACAAGAGCCTGCATGCTGTGCTTGTAAAAATCTGCACCAGAGGAGGTAACCCACTGTTCACAGCTGCCACGATGACATCGTTGCTAGGAAAATGTTGCCTATGCAGCCCATCTTTCATTGGCTCAAATGGATGGAAGTCAAAAGGTGCCAAATATGGACTGCATGATGGTTGTGGTCAGACAGTCCAGCCAAGATTGGCAGTGTGATCCATGATCTTCAAACTGGCATGGGACTCAGTGTTCAAGTGTTGCAAGAGAAACGTTGACTGCTTCTCTGGCCTGACTCTGCAAGTTCAAGCTGTCAGTGTAGTCAGCAACATGATGACTTGTCTGAATTCCAGAAGGTCCACAAGGATCACCCCTTTCCTACCCCAAAAGGCAGTGCACATCACGTACCTGTTGAGATCTGTGTCCTGAACTTTTATTTCGGGGAGGAATTTACATGTTGCCTCTCCACAGACTGCCATTTTGATTCTGGCTTGTAGTGGTGTCTTGTCACTAGTAGTGATGTGAGACAGGAAACTGACACATTCGTATTAACTCAGGTCCTACAAAAACTTGCATATCATTTTATTTTTGTTCCTGTGTGACCATGTGTGGGAGCCACCTAGGCACAACCTTTGTGATATGCCAACATTGCCACCATCATTTCCAATGCTGTGAAGCCGTAATTCAACTCCATCAACAGTTCTCTGGTCATAATCCACCAACCTGCACAGCTGAACTGATCGAGACACTCTTCATTTTGTTCCTTGACAGCTGTGCATGGCTATCCAGAATGTGGCTTGTCTTTCACATCACTGTTGTCACTGCTGAAATGCACCACCCCACTGCTTCACTGCGCTCATATTCACTGTTTGGTCTCCAAACATTCAGCAAGTGTTGATGAATGTGGGTGCCATTTATTTTCTGCATGGAGGAATTCAGTGACACACCTTTGCTTCATCCACACTTCCATGTCAGATGCCATTCTGTCAGACTGCCCCTCTGCTACCTTCTGTGATATGGCAACAACACGCAATGGGATATTGGTGGGAGGGTTCATCCCCTATTGTCCTACCACTAACATATGTCACTTAACATCACAGGACAACATAATAAAACAGGAGGGATTGCTTTTGGAGCACCCCTTGTATATACAATATTACTGAATCATTACCACTTTATGGTTACTGTAGAAGTGTAAGATTCTTTGAGAGTTGTTTTATATATCTTTCTTACAAAGACTAATTTTTTTTCTGAGTATCGTTACATCCTAATTTATTTTGAGTTTTTATGCCTCATTTTCTTCTGTGTTAATATTTTTTGTTTTTCTCGTGTTACATTATGTTATGTGGAACGTACTCTTATTTTATATATAAATTCTTCTCACTTGATCTGATATACTGTGTTTAATCAAATATTTCCTTGTTTTCTCTTACTTAGGTTTAGCCCAGTCTGGTGCATGGGGTTGCTTTGATGAATTTAACCGCATTGAACTTCCAGTTTTATCAGTAGCTGCTCAGCAGATATATATTGTACTTCAGTGTAAGAAAAATAAGAAACCTCAGTTCATTTTCACTGATGGTGATGTTGTTGACATGGACAGTGAATTTGGCATATTTCTGACTATGGTACGTATATATGTATGTAAACGGTCTTAGTGTGGAAAATCTTTCTCATATCATTGTCCGTAGAAGTATCCCCGATGAAATCATTGGAACTCTGTTAGAAAACAGTGAGTTTGAATAATGATTTTCTCAAATAATGATATTTTTGCTCACCAGTATTTTTAACTGGATCTTAGGACTTGATTTATGCAGTCATAACTACATATTTTAAGGGCTTTTTTAGTTCAGTATTTGACAGTTTGAGATTGAATCCAACCATCTAATATTTTTAGTCTAAGTCTGTCAAAATAGAACAGAAGTAATTGGCTATTGGAAGGACTACTCTAGATCTTTCAGTCAGTATTTCATCACCTCTGAAGAACTTTTAACTCCAATCCTTCTCTGTGACAGCATGAAGGAAGTCACCTTCACTCTGATTCACTGACCTCCCAAAGATTTATCTTTGGTACCTATGGACTGGATTGTTTCTGTCAGTGCAGGAGGCAAAGAAACAGGAAAGTGTAAGAATACCATCAAAGCTTCTTTGTACTCCCCTCTCCTTAACTTAGGCTACATATGCACAATTTGAAATTAAAGCATTTTCCTTTATTCTCAGGTTTCCTATCTTTGAAATGGTGTTAATGTTGTCCTTCTAATTTGGAAAAAAAAAAAAAAAGACAAATGAACTTGTGACGTACCAAGTCCAGAGAAAATGTAGTGTAGTTTGAAAACTGCTGGAAGAATTTAAGGAATTATTACTGCATAGCCAGAGACTACTGTTCTCAGAGCTGATCTATGTGGTAGTCATATGAATGACAGGCTTCTTTAGTGAAAGATCAGATGGGTCAGTTTAAGTTAAGACAATAACCTTCAGCACTGCAATGCTATCAAGACCCTGAGGAGCTAACTGTTTAAAACAGTTCCAGTAAGATGTGTAAGTGGCTGCCTGTTTTGATCTGTGTGTCTTAGGCATCTCAAAATACCATATGTGATACCAGGTACTTCATGAACTGCAATATTTGGACAGCTTAGTAGTAACGTGTAATTGTAACATGCTTCAGTTATCTGGTGTGATCTGGCATGTGCGCCTGTGCTTGCAAAATTATTGTGAAAAAAGATAAACCTTCCTATCCTGCTATCAGTAAGTAATATTTTATTTTATATTTTTCATTTCTCAGAACCCTGGCTATGCAGGACGACAGGAGCTTCCAGAAAATCTGAAGATTCAGTTTCGTACAGTTGCTATGATGGTGCCTGACCGTGGCATTATTATGCGAGTCAAGCTGGCAAGTGCTGGTTTCCGAGACAACCAAATCCTTAGTCGAAAATTTTATACACTCTACAAGCTCTGTGAAGAGCAGTTATCTAAACAGGTAAAATAAATATTTGTCCAACTCTAAGCTGTCACTGGAAGGGAATGTGGAGAATATACTTTCATGGAATATATAATTATTTTGACTCTCAGAAATGTGGTCATTTTTTAAGGTTTTCAGTTTCAAGTTCCAGCAACAGAATTTGAAATTATCATGTTATTTTTAGTTTTCAAACTAGTTTGTATAGTAAAGGAAGTTTGATTTGTGATTTTTAAACAGAATGCAGATAATAGTAAAGATAGGAGGAGTAGTGTGCAGAGCTGTAAAGAGCTTTGTAAAGGACAGTTTCTTCAGTCTTTTCACTTACAAAGACTAGATGTATTGGAGAGACAGTGTATGAATTTTAAATAACTGAAAACTGCCTGGTAGAAACAAAGAACAAAGCTGCATTTAAGACTAGTTTTTATCTTTTGAATGCTAAGTGCTGACTGTCCACTAGAGGGTCTCAAAGATAAATGATATGAATAGTAGGTAAATTGCAGCTCAAATGAGAAGCCTGCTCCACTAGAATCCTAATGTACCTGGACATACCAACTATGTTCTCCATTATATCAGTCCATATCTATACCACATATTTATTAAAGATTTTGTTGGCTTCTATGAAGAAATCTTCAGCTCCACCAGAATAAGATGATAAAGCATTATGTTGCCCATGTTATTTGAGAATTAAAATAACAAAGTATAGATTTGGATTTTCTCATTCTTTCTCCATCCCTTGGTAATTTCACTGTGTCAATATATATTCCCTATGAAACTAGATTCTCATTTTCATTTCTCTCTGGTTTCTTTTTTTCTGAGAGAGTTTGGCTCAACAGCTGTATGTTGTAGACTGTCTTCTGAAGGATCATATATTCACTACTGTCTCTGTAATATTGCCCAAGGTGTTTCCATTTAACCTTCAAATTCATTTTTTTAGGCAAACTGAATCACCCTATGTTGATTGTAGCATCTATTTGTGTTAGTTGATTTGTTGCCATCCATCTTACTCCTTCAGTCCTGTCCGTGTTCATACATTTAGTAGTTATCAGGCTTATAGGCTGCATTTCTGAGAATAATTTTCTGAGGCCTCTCTCGTGGAATTGTTGGACGTTGTTTAGAAAAATTTGTATAAGCACACAATTTCAGCAGTTAGCAACATAGGTTTTCTCATGCATGTTGAATATGGACCTCTCTTTTCCCTCAAGCTTGTTTATAGTAGGGTTAAAATTTCTCATTGTCTCAGTTTTTGTATTCATTTTGTCTTGGGCATGATTGTTTCCTCCTCTGTGGAGGAGGCATTTGTGCTGGCATCACAGCCTTTACCATCTTCCTAAGCAAAAGTGCATTCCTTGTTTCTTGATGTCACATGCATTGGAACTGTTGCACAGGCACATCTGGACAGAGTGCTTAAAAACAAACCCCCTAAAACCAACAACAAAACCACCAACCTTCCCCTGCAAAGAAAAAAAAAAAAGAAACAAAACAAACAAACAAACAAACAAAAACCAAAAAACCCAACCCAATACCATATTGGGATCTTTTCATTACACTTACAGGGTGAATCACTGAATGGCAATAGGTAGCTCTCTTACAGGGGTCCTTGCAATGAAGTCTATAGCTGAATTGACTGAAACTCTCCTGAACAGATGGCTTCTGGACCTATGTGATCACTCCTGTGCTCAGACACCATGATCCATTGCTACTGACTGTCTTAATTGTATGTAAAATTTACTTTCACTCTCTTGTCTGTTTACAGTTTTTTTTCTACGTGACCATTGCTGCATCTGCAGAAAGTTTCTGTGTATAGTTATTTCTGCAGCAGAAACTGCCCTGGAGTTAGTGAGATTCTTCACTCAGCATGTTAATCAACCTACTGAGTCATATAAGTGCTGCCTATCAGTTGGCCTAGGTGTAGAGGGAACTGCCTGAAGGAATCTGTGAAGCTGATTGAAATGCTTATGTGGAAAACTTCCTTAACAATTAGTCAAATGGTTTGTTGTGAAGGCATGTAGTTCAATTGCCTTGTCTTAGGTCAGTCCTTTGTCTCATCTACATTGATGCTAGCGAGGGAGTTCCTTGCTATTAATTAATGGAAATAATTACCAAGTGTACTGGTTGTGCGCACAGGCACAGCTCTGAGACCCAGCCACATCACAATGATATATTTGAATGTTATCCTTTCATCACACTTAATAACTTAAATTACATAGTTCTTATTTTAGCAGCTAGTATATCTGTGGAAAACAATCTCCTGTGTGAATTTATAATTTCTTCAGGACCCTCTAACATTTCTTCAGTAATGACCAGAGAAGCCTGCTACGCTGATCTTTGCTCCTGGCAGTTTACTTCATGCATCATGATTCTATACTTTGCAGTAGAAGCCAAGAAGCATAGCTTTATACAAACCATGATAATGTGCTACTTTGTCATGCCTGTGCCTGTCAGCAGCCCTTTGGACAGTCCTGCTCACGTATAAATCCATTATATACCATTGTAAAATCAGAGAAGAACTGAGTTTGGAAGGAGTCCTGCTGAAATAGGCCTAAATAAGTCCAAGTTGCTCAGCACCTCATCCAGGTGGGCTTTGAGTATCTCCAAGGACAGAGGCAGCACAACCTCTCTGCTCAAGCTGTTGAAGTGTCTGACTGCTATCACAGTGAAAAAAAACTCTTCTGATATTGAAGAGGAATTTCTTGGATTTCCATTTGTGCCTATTGCCTGTCTTCCTGCCACTTGGCACCACTGAGGCTGTTTTCTTAGCTAAATAATGTGCTGTAAATATTTGTGACTCTCCTTAACATTTTCAATTGACAGACAGCCTGCACTTTCCCAGGCAGTCTGTTCCGAAGTTTGATTTTCCTTATGGTCACAAAGTTTTCTATAAAGCTGACTTGAATCTCCCATGCTGTAATTAAATTCATTGCTTCTTTTCCTGTCTATTCCTTCTGGCTTCATCTTCGCAGAATTTTTTTGCACATTGAAGACTTTAATTGTAACTCATCCTCTGTGCTACATATTTACTCTTCCCACTTATAAAGCAAACTTTTTTTTACTTCTTCGTGATACAGCGTGTTTTATAGTTGGCTGATATCTTTATTTTCTAGATTATCTTCAGTATGGGTTCAACTTCAAGTGTGGAATCCAACTTTTGGGCACAGTATGAAAATGCCAACTGCAATGGAAAGATCTTTTCAACTGTCCCAAAAGGATCGCTTGCATTGTTATTGCCTTGTATAATTGTAGATTTATGTGATTGGTGAATCTGTGGTTTGAGTCCCATGACACATGCTTTCTGCATCTGATTCATTTTTATCTCAATAAAGAAGAGTTGTACCTCTCTTTTTTTGCAGCTGGATATCATCTTCCTTGCAGTATTTTTCACTTTATTTAAATTCATCCTATGTTGATCATTTGCTGAATTTTCTCAGTCATTTTGAACTGTAGTTATGGTATTGTTTACTGTCTTGATATCCCCTACAAACGTAATGAGTAATAACCAGTTAGCTACTCATTACTGAAGTTTTGAGTAGTGCTCAGTGTGTTGTTCCAGTTAGTCTGTGATAGCAATAGTGAATCATATGTTGCAAATAATTGTATATAGATCAGAAGATATCTTCTTTGTGGAGATACCTCAGTTGCTATGAAAATAACAGAGCATGAATTGAGATTTTGTATAGGATAAGATAGGCTTACCTATAAATAAATTATACCTGCATAATTTCAGTACATTCTTTTTATATCAGCAAGAGATGGGCCCTTTTAGTTACCAATCCCAGAACCCCACATATCAAGATAGTAACAGTTCTTACATGAACAGGTAACAAAGGGTAGCTCAAAGACATGTGGTTTACTGTTTGTGCATCTGACATATGATGAATTTAGGAGGATGATAGAAGCAGCAGCTTTGTTACAGATGATGTGTGAATGTGGTAGTGTACCACCAAAAGGGAGACTTGGCAGGCCTTGACATGCAACACTGGAAAATATTTTCAGGATGTGATAGCAACAGAGCTGGAGCTTCAGTTTGAAAGATGAAAAGCTGTGAAATTCATAGTATTTAAAAGTTTAATAGCTGATATTTCTTCAGTTAATATACCTTTCAGCCCCTTCTTGATATTGAATTATTTAGTGTTTGTGGTACCAATTGTGCTTATGTATCATTTCAAGGTTCACTATGACTTTGGACTAAGAAATATCCTGTCCGTTTTAAGAACACTTGGAGCAGTGAAAAGATCTAATCCTGAAGAGCCAGAGAAAACTGTTGTGATGAGAGTTCTGCGGGACATGAACCTCTCCAAACTGGTATTGTAACGCTGATGTCTTTTCCAAAAGAGTACTTTATTAGCCTTTGTGAAGTGTATGTATTATGCACTTTGAAAAGCTCTTTGCCTGAAATGAATACATTTCATTTATTTTTATCCAAATACAATTATAGTGAGAGCACTATTTCTTAAAGAGAGGGAAACACATCAGAAACATTAAGTGTAGAAATAATCAGAAATACCAATATCCTAGGGGACCTGACCCCTTATTCTAACTGCCTTTTGTTTTTTCTCCTTCCTACCCCATCTATGTAGAAAAAGGAAAAATACATTGTGTTACTTTTTAGTAGTGTCATTGAAGATTCTTAATCCAGAGTTTCAATTTAAACATTTTCTGGGAGTCCGTTGTCTTTTTTGAATATTATAGGAATTGCAATGAGTGAAGTAACTGGAAGCAGCTAACACTTCCTTGTATAGTGTAGTCTGTCTTGTTATCACTATTTAAAGTATTAATCCTTTCTTTCTATTGCTGTAATTGAAAGGCTATAGCGTATCTAGGGTCCATGTATTTACATCGGCAGCCAGTCCCGTGATGGGAAACAATTACACTGTTTCTGATGTTAATCTGTTCAGCTCATTGGTACATTCAGGGAAACCTATAGGCATGCGTCAGTGATTTACAGAATGAAAAAGATCATAAGAAATCTGAGGGAAAATACAATTTTAATAAATCTCTCTGACTTGTATAACAAATTGAGAAACATTTGTGATTATATTGATACAAATTTTATTATAAAGTTAACATTTTTATAAGCCTTAAGTATTTAATTTAGCAATTGCTACTTGTGATTGCATTGTATGAAATTCACTTAATAAATCAGATGTGTAATATTTACTTTGGAAAATATACACTTTTCTACTACTGTCTTTTAAATGGCATGTTCTTGAATAGCGTTTACAGCTCTAATAACAATTTCAGTGAATAAATAATACATTTCCTCCCTACTTTATCGTTGACAGGTGGATGAAGATGAACCTTTATTTATGAGTCTCATTAATGACCTATTCCCTGGAATTACTCTGGATAAAGCTGTGTATCCTGAACTACAGTCAGCCATTCAGAAACAGGCA
Organism: Gallus gallus; assembly: GCF_016699485.2. Lineage (NCBI taxonomy): Eukaryota > Metazoa > Chordata > Aves > Galliformes > Phasianidae > Gallus > Gallus gallus. Next base: position 88,461,994 of record NC_052533.1, on the reverse strand, counting down.
GAGAAAGCGGGGCTTATCCATCATCCACCATGGATTCTTAAACTCATTCAGCTGTATGAAACTCAACGAGTCCGACATGGTTAGCATGAGAGAAGAGGTTTTGAGGCTACGTAAAAGCAATAAAGTTTTTTATATTATCTGTACAGAGTGAAGATTATTTTCACCAAAAATGTATTTTGAAATTGGACAGCTGTCATTTTTAAAGCTTATGTGGATAGCAAAGTATTAGGATTCTTTATCACTGTGCAATGCACACATAGTGAATTTTTAGCTTTGTAGCATTACATTTTTATGGGAAATAAGAAGGTGGCCTTCAGAATGATTGAAATTTCTATAGTACAAATTTGTTCCAATTCAGAGATGTCTGAATTTGTTCGGTATTCTGAAAACCACAGTTGCTCTCAGTGATCAGAGCTGAAGCTTCTGTTTAACGTTACTGTGAAGTACTGATACTGAGAAGATTACAAAAATAATCTCTCAAGTCTTTAATTTTATAGATTCTACTAGGCATGCACTATATTGCCAAGTGCTGTTTTGTTCAAATCTGGCCAGTGAGTGTGAGGAGAAATAAGCCTTCCACCTGCTTGAGCAGAGAGTTTGGACAAGATGGTCTCCACAAGTCCCTTCCAGTGTCAGGCTTTCTATACTCACAAGAGGCTGATGAATAAAACTTACCCAATCCTAAGAAGAATACCAAAGATGCTAGTACAAACAGGTTTACCATTCATAGTTGAAAAAAAATATTCTCCTTTTGAAATGCTTGCCAAGACTCTTAAAAATCTAGGCATTTTAGTCTGTGAGGGAGCAAATATAAAGTAGCAAATCAATATTCAAGAAGCCATCCTTTTTATTCTTTTAGTGTGATAGTAAGTGAACAGTAAACTCAAGCAAATGGAACGAATAGAAGGAAATACTTGCCCATATGTAGTCTGAGAGCTAATGCCTCAAAAGATTATTTCAGATTATGGATTAGATAAAGGAACTAGTAGTTAATGCTCGGTTGAGTATATGATTTGCATCCAAACTACAGGATTCAGTGTTTCATATCAAATTATAACACTGAGAAAGGAACCGTAAAAGTTTTCATGATTTAAATTGTGATTAGATATACCTCTTGCTGGAAGTAGCTGTTTGAAGAACAGCTCCAGAGCAAGAAGCTCCATAGAATCTCCGGGTTTTCTCCACTGTGGCATTCTGTCTAAATGTCTCTTTCCACATATGCCTTATTCCATTGGTCATGCAGATCCAAGTGACCTAACACTTGGATGCCAGGGCTTTTTTACTGCACAGTCTTGCTCATGGTGGGAAAAGGACCCTTGGATTTATGGATCCCCATAGGATTTCATGCAATGAAGAAAAATGTATAAAACATGATTCTCATTGGTTGGAATAGAGGTAATGTGTGCAAATAAAGAACCCTTCCTCATTCTATTGAAGATGTTTATAAAGCCAGCTAAGGACTGTTTTGTCCGTTTGCCACTAGGATTAACAGGAGTTACCTAGCTTCCATAGACAGCTTTGGAAATTTCATTCTGAATGTTCATTTGCTTTTGAACAGACTCTGGAACTCTTGAATACTTCATGTAGAAAATAAACTGAAAAAGATCAGCTGTGGGCTCAACTTATTGTTGAAGACATGCTTTATTTTCCTTAGACAATATGCATATATACTGATGAAATTAAAAGTGTGGTTACTGTCATTATTTTTGTAAGAAAAAAGGTATTCAAGTGTCATTATAATAGATGCAAGTGCATATTTTAGTTTTGTGTGGTTCTGAGAGATATGCTTGGTTTTGTATATGTTGGGAACTACATTTAGAAATTATGGTTTTGTTTACCACCAGTCGTGTCAATGTCATTGCATGTGAACATCAAAAGGCAGTTGTGTTTTCCAATTACAAAAAGGAACAAAACTGCCTGAGGGAGGATACAGACCCACATAGACTTGCCTGTCATAATAGGCCAGGCATTTATAGAGAAACATCTTTTTTGTATTGGCTTTTGGATAAAACAGGGATCGCTAGTGGAAAGTGGAATGGTAGCATGATATTTCATTTTTTAACCATGTTTGAATTGTTTTTAAGGTATGATGACTCTAGGTCCAACTGGTGCAGGAAAGACCAAATGCATTAATATTTTGATGAAAGCAATGACAGATTGTGGTGCTCCTCATAAAGAGATGAGAATGAACCCAAAGGCAATCACAGCTTCCCAGATGTTTGGTACCCTTGATGTTGCCACAAATGATTGGACAGATGGCATTTTCTCTACATTATGGAGAAAAACTTTAAAAGTAAAGAAGGTAATGGATATTCCGTTGTGATAGTTAATAAGGGCATTTATTGTTTCCATAAGATCTCATTATCTGTCATTTATGTGAAAAATCTTCAGTTACAAACTCAAATGGGAAAATGCAGTATTAGTTTTGCTTCGTATCTGAATAGCTGAATGTACCCCAAAGTCAGAATTATGTGTATATGCCAGAGAGAACTGTGCTTCCCAAGCTCCAGAGGTTCCAGAATTAAATTGGAATATATTTTAAGAGTTTTGCTTCCTTCTGTAATCAGGTAGTCCTACTGTTCAAATTTAAAAGCAAGAGCTACTCATGTTTTGACATGACAAGAAAGGTAATATTCTTCTGTCTGATTTTATGTCATTACTGCTCTATTTCCAAATTCTTTTATCGCACCTGCACATGAAGTTTCACTGTGTAATATTACGTTCAAATCTTAAGAAGTTTCAGTTGTATTCACTTCTCATTTATGGAATAGGAAGCCTTATATGAGAAAACTAAGTAGCATCCCACGAGGAGCATGTGCCCGTGTCTGTGACTTAATTTAACTGGAAATGTTTTCATCCACCTTGATGAATGATGGGTTTGCTAATGTTTTCTGTAGGAGAGAGGCAGAGCCTTATGTTTAGAATAGTCCAAAATCTTGTTTTTCACAATTTTTTGATATTTGTTTTTGATGTGGCACAATTAAAAAAAAAGAAGGGTTCAGTCACTGAGCAGTTTATGAAAACTGCAGTACATACTGAACCAGTCAGCAGCAAATTATGATTTTATATCCAAGAGCACATCCTCTGAGATTATATGTCTATTTTTGATGTTTTTTGTCAGTTTACATGAGGTTGCATGTGTGTCTCTTTCTTTAGGGTGAGCATATTTGGATAGTTTTGGATGGTCCTGTTGATGCGATATGGATTGAAAACTTGAACTCTGTTCTGGACGATAATAAGACCCTGACTTTGGCCAATGGAGATCGTATTCCGATGTCTCCCACTTGCAAAATTATTTTTGAACCACACAACATTGACAATGCTTCCCCGGCAACAGTTTCTCGTAATGGGATGGTCTTCATGAGTTCTTCAGTGTTAGATTGGAAGCCTATTTTAATGGCTTGGCTGCAAACACTGCCTGCTACATACTCCGATGTTCTTTGGAATTGCTTTAGTACTGTATTTCAGGTACTCAATCATTTTAGAAAAAACAAAATGACATTCCTTATTCTTTATTAATGAAGCATTGTTTAATCCTAAATGTTGTTTCAATTATTGACTTGTTTTTCTTTTGTAATAAAATAAGAATGAAGGATTGAAAAAAAAAAGAAAATGATCTCTAACATTAGTGAACAAGTGAGACGATATCAGATGAATAATCTGGACGTTCTGTTTTGTCTGCGTAGGATATTTGGCAGTGAGTTGCTAAATCCATCATTATTTTATGGCGATGTCAAAACAGAAATGTTCTCTTTGTAATTGTTACTGCAGTTTTAGTTCTTGCTAGGATACATAAAGGGAGTGGATAAATTTCTATGGTTTCTTTTTAAATGTGAAAAAGTAAGATCTGAAATAATCTTCGTTCACGCTATTATAATCTTTCTCAATTTCAGTTGTAACAAGAATGCATTTAGTCCCTTATTTATTATTATGTATTTTAAATAATATGCTGTAGCTCAAATTAATTGAGGGCGATTTTATGATGTTCTAAACTTCAACAGAAGTGACTGCAGTATCCCTTTTGATTTCATAATCTGTGCATCTGTTCCAGAAGAGATTTTTGAGATGGCATCTCTTTGATACGTTCTCTTACAAAGTTCTGTTCAATCAATAGATACACGGGGAGAATTCAGAACATTCTTTCTCTCCATTTTACCCTATCATACCGAATATTTAAAAGTTTTAATTAGTATGATGGACAACGGTCCTAATGAATAATCTTAACAGTATAATTTTTTTCAGTTACAAAAAAATTACTAACTTCTCTTTGAAAAGGTCTATAGAAATAATTACTTTTTAATCTTTCAGCTTTGTAATCTTTTGATTTCCTGACTTAAAATCTGTGGAACAAATGCAGCTTGTTGATATCCCCTCTCTTCCCATTTGCTCTCTTTCCTGTGTGAGTTGAGTCAGACTTCACAAAGGCTTCTCCTGTAATATTTTTCTTCTTTGTTGGATTTTAAAAATGCTGTTTATAATGAACTTTGAGTGACATTTTCAGAAAGATTATTTTTGTGTTACGTTTTGGAATGCCTAGAATGCTAACAAATGTCTTCTCACAGATATCTTTCATTTTAGCGCCCGTTTACTTCATAACTGATGTTTAACAAGCTATTCATTTTGTTCTACCTCAAAAACATAATGATATGACATAGTATTTACTGCAGCAGCAAGAGAATCAATTCTGATAATGAATTTTAAAATATGCTTCCGAAGTGATGTATATGTGGGTCAATTTACTGCTTCTTTGCTTCAATTCCGTTTATATTTTTTGCTAAAACTTGCTCTGAAAATATAGTAACAACATTTAAAATACCCAAGCCTGAAGCAATAACAATAAAGTCCAGAAAAATATGTATTTTATTAGATTGAGAGATGAAAATACAGTGAAATATGAAGTTAGTTCTGTGCTGAAGGCTGCATTTGGAACTATCGAAATGTAAATGAAAGCTGTCATGCTGTCAGCTTTTTTTCACTCCTAATGAGCTATCCTTGCTGCTCACATAATAGAAGCGATGACAGTGATTTTACAGATGAAGGTGACACTACTTTTGTATTCAGATAGCTCTTTTTACAGTTAATGTTTCCCTCCACATATAAAAAAAAATGGATAACTAAATACTAAAAGAAAATTTGTGTAATAAGGTGCTCTAACAGTGGTATCAAAGCCCAAATACAGAGCTAAGTCAATTTAATGCTAGTATTAAGAAAAGCACAGATATAAGCATCTTCCAAATATCTTTTTTTTTTTTTTTTTTTTTTAAGAAAATGAAGATTAGGCTGTAGATGGAAAAACAGTAACTAAGGAGAGTCAGACTTTAAGTGTACCTATAGAGGTCTTGAGAAGACAATCTAAATTGGAAAAATTAACTCAAATTGAAGTAAGATACTTGCTTCAGTAATTCCAGTTTGCTTAAAAAAATCCCCAGTGATCATATTTGGTAATGAAAATAGAATTTGTTGCTGAAAGCCTATACACTGGACAAAATCATCATTAATAAAGGTACAGCAAATAGCAGTTATGTAGGAGGAAGTCCCAGAGAATAATAGTTATGAATTAATGGAAAGAGTAGAATTCTTTTCATGTATAGTGAAATATTTCTGCAAGATATTAGCTTTTATGTAAAAGACAGGGATAAAGTGAAAAACAACAACAACAACAAAAAGAAGCAAAGCTCCAGCCTTACTGTGAGTTAAGATTATTTTTGAGTCCTTTCTACTTCCATGGCCTATTTTATACAGGGTGATTGTGGAGTTGGACATTCATTGTCCTGGTCTCTGTTCTTCTCAGTAACATTCCCTGCTTGAGAGTAATTTCAGTCATAGAATCATAGAGTGATTTCAAGTTAACTTCCATCCCCTTCCAATGTCTCCGCTCTCTGAAAGCTATGGTACCATTGTTTTTGTTAAATCTGTGAATGTTACTGCTATCTGTAATCAACAGATCTTATCTGATGTAAATAATTATCCAGTTTCAAAGAATCGAAATAACTAACTAATAACTAATTATTATTTTTTTTTAATTTGATCATTCTCATTTTTTATTTTTTATTTTTTTATTTTTAAAATCTGTTCTTCTGGATCCCTTATTGACCTATTCTAGAGAATTCCTAAAGTCCTAAAAATAGCAGAGTAGAGAGATACGATATCTCTCTTCATCCACGTTAGATCTTACCCTAATCACATCTGGGTAAAGGCTGCCATTACCTCTGGAGCATAGAGCTGAATGCATAATCCAGACTCTCCTATCTTTAATATTTAAATGCTGATGCTTAAATTACTATTACGAGCATTAATAACTTGGGATAATTTAGCTGTGTGTGTCAAAACCCTGTGAGTATGTTACCAACTTCTTGTCCTAAAGAGTATTGCACAGTCCAGTGAGTTCCACTGTAACTGTACGCTCATACTAGAAGTGACAGTGGGATATTTTCTCATGCAAGTTTTTACCAAGTGATTTCATTCTGTAGCCTTCTTTTGAAAGATAGCAAGTTCCTGATCCAAATTGTTTGCAATTTTTGCTTATTGATCATGGCCCAACTTATTTTTCCAGTCCTCCATCCAAACAGAATATTCTAATACATAGCTAATTCATGCTAATTGATGTCTAGAACTTGCATCCTACTATCTGTCATATATTGTTTTAAAAATAGTAATAATAAAGTACTGGTGTATATAGACCTAATGCTTTTTTTTTTTTCCCATGAACTCAAAGAACAAGAATAACACAAACCTCACTGGAATTTTAAGTAGCATAAAACTGCTTCTGGTGAAATCAGAGCTCCTTAAAGTACAGAGAACTTTGACTTATGAAATATCTTTATTCAGAGTGTCTCAAACCAATTATTAAGCAATTTGAGGTTCTCAGTGTGACAGCTATCCTATTATACAGATGAAGAAGCTGAATCTCAGAGAGACATAGGTCCAAGTTTTTAAGGTCTTCAGGACTGAATCTCCCACACTGCTTGCATGTAGGTGACAACTGATATTTTAGAACAATTCTGCTCTTCTCAGAGTGGACTTTACATCAATTTGGAACTTTGCTGAAGATCTTACTGAAAACTTGAGGCAGGCACAGAAGCCATCACCATGGAATAATCTGGGAAAAGTCTGGATTAAATTTAAATCATTCACAAAATTCCCTTTGGATCCTGTCATGGCTCTACAGAAAAGAGTGTATTGGTTTAAAGAGGATTAGGTACAATTCGGTGCAATGAGAACAGATCAGATATAAATTTATAGTGGTGAGGTCGTGTGTTACATGTATATCATTGCAGCAATTTCAGTGCTTCTATCCTCCCACTACACAAATGGCAATGGTAGATTAAAATCTCCTGTGGAGAGCACAAATGCCAGATTTTTGATGTAACTGAAAAGCAATCTTCAAATTGCTCTTTAGAAAATTGCTGTGCAGCTTATGTGAATAATTCTGCTGAGTGTGGTAAATCAAAGTGTTTTTTAAAGTATATTATTGCTAGCCAATTTTTCTGGTTTGTTCACATATTCATAATTCCAGATATGGGGAAAACATTTGTTAGGAACATAGCTGAGAATATTGTTGAAATTAAGAAATTGGCCATGTCTAAGAACGAAGCATACCCTTGAAACAAGGAAGCAGGTTCCTAAAACAATATTTTTCCTTTTCAGGATATGATCAATTTTGTTTTCTCTGCTGTGACACCAAAAATGGCGGTTTTAGAATGTATGTACATCAAACAAGCTATTGACCTTCTACAGGTAGATAAGACATCAGTTTTTCTAACTGTCATTCTGTTATTTGTGCTGGGATGTTGTCCTCAGATGGCGGTTGTCACATATTGCATCTGCTTTGCAGGGTTTATTGTCAGATCGAGATGAAAAGCAGCTCAGTGAGGAGCATATTGCTCGCTTGTTCATTTTTGCTGTAATGTGGTCAATTGGAGCTCTTTTGGAACCGGATGACAGGCTGAAAATGGAACTGTTCCTACGAAAGCATTCTGCAGTGAAAGAGCTTCCAGCTGTGAATGGAGAAGAAACCATGTTTGAATTTGGTATTAGTACCAGTGGCCAGTGGGAGCACTGGTCAAAGAAGGTTTGTATGCTGAGACATGCTGAGCTTTCTTAATGAGTATAAAAGAAAGATGTATTTGGTAAGAGCCATATTATTTTATCATTTAAAGCCCTCCATAATTCAGTTACGAAGATTAACCCTATGAACTGCTCTAGAGTTTCCTTTTTGAAAGACTTTTTTCTTTTCTTCATAAATACCTTTAGTGGAGAATGGAAACATGCATTTGAAATAGCTTTGGAAGAGAAACAGAAAAGTTATCTTAGGTTTGTCTGCTGTCTATCACCCAGCAAGAAAAAGCTATGTTCATGTAATAGAGAATAGTGAAATGAAAATATCCCGTTAGTATACTAACATCCTTTTACAAAAGCTTGGCAAGGTACTGCTTGGTTATAAATCAGTGCTTAGCTTTCAGGAAGAAAGATTTTGCTAATGCAGCGCATTTGTATTTGTGTTCTAATGTAGAGTGCCTGTGAGGCAATGTACAAAATCTCAAACATTTTTCATTACTTTCTTATGCAGGTCCCTGAATATATTTACCCTAAAGATTCAGTACCAGAATATACTTCCATTCTAGTTCCAAATGTAGACAGTGTTCGAACAGACTTTCTAATGTACACTATCATGAAGCAAGGAAAAGCCGTTCTGCTAATTGGGGAACAGGGAACAGGAAAAACAGTTATGATTAAGGTAGGTGGAATGGAAAAACACGTTATATCTTCGTATGATAACATTGCAATAACAATAATTGACATTGGCAAAAATGTTAAATTGAAGTGAAAGATCAATGCCCCCCACTGAGGCATTTGTCCAATACTCACATAGTCTACAATCAAAAAACCAAAAGTATCTGTACTTTAGTACAAAGGGTGTATTTAAACTTTGCTAACCATGATCACAAGGTTTTGTGATTCGTAAGTTCTCTTTTATCTTTCTTTTCTTTGGAAAAGCCAAACTGGTGATTTTGCTAAGGAAATATTAATTCTTGAAGGATTTTTATTATTATTATTATTATTATTATTATTTCCCTTTGCTTAATCAGTGGTGAAATATGTGAATTGATTTTTTTTTACACCCTCGTTCCATGGACTTTCTTCACAAGCTACATTGAAAAGAAATAAGGAACTTCCTTCTTTACTTGGGATAATGTTTCAGAGGGTAAATTTAGTGCTCAAAATCTGCTCTTTTAGACAAACTGCTCTTTCTGTGCAAGAAAGTAAGAACACAGTAACTATTAAATTCATATACTAATGATGTGTAAAAATTAGTAACTTACTACAGAAGACAATAAAAAAGAAGAATGAACAAACGCAAATTTCACATCAAACTTGAAATCCCTTTTTTAAAAATAAAAATGTTATTGTTTTTAGCATGGTTTCTACAATTTTCAGGGAAATATGTATACTCTTTCATCAATGAAAGATAGCTGCATAAGCCTAACCTACCATTAAGACAACTGAATTTACAATACAAGCATCTGTGCCTCTACTGGAGGGTTTGTAGAGCCTTGGAAATTAAAAATATTTGAAAAACACTGGCCTAACCTGACCTTTGGCTTTCGTAAAATCTGGAACCATTTTATGTCCTCCAGGGATGTGCTTTCTGAGCCCTGACATAAAGTGAATTGTACCAATGCCAGTTGCCATTAATACTACTTTTTCAGCTCAGCTGTTGATGCCAACATGCATGCCAGTGTAATGTCAACTTCTGTTCTTGGCACCAGCTGGAGAACTATTTTAGCAGTGTGCACGGGCGGGGTCTGGATGGTGGTCTCGATATTCTGCATACTGGATTTTGGCCAGATACTGGCAACCTTGATCCTTCAGCTGCCATTCCTGTCCCTAAAAATAATTGGAACTGATTCTTAGGTGTTGCTTACCCTAAGCCTATTCTATGGAGCAGAGTATGTTCCTTACACATGGCACTTTAGTGTCAAAAAGTGCCTGTAGATATTTGATCTTATTTAAAGTTAAGGCTGAAAATTAACTACCCTTACAAATGTTCCCCTTCTGATTTCTCCTTCTGTAGAATTTTACTTTTCAGTACCTTGTGAAGAAGAAATTTCCAGACATAAGCATCTACTTTCATTAAGAAGTAAAAAGTTTTAATATAGAACTCTTCAGGTACTAATCTGAAGGTTAGAGTAAGACATCAGTATATTAAATAAAGAACTTATAATGGAATGCTTTTTTAAGATCTTTATTTTGCACTCTGTATTCTTAATTCATGAATTGCAAAAGAACTGAATTTGACTTGAAAATTCTGTGATAACATTGAAAATTGCATACAGAATCTGATAGTTAACTAACCAAAATAACCTCACTGAATAAACTTATTTTTCAAAGATATTTCTTATTTATGTACAGGGGAATGTTACCATTACCACATAAAGAATATGAAATGCTGTAATGAATAAAGCACAAGTGTGCATTTAGAGTGGTTGTGAGTGGTTATACGTTCATGGTTGTGGTGAGTTGGGTTTGGCTGCTTAATCAGCAATGATAGAGGTTTACTTTTATGACATACCAAGCATCTCTCATCTTTTATAAACATAATAATGTGAAGGATATTCAACTTTGTCATTGTGATGGGAGAACTAAGTCTTTAACAGAAATAATGTTGGAAATCTGGAACTTTTGGTACTAATTTATGTCCCAGGATTCTTACTAAACTAAACATTTCCCTTGTTTTATATGTATGTCTAGGTATGACCCCAGGGTTGCTTTTTTTTTAATTTATTGTTATTATTTTTTAATTCCATTATAAAAACCACTCTAAATAAGAAGAATGTAACTCTTGTTGTTTTAGGGCATTAGCAGCTGCTGTGGGAATCATATGCATTCGTAAAACCCAAGGATTCCTTCATTAAGAGAAGATAAATATCAGTAAATTTGATTTATCTTTGTTTAATTTTACACTACTCTTCCTTTACTCTGCTCTAGTTGTAAGGAATGGTGGTATGGTGTAAATGTAAAAATGTTTTTTTTTTTTTCACTCATTTCTTGAAGACTGCCGTAATGCATGATCATTAACAGCTTGAGTTTAGAAACCCCTCAGCAATTACTAATGCAAAATTTATTTGCATACGTCATTTGTTGAGACACTTAGTAAGTGTTATTAAAACTTTAATACTTAGAAACTTTATAGAGAACGTTAACGGAGAGTTTGAATTTTAGGTGGGAGACAGTATGTTTATTTCAAATAAGCCGCTGCTGTACATCTTCAAATTACTAGCAGGACTGAGGTTTTGTAGATGTTTGATTTCTGCAGGGCAGCTGGGCATCTGTGTCTCCTGTCAATTGAAATAACCTGGAGTTACCAGTGTAATTTACTTAAAATTGGCTTATCTTACAGGATTACATGAGCAAGTATGATCCTGATGTTCACTTGTCCAAGCGTCTAAACTTTTCTTCTGCAACTCTACCAAATATGTTCCAAAGGAGCATAGAAAGTTACGTAGATAAAAGAATGGGTACCACTTATGGTCCTCCAGCAGGGAAGAAAATGACTGTCTTTATTGATGACATCAACATGCCTGTGATTAATGAATGGGGTGATCAGGTAAAAAGAAACTGTTAACATTTGAGAACTGATGGTCTTACCATTACAACTGATGGAAACAGTGACCTGCTGTTTTCATAAGTAAGAAAGTTTTGGAAAAAAGTAGAATGTGGACTTGATCAAATCTGTCTCCTAAAAGCAATTTCCTCAAGGCAGTTTTTCTGTGGGTGATAAACTGTCAGCCCCAAAGGATCATTGCCAGCATCAAGCCATTTGGTGCAGACATAGGTTTTAAGTCATTTGTTTTGTCTACATACAGAGCCTGCAGAATTTACAAACTATCTGTACTAAGAACCAGTTTGAGAAAGAGTGTATACAAATCCAGGTAGCAAACAGAAATTCTTTCCTTCCATCCACTCTGGACTTTAAAGTACAGTTATTATTAGGTGAAATCTAATGCTACAGTTGACATACAAGTATAGTGAGCTGTTTGGAGGTACTAATAAAGGAATACTTTATTGACCTGTACTCTGAAACTTTGACTTTAAAAGACTTGCTGAGAAAGTCATATTCCTCCACCTTATGTAGCTCTGTAATCATGTTCTCTCGCTACCTCTATACAGGTGAAATTGTGATTATATTTTGTGCTGAACTAACCATTCTATGTCACTCATCTGTGTGTCTACATCAATCTGAAAAAATAGTCTGACTGGATGTAACTTCAAAGATAGGCATTTTCTTAGATTGATGTTATGGAAACTGAGTTGGATGCCAGACCTCATGTTCACTACTACTTAGCTCACAAAGCTTAGGTGCAGCTAATTCACTGCACTGGGGCTCTTCTTACTATTTTGTATAACTTCATAAATTGCTGAAATGCCTAACAAAATACTTGAAATACAGAAATACGGGAAATATTTCCTTTTGTTTACTAATTTGTTATGCTACAGATTTTCTCTTCTTTCCTTCTTTTTTTCTTAAGTGGAAAATCCTGAAATATGTAACTGCTCCATTTCTTTTTTTGGGGTGGATAACTAGATCACCAATGAGATTGTAAGACAGTTGATGGAACAGAAAGGTTTCTACAACTTGGAGAAGCCAGGTGAATTTACGAACGTGGTTGATATCCAATTTGTAGCTGCAATGATTCACCCTGGGGGAGGTCGGAATGACATCCCACAACGTCTGAAACGCCAGTTCACCATCTACAACTGCACACTGCCTTCCAGTTCATCTATTGACAAAATATTTCGAACAGTAGCTGAAGGCTATTTCTGTGAGCAACAAGGTTTTTCTGAGGAAATATGTAAACTGGCTTCTGCATTAGTAACTACAACACGAAAAGTATGGCAAACAACAAAAGCAAAGGTAAATTTATGTCCATTATGAAGTCTTTGAAGCATCTGACCATGACAAAATAATAAGACCCAGACTTTTTTTACTGCCATGTATGTTTATACTTCACGTGATACCTGTAGGTATAACTGTTGTCTGAAGTTCCCATTATGAATTTTTTAATGTAAGTACCTCACTATTTGACTAACAAAATTTAAGCATAATACAGAGAGTGTCGTTGATGAGAGCATTTAGATATCTTCTATTTGAGAAAATGTCAAGGGCATAAGGAACCATACATTAAAAATTAAACAGGAATCTTCTGAAAGGGTGTTTAGAACTGTGAGAAAATTTAAAGATCTGACCAAGCTAATTTCAGTAATTTGCCAGCAGTCCTGGCTATCCAGGGAGGTCCTTGTTGACTGGAGGTTGGCAGATGTGGCCTAGTCTACAAGAAGAGCGTGAAGGAGAATCCAGGGAATTAGAGGCCTGTCAATCTGACCTTTGTTCCAGGGAATGTCATGGAGCAGATAGTCTTAAATGCCATCACAGGCACATATGGGGCAAACAAATGATCAGAAGCAGCCTGCATGTATTTACAAAAGGCAGGTCCTTCCCAATTAACCTGCCTGACTGACCTTCTATATCAAGATGACCCATTTAGTAAATGAGGGAAAGGCTGTGGATGTTGTTTACCTGGATTGTAGTAAAGCATTTGATGTGTTTCCTTAGTATTCTCATGTCCAAGCTCATGGCTTGGATAGGTGTGTTGTTCTCTAGGTAAAGAACTGATTGGATGGCTGGGCTCAAAGAGTCATAGTGAATGGAGTTCCATCCACTTGGTGACTGATCACCAGTAGTGTTTTGCAGGAATTTATATTGGGCCCATTTGTCTTTAACATTTTTATCAGTGATCTGGATGAGGGGATTGAGTACACCCTCATTAAGCTTTCCAATTAGCTGAGATTGTTGATCTGCTTGAGGGTAGGAAGGTTTTGCAGAGGGATCTGGATGGGCAAGGCCCATAGGATGAATCTGATTGTATGATTAGAAAAGGACTTGAGGATGCTGGTCAACAATTAGCTGAAAATGAGCCAGCAGTGTGCCCAGGTGTCCTAGAAGGCCAGTGTCATTCTGGCCAGAAATAGTGTGAACAGGGAAGTGGTTGTTCCTTTGTACATGTCCACTGTGAGTGAGACTATGCTTCAAGTAGGCCCCTCACTACAACAAGAATATTTAATTGCTTGAACCTGTCCAGAGAAGAGCAACAAAGCTGGTGAAGGGACTAGAAATCAAGGGTCATGAAGAATGACTGAGCAAAGTAGGGCTGTTTAGTTTGGAGAAGAGAAGACTGAGGGGAGACCTCATCACTCTCTACTGAACAACTACTTGAAAGGAGGTTACAGCAAGGAAGATGTTTGTCTTTTTTTCAGGTGAAATGGAAAGCTGGATATATGCATGGAATGAAATTTGGAAAGTTAAAATTACAGCATAGAGGTGCCATTTTTTTTTTTTTTTTAAGTGAAAGAAGTGGAGGAGGGTAGTGGAAAGGTATGGACAGATATGGGTTTGATACGTGATCTGTTGATGTAAACTTGGCTTATATAGAGAAATACTGAGTTCTAGTTTAAGGTTTCAAGTATCGACCAGCATATTCAACAAAAGTACTGCCTAGTACTGGTAAGTTTTGGTAAATTGTTCATTTTTTTTCAAATCACCTTTCCTCAACTATTTCTCTTTTTTTGTTGTTTTTTCTTTTTTCATGTGCTTTTCCTCTTTTTCTTATTGTCTTCCTCATGTAGTCGTGAAAAGCATGAAAAAAAGAGTGACGGAAAAGATTTGGAAGAAAGAGTAGGAAAAATGGCACAGTTTAAGCAATATTGATGTTCTTACTCTGGCCTTTAATGCCATTGTTAACTAACTTTTCTTGACTACTCTCCAATCTGTATTACTGGAACCTGAAGATTCAAAGAAACTTGTGTGAAATTTATGTGAAATTAAAGAGCTGGTTATTGCTACTGTCATTTCTTCATTTTTACCTTTGCTTTTTAAATGCCAAGTGTGCATTTCTGCTATAATGCAATATTGATGTTGAAGTTTGTGAAAATACTCAGTATTAATTTAAGTTTAGATAGAAAATATTTTTATTTAGTAGTTATTTGAATGTAGATTATGACGTTCTTTTTCAGATCTTACCAACTCCAGCTAAATTTCATTACATCTTTAATTTGCGAGACCTTAGTCGTATTTGGCAAGGAATGCTAACAGTTACTTCTGAAGTCTGCCAGAGCATCAGTGTTTTGGTAGCCTTGTTCCAGCATGAATGCAGACGTGTTATTGCTGACAGGTTCATCAGCCAAAGTGATAAAGACTGGTTCGAAGATATGATGAAAAAGGTAGGCAAATAGTATTAAAGTATTTGCTACAGAGAGGAACCAACAAAATGTTTTGTAACTAAAATGATCCTTAATGTATTGTTGTAGACTGCTGCTGCAGAACACGATCAAAATCTATTAGAAGATGGGTCTACAGAATTATACTTCGCAGATTTTTTGCGTGATGCCCCAGAAGCCACAGGAGATGAACCTGATGATGTAGAATTGAAGGCTCCTAAAATTTATGAGCCTATCCCATCTTTGGACTATTTGGCTGAAAGATTACAAATGTTCATGCAACAGTACAATGAAAGCATCAGAGGATCAAAGATGGATTTAGTGTTTTTCAAGGTATTAGTGCTTCTAGTTATGTTATTACAAAACCACCTGGTCTTTTGCAATTCACTGATGCATGTGTTTTAAACACTTCCGTCAGATTAGTTTTGGAGATAGCTCAAAATGGCAGGACATGTATCCAGTGATCCTTATAGATATATAAGGCCATGTTTGTGTCTCCCAAATGCTTTAATTCTGAAAAATTGTTCCATCTTTTTATAGTTCCCCATTTTTTATTTCTCCTGCCTTGCATAATCCAATGCACAACTCATTTGTTTTTACAGTTCATATCATAATAGTCATCTGGCTCAAAGGTCTCTTGATGCTTGGTGCTCTTCTATCTTTAGATTGGGTGCTTTGGTTGATTTTTAGAACATTTCAGATTATTTGTTAAAAACCACAGTTGAATAAGAAATTTCTATAGTGTACCTGTACTTTTGGCAGCCTACTTAGAGAGACTGTAAATAGCTTACCTAAAAAGTTGGAGGACAGTGTTAATCCGCTTCCTTTCTAGTTTTCCTCCAGACCCTTAAAGAGCCATATGTTTGATTCCGCTAAGTACAAATATCACATATGACGGTGTGTCATAGGAGCTTGATACAGGGACTGGACAGCTGGACATACTGGACTTGATACAGCTCCTGGACTAGGTCTGCTGGTCACAGAAGAAAGGGGAAATCTCTTGTTGATTCTGTTGAGTACAGGACCGAGTATTCGGCAGTTGGCTTCAAAGAAGGCCTCTAGCTGTTGTGACACAGTTGCTCAATTATGTGCTTTTAGATAAATATACACTGTATTTTTTTTTATACCTTAACATCCCCCCCTTCTCCCCCGCCCTTTTTATTTTTCAATACATAGGATGCAATCACTCATTTGATTAAAATATCACGGATTATTCGTGCTCCACAAGGAAATGCATTGTTGGTCGGTGTGGGTGGATCTGGAAAACAGAGTCTGACCAGACTAGCATCATATATTGCTGGATATGAGAGCTTTCAGATTACCTTAACAAGGTAACACAACACAGTGTACATAGACATTTGCTATAGAAATGAACTGCAGACATGCATCTTAACGCAGTGCAAGCCTGTCAAACATTTTATCCCTCACTGTAAACTATATTTTCAACCAAAAGCATCTGTGCAAATATTCAATCTGTAGATGACTGACCCTGGGTCTTTGTTTTGGGGCCTTTACAGTGTTAACAATGTCTTCTTTTCCTTCAGCATTTGAGTTTGCAATGCATGCTTGTAAATTCCCGCTAAATCATTTTACACTAAAGATAACATGGAATAATCCATTGGTGTATTAAGTACAGTGACCAAATAGAGATGGCCAGGGGAAATCGTAACTTTTGTTAGAGATGCCTAAGGACCCAGATCGTATTATTACAACTGTTATTATTACTTCGTAGTGGGTGGTACTGAAATTTAGTAATTTGTGGAAACTGAGGGGAAGAGAGGGGAACTCTTTATCTATCTAATCTATTTGTTAGAGCCCTGTATTTTAAGTTGTATTTATTTGGTTTCTTTTCAGAGGGAGAAGGAGTCGGGGGGAGGATGAGTAGAGACAGAGTAGGAAATAAGGTTTCCTCTGTCTTTATTCTGTAGATGTTGTTTTGAAATAGTCCCTGCCATTCCTGACTAGAGAATTGGAAAAGATCTTTCCAATTAATTATTTGTCAGTGTTACCTCTTAACTGTCTGGAAGATGTTCATTTAAATCCTCTTGGAGCAACTGGGAGTGTAATGACTGTCCTCCATCTGTTTATCTTTTTAAATAGCATTTACAGGGTTAAGAATCCACGATTGGCAGTGTGTATTTCTCTTTGGAAACTGTGGAACATATTGAGAATTTTCCCTTCTATGTTCTTATCGAGAATACCACAAATCACTGTAGTAATTATAGTTCACACTACCAAATAGAGCAGTTAGATTGTTGCACAAGTTCTACAGCGCTTTCATTCAAGGTATTTGTAGAGCGCTATTAAGATGGAGCTGCAAGAGCACTAGGAAACTTTCTGTATGGTATATTTAATTTCAAAACAGAGTGTTGTTTTCAAATACTGAACAGTGCGTTGTCTGTATTGCACGTATTACTTAGGGCCCTTGGAAATAAACTGATTTGAAAGAACACAAGTTCCTAATTCCAGCAATTTAATATTGTAAGGACACAATGGACAAAATCTGGCATTTTGTTAACCTTACTTTACTTTTCTTGATCTTTCACAATCTGAATCATAAATTTGCATGGAATTCATCAGAATCAAACTTGTATGCACCAACTGTAAGAGGTGTGATGGATGAATCAGCCCAAGTGGTAATATGTTCAATATTACAAATATTGACAATATAATAACACAACACAATAGAAAACTCAGTTGTGGTTATTCCTGTCTCTTAGTGATTTAATTTAACTTTCTCTTAATATCTTCGAAAGATAATCCATCTGTATTTAAGTTTAATGGCAATGGGCAACAGAACCTACTTGACAACTTAATCCAGCTATACTAACCTTCAATTGGAACAAAGAGTATAAGTCTGCAATCTTCAGGGATGCAAAGCAGCTGTATCATGCATATGTTAAGGATACCATTATTCTTACATTTTATTTTCTACCACCTTATTCTATTGGTTTCACCTCCTCACCTATGGTTTATGGAATCAATCATCCACTTTGGGAAAATATTTAATTTAAAAAAATCCCTGAAAAATGAAAGTGGGAGATACAGCATCATGGTTTTATGATTTTTTGTTGTCAGTATCCAACATCATAACATCATGTTATGTCCCCCTTCCCCATGCATCACAGAACCGGGCTGAACCAGCCCATAAATCATGGACATACAGTATTTATTTCATATGTAGAATTTTATCCTGCCTAAGTAAACTGAGCCATATGAAAGGTATTTCCCAGAATAATCTATCATTTTTGTTCTCTCTTTCTTTAATCCTTTTCTGTCCCAGAACGTATGCCACCAGTAACCTCTTGGATGATCTGAAAATCTTGTACCGCACTGCTGGGCAACAAGGAAAGGGCATTGTCTTTATATTCACAGACAACGAAATCAGAGATGAATCTTTTCTTGAGTACCTGAACAATGTTTTGGCTTCAGGTGAAGTCTCAAATCTTTTTGCACGAGATGAAATAGGTGAAATCACACAAGATCTGATACCAGCAATGAGGAAAGAGTATCCAAGGCGTACTCCCAGTGGTGAAAATCTTTATAATTACTTTCTTACTCGAGTTCGCAATAACTTGCATGTGGTACTTTGTTTTTCTCCTGTTGGGGAAAAGTTCAGAACTCGTGCACTCAAATTTCCAGGTCTGATTTCAGGCTGTACCATGGACTGGTTCCAGCGCTGGCCTAAAGATGCTCTTGTAGCAGTTGCACAACATTTTTTAGTTTCCTACCCTGTAGAGTGCACAGATGAAGTGAAACAAAGTGTTATTAACACCATGGGAACGTTTCAAGATATTGTAGCTGAAAAATGTGTTGAATACTTTGAACGATACAGACGCCGAACATTTGTGACTCCAAAATCTTACCTGTCCTTCATTGGAGGCTACAAAGCTATTTATAAAGAAAAGTTTGCCAATGTTGGAAGTTTGTCTGAACGTATGAGAACAGGTACTGTAAATTCTGGTTGTGTATTTTTTTAAAATATATATTTATTTTTTAAGTTGAGAAGAATCAAAATAAAAGAATGTTAAAGAGTTAATTTTTACGTGTCTAGAGAGTTGGCTTATGGATTTGAACTGTGAGCTCACTTTCGTTTGGAAGCAGGCTGTCCTATTTTCAGCTTTGTTGTGTATGATTACAAAATATATGGAGTTTTTGTTTCGAGGAACTTTGTGAATATTGCATATTGCAGATGAGTTTTTAAAATAGCATCAGTTAGCAGCTAAAAAACCTAAAACATCTGCTTCCATATGCCTGTATGCCACGGAGCTACTGAATTCCTAGTTTTTACATTTAAACATACTACAATGAAATCTGAAGGGAAATAAGTAATATTCAGATTCAGTCACTATGAAGATTCTTTTAAATAAACATTAAATATTGAGTGTAAAAATAGTAAAATAGTGCACTGCATGATGTCATACACAGTTAACAAATGGTTTCTGAAATTGAATGGTGTTTAGAGCTGGATGTGAACTTAAATCATTTCTTCTCCTACTGCCACCAACTTCAAAACAGTGCTATTTACACATATCTGCATGTATAGATGGTGGCTGGCTGGCTGGAAGGAACATTTGTGCTTTTTTTTTTTTTTTTTTTTTTGGAAGGTTAGAGAGATTTACATGATTTGTATGCGTGCATTTACTAATAAGGATTTTTATACATGTAGATACATGTAATTTTTTCATCCTGTGATAAAATTTTTGAAATATTGCTCAAGAATCTAGCCATATGTTTAATGTAGAAGCTCAGCCTAATCTCATCTTCGCTTGCAGTATTTAGAATGTCAGGTTCCTATTCTCTGTTTTGTGGATCTTTGGATCTTAGGAACAGTTTTGTACTTCATATAGTCTAGTGAATTTTGCACCGTTTGCATTATTTAGCATCCCTCTCACATATAAAAATATAAATAGGTGACCAATGACAGATTCTGAGGACTTTTACCCATAAAATAATAATAAAAAATACATGAAATATTAAACAAATATTAACCCTGCTTAATCTAGGTGGGGATCACTCACTGGCATTTCTAAATGTGAGTATGAGTGACTTATTTTCAGTATCCAGATCACTTCATTGAGGTTTTTCTCTCACGTACTCATATTGCTGTGTGGAATTTGTTCTACACAGGTCTTGCAAAACTGATGGAAGCTGAGGTTTCAGTAAATCAGCTTTCCAAAGAGCTGGTGATGAAGGAGAAAGATTTGGCTTTAGCTTCAAAAAAAGCTGATGAAGTTTTATTGGAAGTAACAATGAAAGCCCAAGCTGCCGAAAAGGTGAAAATGCAGGTGCAAAAGGTAAAAGACAAAGCTCAGGCCATTGTGGATGACATTGCCATTGATAAAGCAGCAGCAGAAGAGAAGCTTGAAGCTGCAAGACCTGCTCTGGAAGAAGCAGAGGCAGCCCTGCAGGTCAGAATCAAAGATACTCTGAGCATACATGTATTTTGTAATTGCTGTTTGTGGAATATTGTGTCTGAAAAAATAAAATAATACAAAAGGGCTATCACTGACATGGTAGAAAAAAACTGAAAAGTGAAGTAGTGAAGTGGTAAAGATAAGAAGTATCTCGTCTACCGTCAGGTAACAGGACGAGTCACTTAGTGGTACAAGCAGTCTGGCCTTTCTGTAGTGCTACTTCTGGGTCACCTGCAAAACAGAGGCAGTGGCATTAAATATGCAGTCCCCTGCAAAACGTCTTTCTCTACCATCAAGTGATGGCTTAAATAAATTGATTATTTTCTTCTCTTCACAGACAATAAAGCCCTCTGACATTGCAACTGTTCGCAAACTGGGTAAACCTCCTCACTTGATAATGCGAATTATGGATTGTGTGTTACTTTTATTCCAAAGAAAAACAGACTCAGTAACAATTGATCAAGAACGCCCGTGTGTGAAGCCATCATGGACTGAGGCTCTGAAACTAATGAATAACTCTGGATTTCTTGGCATGTTGCTTAGTTTTCAGAAGGTAAGAAGTTGTTAGTGGTATTATTACTCCCATAGCTATCTTAGAGAGAATGTAAAATCATCCTCATATTTGTGTGTTCTATCATCCACAGGAACAGAAGGTCATAGGTAGTCTGAAACACATTAGGTTTTGTGCGTCTATTGTTGCAGATAACTGTGTCTGTTTTCCTCTCCGTTTTCATGGTTCTTTATTTCAGTAAACTTTCTCCTGGGCCACACAGTTACTATGGCAGACACAATTATTCCAAGCACTGGATCAAACCTTGAGAAGCTGGACTATATCTTTACTTAAGCAGCTCTTGCTTCTCAGTAGGAATTTGCCTAAAAAGTTGTTGATTTTTTGGTTGTTTCCCCATCTCTAGTGAGATGGTCTCCACGTACCAGACCTGTTTGCATATAAGGTGCTCCAGAACACCATCTCCCAAATTATTTGATGGGGTGGAAATACAGAAGAGAATGAAAATCCTGCAAAAATACAGAGCTACTGGGAACTTTTGGGGCTATTTTATTAGAAAAGTAGTAAAGTTCAGAATGATAAACCAAATGAAAGAAAAAACAAATAGATTTTTACTTCTTTTAGGGGCAAAAGCCTGACCCATTTACAGCAAGATTCTCTAGACTGTGGTGCGAGGGGAATTTCTTGGCAGGGAAGAGGAGATATAGCTAGACATGTAGCTAGACCAGAAGGAGACCTGGGATGGATTATGGAATGGCAAAATCAGGGCCCAACTCTAAAACCCAGAAAACCAAGCAGGTTTTGGCAAAACCTGTGTTTTCTGCTGTGTTGCAGAAAGCTCTGTTCATTTGTGCATGGATTCTTGAATCAGCTTCAGCTGTGCATTTTGCTGATGTCTTTTTAAGCTACTGGAGTTCTTCTGTTGTGCAGACGTGGCTTGAAACTGCTACTCTCGCTATCCCCAGGAGCTGCTTCTCCCTGTGAGCCATATTGACATGGCAGCACGTGGAAACTTGTGCAGCCTCTGCAGACGGTCTCTTTCTGGGGCTGACAATCTGGCCACTTTTCCAAGTGCTGCCTTCTCTAAACAGATAGAAGAAGTGAGTTTAAAGATAATGGGGACCAATTATACACTCCTTACTCAAGCATATGAGGTTTCCAATTTTAGCACTTACTGATACTACGTGTCCCTGCTGGTAGTTTGGAACACATTTAGCTTTATTCAGAGCAATCTGAACAGCCTCTGTGAAGCTAAGTTCCTGCTGGAACTCTACTGATGAATGTGACAAGGAATTCCAGATTGCATCTATCCCTGATGAATTACTTTCGATGTCGTCCTTTGCCTTATTTCTTGTTTCCAGTATTGACCATATGTGGGAAGTAAGGCCATCGTGTCTGGAGTTCTGAGTATACCATACTGCTTGTTCTTTTTGTGAGATTTTCGATATTTTCTTTTTGTTATGCAAGGAAGATCAGTGGAAGAAAAAAACTCCTTGGGTTTAAAATTTGTTCCTGAAAAGGAAAAGAATGACATTTGAATATGATCTTAGGCCACTGTTGTTTGGTCTTTGTTGCGCCCTTGCTGTCTTGCTAACTTGTAATTTCAAGTAGGAGAATAAAGAAATCATAATGTTTATCCAGCATAACTCTTCATTTTAGCAAATGCTTATAATTAGAACATCGTAATATATGATTTTAGGAATAATGTAATGAATGTCTTTGTTATTATTATAGTAGATAGGGATCAGACAGGTATAGGACTGTCCTTTCTGATATGTACCTCCAAAAGAAGGGTATGTTGCGTAATGCTATTAATAGAGGATCATTTTTAGATTCATTGCAAGAAACTTGTTAATACATTGCCAATAAAAGGAAGATTCTTAATGCTTCTGTTGTTAAGCAACTATTATTACCCTGTATAATCTATTCTACTCTCTACATTGCTTAAGGAGATGAATTCCATTTTCTTCTGACACTTGTGTAATTATAGATTAACCACCGTCATCAAAGATCTGGCTTTTCATACTCTCAACAGAAGGGAGAAAAAAGTGTAAGATTAGAATAATGAAGTGAAAAGCTGAAAGAAATCACATTTACAGTTAAGGAAAAGGGATGGTTTCAATGAAGTCAGTGTCGGTTTCTCTACAGAAATGAGAAGTTTCACCTTTTCCCTTTCCCAGGCTTCACACTGAACTCCCTCTGCTTACACTATGATTTGTGTGATGTCATGGTGAGCTGGTTCAGGGAGCTTGCCTAGAAGAAAAGAGAACACTGTTGTGTGCTGGCTTGGATTTCTAACATATCGGCTTCCAAACTAGCTCACTGAGAGCATTGATGATGTCATTAAAGATGTGGCAAGAGCAGATCTTGAGGCTGAAAGGAAAGAAGGTGCAGAGAGCTGTAACAGGAGGTAGTTAGACCAGCTTAGGTTGTCAGGAACTACAAGTGTGAGTAATATCTCTAAATATTATGGGCCAAATAAATGTATGAAATGTAAACTCTAGTCAACTTTTTTTCAATGGAAGTAGGAGCTATTTTTACTTGAGTTCACAAAAAAATCCCAACAACTAATCTGTCCTTTTGAAGAGTAGAAAGCAATGTCTGTGTTCATGAACAATATTTATTTCATTTCTTTTGTAAGAAGTGGAAGAGTCACATGTTTAAAAAGAAAAGTGTTTTGGTGAAGCAGACTTTATTTTAACATCCATTCTCAAAAATATTTTTTCCTTTCTGCTGTCTAGGACTCAATTACAGGAGAAATTGTGGAGCTCTTAGAACCTTACTTGGACATGGAGGATTATAATCTGGAGATGGCTAAAAAAGTGTGTGGGAATGTAGCAGGTTTGTGCTCATGGACACAAGCAATGGCTTACTTCTATGGTATTAACAAAGAAGTCCTTCCTCTTAAGGTATTTAATATTATCATTTCATTTTTCTGAGAGATAACTATGGTCAAAGGCAAAAAAATGTAAGTATTTTGGCTAAAAAAGATAGCGATTTACAAGGGATTCTTATTTCTTCATGCACAATTTTGAAGCCCAACACTGAGAAGTCAAAGAAGTCCTGCCATTTTTTCCCCTTACACAGCTACACTGTGGTACAGTTGTTACTTGTGTGCATGCAATCAATTTTCAGTGGGAGTGTTCAGTGCACAGATTCTTTATACAACTTGGCTATTGGCAAGTGAGAGTTACTATGTCTGCCCTTGGTGCCAGGCACTGCAGTTTCAAGAAGATTTCCCCTCTGTCTTACTGGCCTGGGAAGGAGCGTGCCTTGTCATGGTCCTGGTGGAATCTGTGAGAGACCTTTCTTGACAAAGAAGTATTTTTTAGTGAATTTAGCTGGAATTGAATTATCTAAGAAAATTTCTGAGTATCAAGTTGCTACAAGTGATTATATATGTATTATGTAGTCACCTGGCACAGAATTCTGTAGGAACAGTGAAATTATTGTAAAATTACAGTAGAAAGGGATCAGCTGCCATTATCTGCACTGCTAAAGATAGTTTTATTATCTTGGAAATGTCTAATATATGAGCGTATTAAACAATAACTTTGAATATTTATATAGTGATTTATAGTAATTGCTTATATGGAAAATTTTATTGGGTTTTTTTGAAAGAAATACATACCAATCACTTGTGCTTCCACTGTACTTATGCTCAGTCTCCTTTTGTGTAATTCACTGTGTACACTGCATGTTCAAAAGTCTTCACACGTGCTTTTAGTTTATCTGGATTGATCTAACTCAAATTCATTAAAACATAATATTTTTGATCCAAGTAACCATTGACCGTATTTTTGTGATTTATATTTTTAAAAATAATAGAACGTTCACTACTGAAAATAGTATCTGATGTGCACCTACTCAGATCTATAAGAGAAAAAAAAAAACACAAGGGGAAATAATGGACTGATGAGAAGGTGCAACTCTAATAAAAGCTGTTGAAGTGCTCTTGCAGTTTTTAATTGTACATGATTTAAAGTTACATATTAATTTAACTTTATATTTGTATATTTACATCCTGCCACACTGGAACTGATAAAAAGCTAGGCATGCATTTCTTGGCAAAGTGATACCTATTGTCAGGTATGGCAATAGTTTCCTTTATTTTAAAATTGGAGATAATAGAGGAAGAAAAGGTTTGAAGAAGATACTGTGGGAAGCAGTAGAGTGATACTAAGAAAATAATTGAAAATAAATGTACAATTAGATTTCACAAAGGACTGACACAGAGTAAATCATCCAGTGCTAAAAGCAGGTTTAGTGAATGAATTAATCAAACTGCTTTATCCTAACTGCAGTTCTAGGAGACAGCCCCTCTTCAACACTTGCGTAATCCAGCCAGTGTATTTTTTAGTTGCATCTTAAATGGGACTCAGTGACTCCTTAATCTTAAATGTGACACTGTATGAAAACTGACTAATAATGACTTATATTTTAGTAATTATTGTGTATAAGTGTGCAAAAATGAATTCTTCCCTTGAAATGAATACCTACACTCTTCAGATATGTGGCCTGCAGCCTAAGCGTCACTACTCAGAGTTGAACACAGACACTACAAACATTGACTGCAAATGTAGTGTGGTTGTTTATCATAAAGCAGCCACCATTTATTTACTGCTTTCCTGTAGACCCTCAACATGACCATGAGCAGTTCCTCTCTAGTTTGTTTACCAGTCAGCAAGCCTGCGGGGTTAACCCGATAATTCTGAAACACCATCTTCTATTTATCCATTAGTTGAAGAAAATAGCAGTAGGATGAGGAAGCCCTGGCTTTAGTTGTGATTGTGCTAGCCTCCAATTAACGTAAGGAAATAATTTCCCTTGGAAATGTCTCCATAATTTTAAT
This sequence comes from Gallus gallus, assembly GCF_016699485.2. NCBI lineage: Eukaryota > Metazoa > Chordata > Aves > Galliformes > Phasianidae > Gallus > Gallus gallus. The sequence goes on along the minus strand of NC_052533.1, from coordinate 88,435,941 downwards.
TAAGATCTCCTTAGGCTGTTATGATGATCAAGAAAAGTTTGTCGGTAGTTTATAAATTCTGTTTGATATGAATAATTGTCTCTATTACATGCTGCTTGAAATATGAGACCTCATTGCCTTTTCTGCTTTTGTTTGTCTCTTTGTTGGACTATATCCCACAGGAGGCAATAACTGGAATTTCACTTTAGGAGAAACAGTGTGAAAATCTGGGGGCCAACCTTTTAAATAAGAGTGTGCTTGTCAAGTTGATACCCACAAGCATTTGAGTATGAATTCAAGGAAGTCATTTATTTGGAGAGTGGAAAGGAGGATTAGATCACCTATAACAAAACAGGTTAAAGTCAGGACATGTAACTTGGAAAGGAAGTGAGGAATCTTTCAATAGTTACTGAGGCTGCATAAAGCAGATAAGAGGCAGGATCTCCATGCCTTTCAAAGGTTGTTTTAATTCCCCCAAACAGTCACTGATAGCAAAGAAAAAGAGGACAAGATTTTATTGTCATTTTGCACAGATCTGTTTGCGTGTATATATATGCATGTATGTATGTATTTTTATGTGTGTGTGTGTGAGTAGTAAATTTTTGAGATGAAGACTAGCCATTTTTTTTTAATGTCTGCAAAACCTATGTATGTGCTTGCTCCTTCTATAACGTTCCCCTAAATTATCTCTGAGTCCAACCTTCTCATGATGTTGAGGCTCTGATCAGGATGATACAAAAGCAGTGGACCATCTGTGTGAAAAATCAGCAGTAAGCTGGGGCAGAAGCAGCTAAAGATTGCATTTCCATGAGGTAATGTCAGCCAGATATCATGAAAGAAAAAAAAAAGACCAATGCGATCATCCACTGCATCCACAAAGCACTTCTAGTAAAGTTTCCTGTATTTACTGAGCAACAGCTGCTCTTCATGGTGATCAGGGGTTGTTCTAGGCATTCCATTCATGAGCAGAGAGATTTTTATCAAATAAGGCATTTTTATCTATTTTTATTTAAATGCCTTCCAGAATCAGGACCAGTTATATTCAGCGGTTAGCAAAATGGAGTTTGCAGTGAATCAGTGAGGAACTTGAGGCTATGGCAATACTGATAAATTAAATAGTGCGACTGAACTTCAGACACTAAAAAATGAGCATCTATGCTGTTAAATTGTTAGAATGGTCCCTAGTGTGTACTTGATCTTGGCCAGGCAGCATTTTCTCAGTGGTCTCTGGGCACCTCTCAGGAACTGGCCTAGCCAAAGAGCCTTTTCTGCAGGTCTGTTTGCATGCAGCATGATGTTTTAGAGGCTGGGAGAGTTTTACGTGAGCTGATTTACTCTTACAGATTTCAGTGCCAGAGGTAGGTTCTGGACATGTTTAATTTAATAGCATAGCGGTGGATTGTAATTACTTGTTTATTTTTCCTGTTTTTATGTGGAATACAAAAAGGTTAAGAGGGGCAAAATCATCTCACCACCTGCTGTGAAGGCTTCTTAGATGACCTCTTGGAATAAGGCAAAGTAGCTGCTCAACAGTTTAGTCTGTGTCGATTAATGACACTTGGCCTATGCAGACAAATGCAGGATGGAGGATGCAGAAAAAGCAAATGAGGCACTGGCTGAAGCAGACATGAGGGTGTTGTGTGGTTCCCCACAGTGCCAGTGGCAAGGAAACGCCAAAGACATGGCTCTTGCACAAGCCTCCAAGTGTTCTCATGTAACCCCCCTATCCAGGAGCTTGCAGTGTGGTTCTCATGTCCTCAATCCTCGTGATTCATTCACATAAAATCCATTTACCAGGCTTTCACACTGCATCCAACTGGAACAAATTCTGAATCGTTGCTTTGCTGCGTGACTCAGAGAGATGAAACGAAGGGTGTGAATCTTGTTCGCATACCAATGTCACTAAAATTAGAAAGGCCGCAATGGTTCTTTGTGGTAGGGAGACACATTTCCTTCCCTCTGTTAATTGGCTGGAAATCTTCATAAGAAGCTTCTTGCAACTCTAATAGCCTTCTTGGCAGGAAAACTTTCCTTCTGCTTTCATGGCAAAACTGCACAGGAAGCTGCCAGCCAATCTGCTAGTGATGTCTATATGAAAGCAGTGTTTGTACCCATGTAATTTTGAAATGTGGAATTGGAGAGAGAGGCAGAGAGTGCTGATTTCCAGGGAGAACCGAAGCAAGTAGTCTCTGCCTTGGGGAGTCACATACATTGGTAACCCAGGTATGCTAGCATTCATTCTTGTGCAACCAAGCATCGTTCATCGCATATGATTAAGCATCCTACAGATCAAACCAATACCAAAATATACTAATACTTTATTATTACCCTAAACTTAGCTGAAAACCTTGGTTAAATAGTCTATAAAATTACTCCTTATAATAAGTCTTCTGCTAGAGATCCCTGTAATGCCTTACTAATTTGGGGACTTTCCATGTTAGAGTGCAATAGATTTTTAATTTGCACTCATCTGAAGTGTTTCTTAGTGAGATTGATTTATTTAGTTTGTGCCTACATCTTCAAGGCTGGTAGCCTTGTAGAAGTTTTTAAGAAATAGAAAGTCTGTTTTATTCATATTTTGTACCTCTCCGTGCAGTTTATTGCTGTGTGGAGATATGGCTTTTTCATATTTGCAAGGCACCACTGCTTGCATGTATTGGCCATTCTTCTTCACTATGGCTCACTGTGTATTGCTATGGTAGATGCCAAGGTGAAATATGAATCCTCACAGCCAGGTTTAATTTTCCTGTTCTTCCAGCTGTTCTGTCTTGGCTGTTCTTCCCAACTTTCCAATGATATTTTTCCCTGTGTCACCTCACCATTTGTGAGCTGTGATGAAGCAATGCATCATAACTTTGCTTTACTCTCATTCTTGGCTCTCATGGATCATGAGATGATGTTCTGCACGAGAGGAGGAGGAGGCTAGGTGGCAGAGAGAGGGATGCTGCAGGGTCCTCTCTGGATCTCAGTAAAAGATCCAACAACAAATGGCTTAATAAGGTAATTGCTTCAGTAAGACAGAACAAAAAGAGGAGTATATGATAGCTTTAATGACCAAAAGAGAGTGGTCTTTCTCCATGAACAGGATCTGCTCTGCATGGCATACCATGGGAAAATTCATTTAGGCTCTGTCTAATGTTGCATAAACATGGGGTGCTCAACATCTCAAGGGATATAAGACTCAGTACCTACACTTCTTATGCCTGTTTTATTGGGGCACTGTTTTCTTAAGACATCTGTTGTCAGTCCTTTCTTATTGGGATCTAGAAAGGGCCCTGCTACATCTCTTTGCCTTCCCTGGTGTTGAGCAGAGGAACACTGTGTCACCTACTCAAAACTCCTGTAGTGTTTAAGCTTTTCCGGAGAGTCCAAGATTCACTAAAATAGTATCTGTGATTCTGAAATCTGCTTAGCTGAGTCTTACCAAGACTCACTGGTCTGCTGATTCAACAGTGTCTGTCAATAGGAGATGCTCTTTAATATGCACTTTGATAAATAAGAGTAGAATAAAAATATTTCAGCATCTTTACATGATGGATATTTTATGAGTGGCCATTTTGCTGGCTTATCTCCATTATAAAATATTTGTTTATCTCTAGGATCTGTCAACAGATGCAGTGGCTACAGTAAATGATGTTTTTGCTGATAGTGCTGTTCTCTGGAAGTGTAATACTGAAGTGTTAAATTTGTGCTTCAATGATTATTGCAGATACGCTTCTCTAATTGCTGGCAGACTTATCTTGAAACATGCTGGACTCCATGCTCCACTTTTTATCATGCCTAATCTCATAGAATCATATCATATCATAGAATGGCCTGGATTGAAAAGGACCACAATGATCATCTAGTTTCAACCCCCCTGCCATGGGCAGGGTTGCCAACCACTAGACCAGGCTGCCCAGAGCCGCATCCAGCCTGACCTTCAATGCCTCCAGGGATGGGGCATCCACAACCTCCTTGGGTAGCCTGTTCCAGCGAGTCACCACCCTCTGTGTGAAAAATTTTCTCCTAATATCTAACTTATACCTCCCCTGTCTTAGTTTAAAACCATTCCCTCTTGAGCTATCACTATCCACCCTCATAAACAGCTGTTCCTCCTCCTGTTTATATGCTCCCTTCAAGTAGTGGAAGGCCACAATGAGGTCTCCCCAGAGCCTTCTCCAAACTAAACAAGCCCAGTTTCCTCAACCTTTTCTCATAGGAGAGGTGCTCCAGCCCTCTGATCATCTTAGTGGCCCTTCTCTGAACCTTCTCTAAGAGCTCCACGTCCTTCCTGTACTGGGGGCCCCAGGCCTGGACGCAGTACTCCAGATGGGGCCTCACAAGAGCTGAGTAGAGGGGGACAATCACCTCCCTCTCCCTGCTGGCCACTCCTTTTTTAATGCAGTCCGGAACACAGTTGGCTTTCCAGGCTGCAGGTGCACACTGCTGGCTCATGTCCAGCTTCTCGTCTACCAGGACCCCCAAGTCCTTCTCTGCAGGGCTGCTCTCAAGGAGATCTTCCCCCAGTTTGTATAAATACCTGGGATTGCCACGACCCAAGTGCAGCACTCTGCACTTGGCCTTATTGAACCTCATTAAGTTTTCATGGGCCCACTTCTCCAGCCTGTCCAGGTCCCTCTAGACGGCTTCCCTTCCTTCCAACATATCAACCGCACCACTCAGCTTGGTGTCATCCATAAACTTGCTGAGGGTGCACTAGATGCCATTGTCTTGGTCATTGATGAAGATGTTGAAGAGCACCGGTCCCAAGACCGACCCCAGAGGAACACCGCTTGTGACCAGCCTCCACCCTGACACAGACCCATTGATAACAACCCTTTGGCTGCGTCCAGCCAGCCAATTCCTAATCCATCAAACAGTCCATCCTTCAAATCCACAAAATGGGATTTGGTTCCTCTCTTATTTTATTTTTTTTCCTAACCAGTACAAGAATTTGCTGATTTTAGTATAGTTAGATAAGAATTAAATTTATCTCTTTAGTCAAGATTTAATGTCAAAAAACAGCCCAAGGTTATACGCTTTACTAGAAGTCATCCCAGGGTTTCCTTGCTCTGCTCTGATGTGATGTGAGCATTGAGTTTCATATTTGTAATAAAACATTTTTACAGATTCTTAGTTTCCATCTTTGTAACTCCTAGAGCAGGAAAAATAAAAGTGCCTTAAATACTCAGAGCAAATGGAAACGAAGTTTATCTGTGAGCGTTTCATAAGCATTTTGTCAGCTTCTAATCTTTCACAAACAAGTATTTGGAAACACATTCTGGATTCACAGAATATGTATACTTTTTTCTTAGTAGTAATAGAGAAATGAAGAGGCCAAGTTTAAAAGTCTGTCAGCTTATCATTCAAATTTTCATAGACACACATGAAATATCTTCAGAGCTTTAGTCTCCAGAGGAGCAAAAAATGTGTTTGTTACATTTTAATTGTAGAAGTAATTGATGAGGAAAGAAAGAAGAAGATTAGTTTCCACTATCATTATTATTATTTTATAGTCTATGAGTCACAATCTTAATTTTCTTTTGCACTGAGAAGATATCACAGGAAATATTGTATGCAGTACCTCATATATCTAGTATACAGCTATTTCAAGGGTATTGTGCTTATAAACCATTAATCGTTGTGTGATTAATGGATCATTCTGAAAATATTATTAAAACATTTTAAGATTGCATTGAATAACAATAAAAAGGAAAAAAAATGCTTTTATCTTGCGTATGTATTATTTGTAGAAGTTCTCGATGCAGTACAGTATATGCCACTAAATGAATGTCATTGACTTGCCAAATAACAAGTATTAATGACTGTTTACTTTGAAATGCTTCTAGGCAAATCTAGCCTTGCAAGAGGGAAGACTTGCAGCTGCCCAAACTGAACTGAATAATGCACAAAATCAGCTGGATGAGAAGCAGATGGAACTGGATCAAGTACAAGCCATGTATGATGCTGCTATGAAGGAGAAGCAGGCCCTACTTGATGATGCCGAGGCTTGCAGGAGGAAGATGAACAATGCCACTGCTCTGATAGAAGGCTTAGGTGGAGAAAAGGTGCTGGCACATTATGAGTACAGTTCTAGCACAGAGTTGGTCTTCAGGTTTGAGAATAACCCATATCAATCGTTAGCAGTGCTCAAGAAATTCAAGGCAAAGTGATGTCTTGGTATCATATGACACTATATTTTAGTTACACATGTGGGCTTTTTTCTTTTTTTCTTGAAATCAATGTATCTAACAAAGTTAAACCATTTATTGTGTTAGCCAAATTCTTATGTATAATGACCATATGACTGGTATTGGGATAACATTTGAAATGAAAGCCAAAGAGCCAAATTCCTTTTAACTTCAGTATGAAGAGGAATTAGGCTTAACCTAAATAATTGCCCTAAAATATTCATAAGAAGGATTACTCTTTTTTTTCTCACCAACTATACAAGAATAGAAATTTGAAGCTTGACTAATATTCTGAATTATATTTTAAGTTCAGATTGCTACTGAAACCTTTTACAGAATTATGGGCTAATCTTTATCCTCTGCACTGAGCTTTAAGTTTTACTCTCCTATGCAGATTTTTATAGCTTCAGCTTATAATAGAACGTGAGAGTTTCCCAAAAAAGCAGGATGTCTTTTTTTTAATTGGCTGATTATTTGCTTTGAGAAGTCCTTATTTGTAATCACACAGAATCAAAACTAATGAGAGCTTTGACCTTCAACCATTGAATCCTGTAAGGCCAGATCTCAAGTGTTTGTAAAGATGTGCTTCAAACTGTTTAGTCAAAAATATTAGATGCTGTGGCATATTTTTGATTTCTCAGGACATTATCCAATAGAAATTTGAGTATCTCAAAAGATAGATTCCACAGCCTCTCTTGGCAACTATTCCAGTCCACAACCACTCTCACTCTCTTTTTGTATACTTGAATGGAATTACCTGTATTTGAATTCCTGCCCACTGCCATTTGTCCTTTCACTGTGTACCATTCTAAAGAGTATGGCACCATCTTCTTTGCTGTCACTCATGACATATTAACACATTGCCAAAATTCTCCCCGGGAGCCTAAACAGGAGCCTAAACAGTCTCTAAGACTCACTAAGACTATTCTCATATGACAGAGGCCCCAATTCCTGAATTATCATTTGGGCCCTCTGCTTAACTCTCTCTAATGTGTCCATATCTGGTGAGCTCAGACCTGAGCACAGTACTCCATAAGTGGTCTCACCAGTGATAGCAGAAATAATCACCTCCTTGGAAGTGTTTCCAGCAGTTATCTGAAGGTAACCCCGGATGCTGTTGACCATCTTTGCTGTGAGCATTTGTTACTGTCTCATGTTCCACTTGGTGTCTGTTAGAGCTTCCAGGCCTTTTTCTTCCCAACTGCCCTCTAGCTGTCAGTCCCAGCTGGGACCATAGTGATGCACTGAGTTTTTCCTTCTCAGAGACAGTACCAACACTTTCCTTTGTTGAACTTGAGGAGATTCCCATTGGTCCTTTTTCTCCAGCCTGTTGAGTCTACTCTGGATGGCAGCCCATTTATCAAGTCTATCAACTTGCTGAGAGTGCACTCCCTTTATTTTCTAAGGGTCATTCATTTTACCCTTATAGGAGTGATATTTTTATTTGCTTTGTCCTCAGGAATCACTCTCAGTCATAGCGACCTTCCAAAGACTACTGACCATCCAGAGACTCAGATGCAGAACTCCATGCATTCCAGCTGCTTTCTCACATAGATGGAAACTACTCCTCACCGTTCCAGCCTGTCCTTCAGGCTGTATCCCCATGAGACTCTGTAGCTGCTTGCAAACCTATAATTCCTTCTGTTTGTTCTCTGTGCTGTGCACAGTAGTGTATGAGCATTTCAGAGAGGAGTCCAACTGTGCTGATTTCCCAGAACCAGTATGAAAACCATCGTGGGGTTCTGTCTGGTAGGCAGTACCTTTTTTTATGTAGATATGCTTCAGGTGGTCCTCTGTTTTATTGATTGTTAGGTTTCTACTCTATACATCACTCTACACATTTTCTTTGCCAGCGTGGTCCTTCAGTTCTTCACTGATTGTTGCTTGTCCTCTCCCTCCCTTTCCATTCCTTCTTTAAAGCCCCCTCTACTGGTTTGGCCAGCGTGTTGGCAGAGATACTTACTCCCCGCTTAGGTGGCTGCCATCTCTTCCAGTAAAACTTCTACTTCTGAAAAGAATGATTTAAAGAAAAAAAAAAAAAAAGATATTTGTGGTTCAAGAACAGTCATCTACCTGGAAGAAAGAGAGAGATTCTGAAATTGGATCTTCATGGTTAGGTTTGTGTTTATTTAGTCTTCTTTATAATATTTTTACATACAGCTTCGTTGGACAGAAAGCAGCAAAAACTTTCAAAATCAAATTACTCATTTAGTGGGGAATGTCCTTCTGGCCACTGGATTTCTCTCCTACTCTGGACCTTTCAATCAGGAGTACAGGAATTTGCTGCTCCATTTGTGGAAAAAAGAGATGAACAACAACAAGATCCCATACAGTAATGTAAGTGTTCATACTTTGTTTTAACTTTATTTATTGCCTTGCAGAGAAATAATGTTAAGAGCAATCGATTCCAGAAAAATACTTAATTGGAAAATTATTTATGGGCTGTCATATTTCATCATATTTTTAATAAATAAAAATTCTGAACAGTTGACAACTGAGCTTCAAAAAATTCTCTTAATACTTTCATGCATTGCAATATTAGTGCACAGGACAACACTCTGGCAAATCTAAGTCAGAGAAGCTACCTGAGATCTGCTGTCCTAGAAGAAAATTGCATAAAATGGAAATGAAGTCAAAATTAGCAGTTTAGATCAGAACTACTGCAACGTAAGGGGTTCCATCAGGTAGTCAGATTTTTTACCCATGGTAATGTTTTTCACATGTACCCTGTTGCATCTGTGATTTCAATCATAGAGCAAATCAGCTACATCTAGCATTTACCAAAAGTAGAAAATACCTGTATCAAAGAGAACACGCGTTGTAACCATCTCCCTTAACTTTTTAAGTTATCATGTTATAAAGATTAACTTGCATGCCCCTAGAGTTTTCCAGGCAGTCTCCCAAGTTAGGCCCACAGAACAGTGAAGAGATGGATAGATTAGTCTGTGGCTTCTGGGCTGGCTGGGAGTTATGCCCCAGTCAACTACCAGCATTTGCACTATTTCCACTTTTACCACTTACAGTCTCATGTGTTGCCATTAAAATTTTTTTCTTTCTCTAGATATCCACTTTTCACTCTGAACTGTGAATCTAAAATATAAAGAGGGAATTTGGAAGAAAGGGTTTTTCTGTTCTTTTTTTTTGGTATCTATTCCATATTTCTGACAAATTCCACCATACATTCTTTAACTTACTGTTCTTAATAAGCAAAATTGTGAGCAGATGGAGTCTTCTATTCCTATACTATTTTCATTATTTTCATTTAGATTTATTGAAGTACAATGTTTTAATAATCTAACTTGCTAGAAAATATCTGTAAAATGGAAACACAGTTTTTCCTTTTTCAGACTTCATGCTCCACATTTAGTCTTCACGTAGCTAAATTTTTGGTCAACATAAAAATGCTCTTACACCCCATTATAGGATGGACTATTACACATTTTTTATCAGAAATAGCCCCTCTGTACCCTCATGTATTAGCAATTAATACCCTCCTGTTGCACCCTCTGCTGTTTCCTCGTACTGTTTAATATAGTTTAACTTCAGGTGTCTTGTTGAAATGATTAGGTTAAAAACAACCCTGTGTTTTTTAAAAACTTTGATTTACACCAGTTCAGCTTGCTTGACTTTTAACTGTTAAACTGATGTAGGCTTGTCACCAGTAAGACTGTTCTTTGTGAGTTTATTACAGCTTCCCCTTAAGCGGCCCACGTCTGTGCAGATACAGGTGGCCTAAAATGCAACTGAGGTAATGACCCATCATGCAGCTTCAGTTCCCTGAACACATCATGTACTCACTTTAATGAAGTGAGAAACCTCTGTGCTGGGGCTGCTGTATAGGGCAGGCTCCTTTCCATGAAACAATGAGCAACTTGTGTACGCCTGTGGCTGTACCACTGCGAATGTGTTGAAAGTGGTTACTATCCCTGCTGCATCTTATTGTCAGCTTCTTGGGGGATTTGAGACTTAAAACCTATATTAGGGGGACTGCTTAGCCACAGGAGGTTTGTCATGCTCTTCAACCATAGAAGTTATTTGTGATTTTTTAAAATTATTATTATTATTATTATTTTCCATTTAGTTGGTTAACATGGTGGATAGTGCTTCTCTTAACAGTGATTGACTTTGAGCTGGCAGAGTAAGCCTCACAGCCCAGCCCAATATATGGTATGACTTATGAAGATGAATGATTCTGACTTGCCCAGCAAAGCTTTTTGAGAGCTCCAGATGAAAAGTAATATGTAAGGCCTGGATGGATTTATTAATAAAGTACCAGTCACAGTGCAGTCTCAGGCAAGATTCTTCACCAGCGTGTTATGGGACTTATCCTACATACATTTATCCCAGGGAGGCTCTTTCTCAAACCCAGTGTACAAAATGTTCTTAAAATCTGCTTACCTTGGAGAATATCTGTCAAGATTCCTGCCATTTCATGATATGAACTTGGATATATAATGTCCATAGAGTACAAGAAAGAAGGAACCAAAATTTTGTCTCTGTGAAAATGTTATGACCACATTGCTACTAAGCTTCAGCCTTCAAAACTTGAGGAATACTTTTTGATTATTTTTGTGCTGCTCATCTTTATGCTTTTTTCCTATGGATGGGCTAGACACAGAATGTCATAATTAACATGAGTTTCGAACCATAATTACCATCCTGTTTAGATAGCTGCTGTTAAAGACAGATTTCTGATTTCAATGACAGTATATGGAAGAGCGTTATAATTTTTTTTCCAGCAAATTAAGTACTCACAAAAGGCAGCAGATGGGCCTCTCTTGATACTTCACACCACAGGAAAAAAAGCTGCTTTGTAGTTCAAGGAAGAGGCTTGACATCTGCCTTACTTTGTCACAGACTAACTGGCTGTGGGTGTATGAGTCATTTAGGCATACCAATTTAAAGAGAGCTGTTTCAAATTAACTGTCTGTTGGTGTAGCTAGGCACTTAAATGAGCTAAGTTTCAGAGTTGCAGAGTGGCTGAAACTCTGTACTGCAGTAAAAAAAAAAAAAAAAAAAAAAAAAAAGCCAAAAACTAAAAGAGGTTTGGATGCTACTGAGCTGTTTAGTATATTAAATATGGCCTTAGGTTCCAGTTGCTGACAATTTTGGCCATTAAATTCTCTTATGTTCTTTTCACAACTGGAAACCAAACTCTTAAAGTTTCTCTGTCTTCTGAGAATAATTTCTGTTGCTTCATTCAGATTCTTCAATAATGAGAGTAGAAAAAAGAGCAGAGAGTTAAAAAACCTTCTAAGTCTTTCAACCACTGGTGTTACTAATTTATGATTATCACAGGTCTGACATTACCTGAAATCTTGTTTTAGACTTCAGCTGCTAAATTATGTGGTTTTTTTTTTTTTTTTAAGGTTTACAGGCTTTCTCTTTCTTTTTAGAGAACTTTGTAGAGAAAGGTTAAAAAAAATAAAAGTTCTTGAGTGAAAAATGAAAGGGACAAATATAAAATATTCAATTTTATTCTTTTTAAACTCACGTCATTATCATAAGACTTCAAAAAATATTTTGGTGAGCTTGATTTGTGATTTTAAGTACTGTTTCCCTCACATACACATTTTTGAGAGGTCAGTCAGTGTTCCTAGTGAGTAAAATGAAACAAGTTGGTTGTTAGGTACAGTTGAACTTTAGGAGAGTATATGAGCTGGGAAGAGTTTTGACCATAGCAGCAATATTTTTCCATGATAGCCTGTACAGGTAGGTCTGTAACATGTTTTTTTCTTTCTCCACAAGCCATCCTGTACTCATATACATGATTGAAGGGCACTTCATAGTTTTATGTCAGGAGGAAGCTCTTCTGACCAGTGTGGCCCTCATGAGGTAACAAGAAAAGAATTTGACAAGATCAAAATCAGTTTGCCATAAGATACTGAAGTGTCTTCAGAGTTTCTCCAACACTATTGCTCTCTTTCTTTCGTGCCATTCACGTCATTTAAGAATTAATGGACCTTCAAAGCTCAGATGGAATTCACTTTTATTATTGCCCCACTTTAAAATGTTTAGGCCTTGAAGAAAGAAAAGACAAACAATAACTACTAAATACATTCCATCATTCATTGTGATCAGAATAAGAAGGCAGCCCTTCCGCTGGATGTTTTAATGTAACTCCTTTAACCGGTAGTAATTTTGTCATTACGTATTTTCTATTAGGACCTGAACCTCACCAGTATGCTTGTTGACAATGCTACAGTCAGTGAATGGAACCTCCAGGGTCTTCCAAATGATGACCTTTCAATTCAGAATGGCATAATTGTCACCAAAGCATCTAGATATCCTTTGCTGATTGATCCACAAGGTCAAGGAAAGATCTGGATTAAAAATAAAGAAAAGAATAATGGACTACAGGTAAATGCTTCATTTAACATGGTCTTGTTGGGATTACATTTTTGTTCAGTCACACTCTAACTTCATCCCTCGGTTTTACTTGGACTAAAAAGATACTATTTTTGTTGAAACAGGTATACCTATTTTATAGCAGAGCTAAAAATGCAGTGTGATGTGACATAATACACTGTTTAAAACCTGTGTTATATGCCTCTAGATATATTAATTTTTTGAAAAATTGTAATTTAATTATTTTAATCTTAATTATTTTTCAAAGAGTAGTAGTGCCTGCAAGACAAAGTCTTCATTTTAAAAAACATATCTATCCCAGTTTGTTTTCTGGTAAGAAGCACCCCCAGATCATGTCATAACAGATGCTTGGAAAGGCTGTTCAATTCTAATCTCAAAGGCTTACATTAAATTTACTAAATTTATTAAATAAATGAAAAATAATCAATGTGATTCTTATTAAGTTTAAGACTTGATATTGTGAAGTGGAAACTGAATTGGCAATTCAGAATCTGATATAGGATATGCAAGATTGGTACTTGACCAGACCCTATAAATACCTGCTTTACATTAGTGTTTCAAGCATAAATCCACTAATGTTTAAAAGGTATTAAAAAAACACAGTAATAATATATAGAGATAGGTAGTAGACAACTAAACATACAGATAACAGTAAAAAAACCAAGAAAGAGTGATCCCCTGTTCTGTTAAGCTTTATGGTTCCTTCCATCTTCCAACCCAAGACATTCTATGATTCTATGATATCCAAGGATAAGTATGACTTTTGAAAGCAGCAATACATTTTGTACTTTTTTCCATGTGCTTACAAATGCATGATATGTTGTGAACCAATCTTCCTAGGTTACAGCTATGAACCACAAGTTCTTCAGAAGTCATATAGAAGACAGCCTGTCTCTTGGCCGACCCCTGTTAATAGAAAACATTGGAGAGGAACTTGATCCTGCTCTAGATAACATCCTGGAAAAAAATTTCATAAAATCTGGTTCAGCACACAAAGTAAGATGAATTGTGAACGTGAAAGTAAAAAAAAACGCATAGGGCAGGTGCTGCGCATCTGATAGTCTGGATGATATGAAGATTCATACCTTCGCTATGCTAAAATAAGATAAGCAATGAACTCATGAGTTTTCTTATTTGTGTAAAAAGTGTTCATGAAATAATAATAAAAAATATTTAATCTGTTTTTCATTGATGAAATGACTGTTTTTTTCTGATTTCAACTTTTGAAAACTAGATTGTTTTTGTTTATTATTGTTTTCAGGTGAAAGTAGGTGACAAGGAGGTAGATGTCATGAAAGGGTTTACCCTTTATATGACAACAAAATTGGCTAATCCTGCCTATACTCCAGAAATCAGTGCAAGAACAACAGTGATTGACTTTACTGTTACCGTGCGAGGGTTGGAAGATCAGCTCCTTGGCCGTGTCATCCTCACAGAAAAACAGGTATCTAGTAATTTTCAATATTTGTATAGAGGAAAGACTTGTTCAGTTTTTGCACTGTGAGTGTCTTGGCTGAAATCAAATGCAAGAACAAAAATGCACATGTAAGTTTATTTTTTGTGCTTTTTTTGAAGGACGGTGTGGAGCTGGTTCTTAATTGAATTGAAGGACCTAGACATTTGTTATAAGATCTGGCCTTGGAAAGAGAAAAAAGAAAATTATTCATTAAAAGTACATCATGGGCATACACATGACTTATATAAAGCATTTTTATTCCTTCATATATAGTAAACGCTCCTCTTTCAGTCAAAAAAAGTCTTTTATTTCTGAATTCTTTTTTAAATTTAATTTGAATTACATGAATAAATGCTTATGAATTCAAACTACTTTTGCCAGCCAGCTCGAGTGTGCAAGAAGATATGAAATTTTTAAGGAGCCCTCAAAACAGACTTGACCCTGCTTATAATCAAATTTCCATTGATTATATGGAAACAAATATAAGGAAGAGTATTTTCTCATAGGTGTCTCTCAGAAATTTAATTTCATAATACAAGATCTGAGACATCCTCCAAAGCAATTCCTGTTCTTAAGTCATTCCTGTTTCTTTTTGTATGACCTAATTTAACTGACTACCCAAAAAACTTGGAAGTCAATTCATCACAGACACTGGGGACAAATGTGGGTTGTGGTTTGTTTTTTTTCATTTTTATTATTTTATATTTTACTGTGGCAGTCAGCCAATAAATACATTATATTGTTCAGTTATTCTAACATGAAATATTTGCTTATTTTCCCATTAAAATGAAAGCATGGAAGTTGTATTTCATAGCAAATGGAATGTCTTATATATTTCAAAATGAGTATTTCATAATTGTATTTTTTGTAAGAAAAAGTAACAAGTTTTGGGTTAGCAGAGCTGCTGCTTTCAAATAAAAAAAAGAAAAATAAGATTGGTTTGCACAGAATAGTTTAGAGTAGGTTACACATGAAAATGTCCAGGTAGGTTTTGAATATCTGAGACTCCACAATGTCTTTGGGTAACTTGTTCCAGCACTCTGTAGCCCTCAAAGTAAAGAAATTTTCCTCAAGTTCATGTGGAACTTCCTATATTCCAGTTTCTTCCCCTCGCCCCTTGTTCTGTCACTGGCCTAAGCTGAAAAGAACCTGGCCCCATCCTCTTTACTCCTGCCCTGATGGGAGTAAAAGCCTGTAGACATAAGGGAGATGCTCCAGGCCTCTAATGATCTTCGTATCTTTCTACTGGACTCTTTCTAGAATTTTCTGTCTTTCTTGAACTGAGGAGCCCAGAACTGGAATCAGTACTCCCATAATAACCTTACCAGGGCAGAATAGAGAAGGAAGAAAACCTCCCTCATCATGCTGGCCATGCTCTTTTTAATGCACCTCTGGATACCATTGGCCTTCTTGCCCACAAGGGTATACTGCTGGCTCATGGTCAGCTTGTTGTCTACCAGAACACCCAGGTTCCTTCTCTGCAGAGCTCCTCTACAGCAGGTCAGCCCCTAACCTGTACTGATGCGCGTGATTATTCTTTCTCTGGTGCAGGGCTCTGCACTTGTGCTTGTTGAATCTCATCAGGTTCCTCTCCACTCAACTCTACAGTCTGTCCAGGTCTCACTGAATGGCAGCACAGCTTTCTGTTGTGTCAGCCACTCCTCTCAGCTTTGCATCATCAGCAAACTTACTGAGGGTGGACTCTATCCTTTCATCCAGGTCATTGATGAAGATGTTGAACAAGACTTGACCCAGCAGTAACCTCTGGGGAACACTACTAGTTACAGGCTTCCAGCTAATCTCTGTACTGCTGATCACAAGCCTCTGAGTTCTGCCAGTCAGCCAGTTCTCAATCCACCTTGTTGTCCACTAATCAATCCCATGCTTTCTAAGCTTATCTATGAGGATGTTATGGGAGACAGCACCAAAAGCCTTGCTAAAGTCAAGGTACACAACATCTGCTGCTCTCCCTTTATTTGCCCATCTGGTCATGACATATAAGGCTACCATAGAATCATAGGATCTTTTGAGTTGGAATGGGCACTTCAAGGTCATCTTGACATCACCAATTCCCCTGTGATGAACAGGGACACCTACAGCTACATCTGGGTGCTCAGAGTCCCATCCAGCCCAACTTTGAATGTCTCCAAGGATGGGGCTTTCACTAACTGTCTGGGCAACCTGTTCCAGCATTCTTACTGTAAAAAAATTCTTCCTTATGTCCAATCTAAATCTCCCTTCTTTTCATTTGAAACTATTTCCCCTTGTTCTATCACCACAGAGCCTGCTAAAGGATCTGTCCCCTTCTTTCTTATAGCCCCCTTTTAGATACTAAAAGACTGCTTTCAGGTCACCCCAGAGCCTTCTCTTCTCCAGGCTGAACAGCCCCAGCGCTCTCAGCTTGTCCTCACTGGGGAGGTGTTCCAACCCTTGGATCATGTTCGTGGCCCTCCTCTGGACATGCTCCAACAGGTCCATGCCTCTCCTGTACTGCAAACTCCACATCTGGATGCAATACGCCAAGTGAGGTCTCATCAGTGCAGAGTAAAGGGGCAGGATTACCTCCCTTGACCTGCTGGCCTCACTTCTTTTGATGCAGCCCAGGACATGATTGGCTTTCTCATAGGCTGTGAAGGCACACTTGCTGGCTCATGTCCAGTTTACTATCCACCAGTACTCCCAAATCCTTTTTGCATGGCTGTGCTACCTCCTTACATCCTTCAACTTGTAATGATAGTGTGGGTTGCCACGACCCAGGTGCAATACCTTGTACTTGGATTTATTGAACCTCATGAAGTTAACCTGGGCCCACTACTTGAGCCTAGGTCTCTGAGTAGTATTGCTAGTTTCAGGCATTTTGACTGCACCACACAGCTTGGTCAAGATGATCGGAGAGGTCAAGTATGATTTCCCCTTGGTGCATCCATGTAGACTACTCCTGATAATCTCCTTTTCTTCCACTTGGATGGAGATGACATTCAGAATAAGCTGCTCCATCACCTTCTTAGGGATGGAGGTGAGGCTGTCTGGCCTATAGTTCCCTGGGTACTCCTTAGTATCCTTTTTGAAGACTGGTGCAACGTTGGCAGTCCTCCAGTCCTCAGGCACCTCTCTTGTTCTCCGTGACTTTTCAAAGATGGTAGGAAGTGGTTTGGCAATAACTTCTGAAAGTTCCCTCAGCACTCATGGGTATGTCCCATCGGGGCCTATGGATTTCTGTGCAGTGAGTTTATTCTCAACCAAGGAGTTTTCCTTTGCCCAGACTCTCTCTCTTATCTCCAGGGTCTGGGATTTCTGAGGGGCAGTCTTAGCAGTAAAAACTGAAGCAAAAAAAAAACTATTCAGTAACTCCTCCTTCTCAGTGTACTTCATTATCTGAGAGGGCACCCACCTTATTCAGCAGTGGGCTCAGATTTTCCCTGGTCTTCATTTTGCTATTGTCATACTTAAAGAAACCTTTTTGTTGTCCTTCACCTCCCTCACCAGGTTTAATTCAAAGTGGGCCTTAGCCTTCCTTATCACATTCCTCCCAAGTGGCCAGACCCCTTTTCCGCATTCTGTGGACTTTCTTCTTCCATTTGACTTTTTCCATGAGCTCCTTGCTCATGCATGTAGGTTTCTTGCCACCTTTGCCTGATTTCTTACTCTTGAAGCTGCACAATCTTGACCTTGGAAGAAGTGGTGCTTGAATATCAACCAACTCACTTGGGCCCCCTTACCTTCCAGTGCTTAACCCATGGGATACCTTCAGGTAGGTCCTTGAAGAAGTCATTATTGACTCTCCTACAGTCCAGGATTGCAACCCTACTTATTGCCTTGTTTCTTCCATGTCAGATCCTGAACTCTGCTATCTTATGGTCACTACAACCAGGGCTGCCCCTGGCCTTCACATTCACAGCCAGTCCTTTGTAAGAACAAGGTCCAGCAGCACACATTTTGTCATTGGCTGCTCCACCAGCTGCATCAGAAAGTTATCTTTGGCGCACTGCAGGAACTTCCTGGGCTATGTGTGCCTGGCCATATTGTTTTTCCAGCAAATATTCAGGGTGATTGAAGTCTCCTATGAGAACCAGTGCCTGTGGTCATGAAGCTACTTTCAGCTGTTTGTAGAAGGTCTCATCAACTTTCTCCTCCTCATCAGGCAATTTGTGATTATAGATCTTTGATGAGAGAAGGAGGTTTCAGTGTCTTTTCAAGACAGAAGTGATTTCTCATGGCCTGCAGAGAAGCTTCTACTTTTAAATGCTCAGATAAAAAGTGGTGTGAGTACCCTTTAGTCTGGTGTTGTTTTTCTTTCCCTGGACAAAACCATTACAGAATTCACATTGAATGTATATAATAATACAAGCTAGAAATTATTTACTGAAAAATATTCATCCAGTGCAGTGTATCAGCTGAAGGGAGCTGCAAGGATAACTATTTAGTATTAGCATTAATTACTGTGCAGGGACATTGTTGCAGGTGATCCACATTTATTAAGCCATTCCATTTAGCAGATATGAAGAAATCATGGTTATTCTGTCTCAGTAAGAGATGAATGTCCTGCCATGGGTAGCCAAGGGAGCTCTGATAAATTTAGTTCAAAGAAAAGACAAAGCATTAAGAGAGAATCTGAAAAGCAGGTTTTCTATTAGAAACAAGAAGACAAATTTATGATCACTGAGCTAAAGTAATAGATTAAAGGGACTGAGACATTCTTAATGATTGTTACAGTGATCAATGAAATACATGATCAAAGAAATATTTATTTTTTTTGGCTTTAAAGATTGCTCCTCTAACTGTTTGGAAAAAAAATATCATCGGCATCTTTTTCTACTTTGATAAAGAAGTTGCTGCCAATGTTTGGGTTCAGAGCAACTAGTCTTTATGTTACAAATGTGGTCATGAAATCCACTTGCAAGCAAAAGCTTGGCACCTGATATATTTGCTCATTTTTGGAAAGATACGCTTTAAAGTCTTACAAATTGAATGGGTAGGGTGCCTATTCTTAAATAAGCATGGCTGTAAATAGAATTTAAGCACATACTTTAATGCATATTTAATTATTCTGTAGAACTGGTCCTATTGTGTAATTCTAACCTTTTTTTGTGCATTAATGGAAGAGGAGAAAATGCAGAAACTGAATCTGAATGACTGAGGCATAAGTCATTCTCTTCTTTTAGGGCTCATTTATTTGTAGCTTCCACAGAGCTACATTCTATAGCCCCAGAATATATTATGAACAGATTTCCAAATAAGAAGTTTGCGAGAATGAAGAAATTTGTCACTCCCTCTCTGAAATGCAAGAGAGCTTCTCCTGTACTCTATAACTTCATACATCTCCTTATTCTCTAACTTGTCACTTTGACAAGAATGAAAATAAACCAAAGCCGTAGGTTTAGGCAGACTGGTATTATTAACTGCCTTTTTCTTACAGGAATGTTGACTTGATTGATTAAATAAAGCACCTAGCAAGGGTGTCTCTAAGCTGTGTAGGACTGTGCAATACAGATGCCTCATTTCACTTGGCACTGTGTTGATTTGTCTGTTATTGTCACTTGCCATCGCCTGTCTTGTAGAAATTGAATAAAAATTCCACATCACATAGATAATAATTGTTGTAGTATTTTCTGTTTTCAAAGCAGTGGGGGAGTGTATCTTGCAAAGTCAGAGGATGATAGAAATTAGAAATGGAATAGGCCACCCAGGCAATTTTCCTAAAATGTAAGATCAGTCCATACAATGCATTTTTCAGTCCTTTGTCTGATTCAATTTTAAGTACTTAATGTAATGTGGCTTTTATCGTTTCCCATTGGAAGCTAGTTTCAGTGCTTTGTGTATCTTACTCTGAGGAAGCTTGTTCATGTAATTCTGATGCATATTCACTCCTCGGTACGCAGCATTAATCAAACAAATGTGGTACACATATAAATCACTCTAGCATATAATGATTCCATATTTTATAGAAAAAGCAGGAAACCCTCCAATCTATCATGCATTAAATCAAATTTTCTGTGTCATTTTACAGCTTTTTTTTTTTAAATTAATTAATTAAAATGTCTGATTTTCTGAGTACAGGAACTTGAAGCAGAAAGAGTCAAACTGATGGAGGAAGTGACATCTAACAGGAGAAAAATGCAGGAGCTTGAAGATAACCTACTCTTTCGCCTAACAAGTACAGAGGGCTCTTTGGTTGAAGATGAGTCTCTAATAGAAGTCCTAAGAATCACTAAAACGACAGCAGAAGAGGTAAATTTTGAATACCTTGCAGATGCGTTTTGTAATTATAATTTGAAGATATTTTTTCTGTTTTTGCTTTCCAATTTAGAGTTTCTATGCAGCATTGTACTTCTTAATAAGTAGTAGAAACTGTATAATTGTCCATTATAAAAATGTTACAAAATTAAACTATTACCTGGATAAT
This sequence comes from Gallus gallus, assembly GCF_016699485.2. NCBI lineage: Eukaryota > Metazoa > Chordata > Aves > Galliformes > Phasianidae > Gallus > Gallus gallus. The sequence goes on along the minus strand of NC_052533.1, from coordinate 88,415,561 downwards.
TTTCTATATTCCAGACATACCTTGCAAGTGTTAATTTGAATCAAATCCTCTTGTGCTTGGTGTTTGAGCACATGAAGACACAATTGCCTCTCTTGAAACACCAATAAAGCTTGACTGAAAATACCAATGTGATCTTAATCAAGACCTTTTCCTTTTGCTTGTGCAGCATAAATCACAAGTGACATGACTAAATCTGCATTGTCTTTTCAATTAATTTTAAGGTCAGTGAAAAATTAAGCATAGCAGCAGAGACGGAGGTGAAAATCAATACTGCACGTGAAGAGTATCGGCCGGTTGCTGGTCGTGGCAGCATTCTTTATTTCCTAATTGTGGAAATGAGCTTAGTGAATGTCATGTACCAAACATCCTTACGGCAGTTTCTTGGCATTTTTGACATGTCAGTGGAAAGATCTCAGAAATCTCAGATCACAGGAAAAAGGGTGATGTATATAATTGATCATCTCACCTATGAAGTCTTCAAGTATACGGTTCGAGGGCTGTATGAAAATCACAGATTCCTGTTTACATTGCTGCTGGCGTTGAAGATTGACTTGCAGGCCAAGAAAATTTCACACAGTGAGTTTGAGACACTGATCAAAGGTAATTTCTCCATACATATTCTCTATTTGCATATGTCTGTGGACTGACAAATTCAGATTTTGCAGTGCTTACACTAGCAATATGTTCTATCCATTAGGAGTGGTGCTTTTTAACTGGTGACTGAATACGTGTATATTGCAAAAGAGAAGTTTACAATGTAAAATTTACAAAACAAAGAATGTAGACTATTTGTTGTCAAAATAATGCTAAAATGAGTTTATTTAACAGTTTTGCATTGGATAACAGAAAAAAAAATGGCTGTTACTTTGTAATTTTCCCCTGCATGCCTCTTTTTTTTTTTTTTTTTGAGTTGACACGTGCTTTCATCTATGAGCTTGGAGACAGTCAGCAAAATCTCTTTTAATTGCTGGTGAGCAGGTATATGAAGACATGGGTACTCTGTACCACATTTAAGTGTGATTGTAAAAAGAAAGTAGAAATTTGTTGGACATTGTAAAAAATTGCTATGTATCACCTTCACTACATTATGCTACCAGAGCATGTCACTGCTAAGACACAATGACAAAATAAAAATTTTGTAAAGTTTATATAGTTCCTGTGGGGGCAGACACAGTCTCTGAGATAAGCTAAGCATGGTCACAAATGAAGATAAGTTCAATCAGGTTCTTGCATTCAAATATCTCAGCTTGCTTGGTGAACACCAGTTTAATATTCAACTGTTACTCAGCTGCATTCAAGGTATGAATGGGCATGATGCTGGAGTGGTGGGTGAGCTGTTGAAGATGCAGACCTGGAAATGAATGTGCCATGTGCTTTGTCATTCTGTAGTGTAGGTGAAGGAGGGCTGGACTAACCACAGATCCTTTCTACATCTGAACTTGGTTTAAGTATCGTAGAACAAGTATTGCTCTACCTCTCCAGACAGAGGAAAAGAAACTCAAATAATACTGGGATATCAGCTCTGGGAGGCATTGAGATCATTCATTGCTCATTAAATAACTCTTCTAGGCATAATTCTAGGTCTCTGTGTCCTGTTTTACAAAGATTCTAATCCCCCAAATAACAAAAATCAACATTTTGGATTACTTGTTATTTTTTCTGCTTTAACAATGTTTTGTTTCTTTGTTTGTATGTTTGTTTCACTGTATAATTATTTTGCTTTGCAGGAGGTGCCAGTCTAGATCTAAACTCTGTGGAACCGAAACCAAAAAAGTGGATCCTTGACATGACATGGCTCAATCTTGTGCAGTTGTCTAGCTTGTGCCCTTTTAACGAACTTCTGGTACAAGTTGTTAGGAATGAGAAGGCCTGGAAAGCTTGGTTTGATGCAGAAGCACCTGAAAAAGCTGTTGTTCCTGATGGGTATGACAGCTTACTGGATCAATTCCGTAAGCTTCTCCTTGTCCGTAGCTGGTGCCCTGATCATACTGTTGCCCAAGTAAGATATGCTTTCATATGGTGTTTTTGCTACGTGGCATCTCCTCTATAACTAATAATTCTAAACTTATGTTCCCTGACTTTGTTTTTTATAACAGTTTTCTCACAGAGGGAAGTATTTTGGAAAATGAGAAAGTATATACGAAAAGATTATTTTATTTAACTGTAACAGATTAGGGCATTGCATGACATTGTATTCAAGCTTTAAGAATATTGGTCATTTTTTTGTGGCGTTTTGTAAGTGAAGCCATGAAACTTGTAAAGCAGTTACATTCTTCCAGAGAATTAAAAGATGCATCTGTATTTTTTCATACAAGAAGTGGAAAGAGAACAGTTCACTTTGATGACAGGTGCAATAAAATAGCAGAACTTTTTACTTACCTGTCTGTCCACACTGAGGAAGTAATAATTAAGACTGTCTCATGGCACATACTGTAAGAGAAACTACAATAGGAATTCAATTTCTCAACAGAATGTGATATTTGGATTTTCTTCTCTATATAAGTTTCTAAGAGATGTTTGAGAATATGATTATATCTTCTTTTCATTTTTTTTTTTTAATCTTCAGCTGCACTGAAAAGTTGTACTTCTGATTTTGCAACCACTTCTCATCTAGTGATTGGCGACCCTGCACACAGCAGCAGGGTTGAAACTAGGTGATCTTTGAGGTCCTTTTCAACCCAGGCCATTCTATAATTCTAAGATGCTATGATTCTGTTATTTTCTTCCATATCTCAGCTTAATTTAATTGTTGAGGAAAGAGGAGATACTTTTCTGTTATTGTGTCCTTTATCTCTTCTTTCCCCACTGTCTTTCCAAACACTATAAAATTTCACCTCTTTTCAGTAGGACAAAAGTCATAGTAGTGGAAAGTTTATTGATGGATTTGTTTTTCCTGGATGTGGCATCTGGCTCAATCTCCTTTGATCTTGGGTGTTTCTTTCCATAATGCACACCTCAGCTAGTTGTTTGCACAGTTGGAAAATCATGGCTTTCAAAAAAGTCTTTCATACACCTTAGAAATCCTTTACAGCTTAGAAATCCTTTTAGAGAATGTCCATGAAAAGAGGAAAATAGAGGCATAGAAAAGGCTGAGACCTTTAAGACTATAGTCTGAGCTGTGTTTATTTTTTGTAGAAATGGACACTAAGCATAAGAGACTTGAATTGATAACCACTGAATAGGAGAATTTCTGTTTGCATTTCCAACAAATAGATGGAAGACTGTAACTCAGCCAGTTGAAAGATTTGTCCAGTCTGCTATGCTGTAAATCCAGTGTCAACAATACGTGCTTAGAGGAGCTAGTGGGGCTGGTATCAAGCAGCTCTTTCACTTGGCTATCTACCAACCTGGTAAATTAAAAATAAAATATTTATGGTTTTTGGTAGCTTTGTTTTGTTTTGATTTGTTTTTTAGGCTCGACACTACATTGCAGAATCCCTTGGTGTGAAATACGCAGAAGGATTTATACTTGAAATGGAAGCGATGTGGTCAGAAAGTGACTGTCGAACACCTCTGACATGCTTTTTATCAGTGGGGTCTGACCCCACTGAAAATATAGAACGTCTTGCAAAATCAAAGGTACCTTAAACTTAGTTTGCTAGAGCTGATCAAGACATTTAAAATGTCTCTCTCTTGAACTGTTATTTCCATGTTTTATGTCTGTTCTAGTGTGAAATTTTTATTCATTCCATTGTTTTCTGCAAGTTAATTTTGGACCAGTAGCCAAAATAAATATTCTGAGGAAATGAAAATGTTACTTTCTTTCTTTTTCTTGGTGTTTTATTCCAATGAGCCCTCTGTCTTTATGCAGCAGACCAGGATGGTCCATTACTTAGTGAAAACACTTAGCTATAAGAACAAAGCATTACTTGTGGTGTGCACTGCGCCCCCATTCACTGCAGGAGATCACAGTAAAGGCAATTACAGGAAGAACAGAAATATAAATAAACAATACAAACATTTAGTGATAGACAAAATGATTTTGGAGACCTTATCCATCAATTCACTTGAGGGATAAGTTCAACCTTTCTTACAGCGCTCCATGCTTTGTGTTTTATAATTCACAATATAGATGCAAATATAATCTTCCCGAGAGTAAATTATTCACAGAAGATCTCCATAACTTCTCCTTGTTAGAATGTATCTTCATTTATAGGTGCAGAATTTTGTATACACTAAGTAATACTCACTTGCGAAAGTGAGGACGGCACAAAAATCTCTGGGTTATTAATTAGAAAGTTCAGGTGCTCATCCTTGAAAACCAGGCTTCTTGTATTTTATTTATCTGATTGTTATATGGAATGTTTAAAGTTAGGATCTAACCCTCGCATCAGTGCTAAATGTTAGGAATCTTAAATCAGGTTGTTGACATGACCTTTGTCCCAAAACCAGATAACAAGCCAATGTACCAACATGGGCAAGGGGAGAAAGATAGTTGGTTGAGAAGGATTTTTAGACTTAGTGGAAGCAACGTGTTGGAAGAACAGTATTTTTCCTATTCGTAATATACTGGCTGCAAGAATATGTATAGGCTGGAAATGAACAATTTTTGAGTACCTTATATGTTAGCTATTTGGAGTCTGGGTTTTTTTTTTTTTTTTTTTTTTTTTTCATGGTCTATGGTATGAATACCAATTTGAGTATCAGTTTTGTGATGGTGTTTTCTGTCACCTATTCTGCCCTTCAACGTGCATATCCTGCAAATCAGATTCCTAGATACGTACTTATGCTCTCTTCGATAGGAGTTATTTTTTGTAATCAATAAAGAGGTGTGCCTCTGAAAGCATTTCAGAGCACACGATTGAAATGTAACTCTGGCTTGCATCCAGGAGCTGAGTTTTTCTATCCCACTGGCCAAGTAAGGAGCGAGGTGTGCTAAACTCCCTACAGTCACTTGAAGTCCGCTGGTCACTTAAGTCAGAGTCACTGAAGTCAGCAGTGGGGGGAACAAAACACTCTCCCATTCTGTCAAATCCTAAGCAAGACCTTAGTCAGTCTGGGGCAAGTGCTCATACAAAGTGTTCTCTAATTGTGACTGTCAAGAAAACAGCAGGTTTTCTTGTCATTCTGCAAGTGTATTGCAGTGGGCAGTTCTGAAATGTTTTCATGTTTTAAGGAAGCATAGATAGAATAATAATAAGTCAGGCTGAAAATGATATTAACAATATAAATCAATTATGTACAGTTGGAAGTGTTCAAATTAATAACCAGAATTTATCTTTCACTCTAAAATTTTATTCTTCAGATGACCGCTTCTCAAAGAAATGGAAACATTAGCTGTGACTCCTGAGCTATATAATCACCCTTATAAAGCTAGCAGGGTCTATTTTAAAACTAGATGGATTTATGCCCCCGGTGCTTTCACTTGAACTTGGAGTGAAAATTCAACCTTCTGAATTAAAATGACATTCACAACGCCTAGTATTTTAACTTCATTAAAACTAGATATTTTAGTTATTATACTATTTGTTTCTTATTTAGGGATTGATGCACAGAACCTTCAGCAAAACTGTTAGGGACACTGGCATGACTAAAATTATAGTAATTTCATCAGCATTAAGATGACACTGATATATTGGTATGACTCACTATTTACAGAAACATTCTGTAGGCAAATATTTTGAAAAAAGCCTTTTAGAAGGAATAAAAGGAGGACAATCCATAATGAAAAAATATTTTTTCCTTCTCTTGATGTTTCTATAACCATTAATGAGTGTACATTTGAGAGATAACATTGCTAAGAGGAACAAATTATGAGCAGATGCTTTGTTAAGGAATACTGAAATAGCTGAATATGTGCAGTCTGCAGGGGTGGTGGTAGTGTCTGACTTACAGGATTGCTAGCTGTACTCAGATACTCCTTAGAAAAGAGAAAGTTTTTGTTCCTTCTACACACGGCTTCACAGTTTATTCCACACTGTTTAGGACTGGATGACTTTCTTCCTTCTTTTTTTATTTCACAATGGTAATCCCTAGCAGGAAAACCTAACATTAACCTTTGCAGCTTTTAGCCAGATGAAGATAGGCCTAGACTGGTAAGTCTTTATGAAGCTCATAGCTCATGGCATGAGGGATAGTCAGCTGTAGGTCTTGGGCAGGAAACAGCTCATGAAACTAAGTCTTTTCATCAATTCTCTTGCCTCCAACTCCACCTGTATTTACAATGTATGTAGAATAATGTACTCAACTGAATTTAAGAATTCTAATTTTCCCGGTTAGGAGCCAGGCAGCCAACCTAAGTCAGGGGATCACTTATTAACAAGTAAGGACAGTAGGAAATATAAGCAAGAGGGAGTTTTTCCTGCATTTTATTTACAGAATTGTATAGTCCTAGCAGCAACCAGGCCAGTTTTTCTTTTCCAGATACCTTCCTGAGGCCTTTTTTTCATCTTATGCTTTTCTGTTTCTCTGTTTTGATATAATTCCCATTGATGTTAGTGGTTTTCTTTGTGGCACAGTGTCACTATGTATTGGCTTATAGAAGCAGTAAATCATGTGGCCAATCATTGCAAAGAATTATATTTAACAAAATTACAAATAAAATCTTTTTTACTTTCCAGAACATTCCCTGTCGTGCCATTTCAATGGGTCAGGGCCAGGAAGTCCATGCAAGGCGCCTGTTAAATCAATGCATGCAAGATGGAGGATGGCTCCTTCTACAGAACTGCCACCTTGGCTTAGTGTTTCTTAATGAATTAATGGACACCATCACAACAACAGAATCGATGAGTGAAGGTTTCAGGACCTGGATAACTACAGAGGCTCACCCAGAGTTTCCTATTAATCTTCTACAGGCATCTATCAAATTTACTAACGAACCACCTCAAGGTAGGAAACCATGCTTTTCTTGGGGGAGTGTAGAAAAAGGGGCTTAATTTTATTTCCTCTCTGTATCACTAAAATCCATGCTATGTTTTAGTCTTTATTCTCTTGAAGTGCTAAATATAGCACTTTGTAAGTCAGTATTGCAATGTGTAAAGCATAATTCTTTTGGGGAGAAAATTGACATTGTTTTGTAACAGAAATTCATTGTGTTTTGTTGTTTGGGTAAACCTTGTGGATCTTGTCAGTGGAACTTTCTTAAACTTAGTGCATGCTGCCACTCTTTTCTTGCCATCCTGTTGACCCCACCCAAGGATGCAGAGGAGAACTGATCCTGTGCTCTTCTGGGCAATAGAATTAAAGGATACTTCTGAACACTTGACCTCAGTGTCCCACACTGCAGGATGTAGCTGTGGCTTGTTGCTTTTTGTTATGTCATCTGGCACTGCTGTAAAGAGTCTGATCCCAGCATCTTTGTTATTGCCCTTTAAGTATTTGTTGCTACTGAATCACCCTTTAGCTTCTGTAACCAACAAGAGAGTAAATATGAACCTCTGGTGGATCTGAATAAAAGGGTTTACTGAAGAACCAGGGAGGTTAGAGCTTTTATGCAATGCGCTTGTTTTAGACTTTCACTTTCTTGCGTTCCAAACTCCTCAGCCTGATCATTACTAAGGAAAAACTGACGATGACTTCATTCAGTCTGCTGATTATGCTCCTTTTAAGGTTGCCCACTATCTGATTTGCCTTATTTGCTATGAGAGTCCTGTAGTGAACCAGGCATCTGCAATAACCTTGAGATGATTATCACTAGGACTCAGAGAGTCAGATCTTAGCTTGTACAAATGCATGGAATTGTTCTGCCAGAGATGCAGGACTTTTCACTTCTTGTTGAACTTCATGCAGGTACTGTTTGTGAAGTCTTCAGGGCTCTCAAGATCCATCTAAATTGCTGCTCCACCATTTAGTATGTCAACCACTCTTTATAATTTATTATTATCTGCAAATTTGTTGACGTTGCCTTTTGTCTCCTTATTCAAGCAACTGAAGAAGATATTGAACAATATCTGTCCTTGGTGTACTTAGCTTTTCCATGGCTGCCAGGAAACCATAAGCCATTGATGAGGGACAGCAAAGAGTGATGTTTATCATTACTTGAAAAAGGCTTTTGACACTATCTCCCATAATGTCCTTAGAGACACACTAATGAAGTAGAGATTTCACAAGTGTACAGTGAGGAAGATAATTGTATGAAGTGCCAGGCTCAAAGTGTTGTGGTCAGCTGCACAAATCCAGCTGGAGAGCTGGACTTTAGAGGTTGATACTGGAGCCAGTAATGTTTTACATTTTCATTAATGACCTAGACAATGGGAGAGAGTGCACTCCATACACACATACACACATGATGGGTCTGAGCAGCTGCTAACACAGCTTTGCAGAAAAGTACATTTTGCTCCTGATGGTTATCAAGTGGAACATGAGCCAGCAATACACCCTTGGAGCAAAAATGGCCTGCAGCACCTAGTACTGCTTTAGGAAGATAATTTGTGGAAGGCTGAGGAACGTGATACTTCTGTACTGAAGCAGTGCTGAGAGAATTCCAGGTCTGAGCTTCTCAGTGCAGAAAGCACATGGGCATACTAGAACAAGTCCAGTGAGGGGTCACAAAGATACTGAATGTAGCATCTGATGTATGAGGAAAAGCTGAGGGAGCTGTGATTGTTTAAACCTGAGAAGGGAAGGGTCAGGGACACCTTATCAATGCATGTATACATGTGATAGGAGGGAGTAAAGAAAACAGCAAAGCTTTGTATTGGTGCCAAATGAAAGAACGAAAGTGATGGACACAAGTGGAAATTTAGGCAATTTCTGTATAGCAGTAGAAAAAAGGCCAAATGTGAAGATGGTCTCTGTGTGACTGGAACAGCTTGTTCAGATTTTTTAAAGGCTCCCTCCTCATAACCCACCTGGACAGGGTTCTGAGTGACAAGCTTTTGCTGATCCAACTTTGAGATGGAGTGTTGGGCAAGGTAACCTCCAGAGGCCCCTTCCAGCCTCACCTGTGTGGCATGATTCTGTCTGACAGGAGATAATCCACCTTTTCTTAGTCTCTAACCTATAGCTGTCCTGCTACTGACTGCCCCTCTCTTACTCAAACTACGCTGCTATCTGCAGATGACATTTTTATATTTATAGGAGCAACTTACCATGCTGCTAATTGTGTATGATGAGGAAAGGCTGTATTTGTACGTAGGTCACTCTGAAAGTAACGCCTCCTATGTTTTTCCATGGAAACTACAACAGATAAAAAAGCACAGTAACACTATTTGATAGAGCAAAATCGCAGCTATAAAACGTTATTTTTCAACATACTCACCACCCTTAGCTATTAAAAATGTCAGCATTTCTGACAGCGATGAACAAGAAACTGCATGCTGCACTTGTAAAAATCTGCACAACTGTCAGAAGGTGGCTTGTCTTTCATGTCTCTGTCACCACCGCTGAAATGTACTACCCACTACCTCACCATGTTCACATGATGTCCACTGTTTTATCTCCATAAGCATTCAGCTAATGCCTATTAATGTCGGTGGGTGCCATTTTTTCTGGATGGAGGATTCAGTGACACAGCTTTGCTTCACACGCACTTCTGTGTCAGTTGCTGTTGTGTCAGACTGCCCCTCTGCTGCCCTCTGTCACATGGCAACATTGGAATATTGGTGGGAAGGTTCAACCTCTACTGCCATATCGCCAACATCCACCTCTTATGTAGTGGGCCAACATAATAAAATAGGAGGCATTACTTTTGAAGCAGTCCTCATATTTTGAACTCTAGCAGAATGAAATCCTCGATCCTAACACTTATTCTGTCTTATAACTCCCTCATCTTTGACTGCGTAATGCATTAACTTGCCCTGCATTTATATGCATGTTAGCACTGATTTCAGTTAATGAAGTCAGTGGGGGCTGAGAATTTGTATCCAAGGTCAAATTTAATCCCTCAGTCATTTAAAACTCTTATTTCAGTATTCATCCTTTGCATATTACTAAGGTTTCTAACCGAAGTGTTTGATTGGAGTGAAAGGCATCCTCTTTCAGTGTACATACTTCACTCACAAGAGCAATTAGTCAGCCTCTTGACAAAAATTTCTCATCTCTTTCTCTTCTCCTCCACCCTTTTTTATTCAGTGCTCAGCATATTTTTGATTGTGCTGTGACCCCTCCTTATCATTCAAATCATAAATCCTATCAAATGATAACAGCCTATAACTCCAAGAGGCAGTTTTATAATCCAGGCTATAGCCAATTTACAGCTTGCATTTAATAACAGAAATATGCCTGGGGTAACAATTTAAGTCAGGATGAAATACAAACAGTTGTAGTTTTCTGATACCGTCCCGCTATGTTCATAGCATGCTGTGATAAGACGCTTAGTTTGATGAATTCCTCTTAATTTTGGAGCTTTATTCTGATGTATGTTGAAAATGTGTTTGCTTGAATAGTGTTCTACAGGATCTTTGTGAAGTAGGAAAGAAGCATAAGGGCTTTTATTTTATCACTGGAAGTACTATGACCTCAGTATTCTATTTACTGCACTAGAAATCCATCTTTTTAGATTTTTAGTGTTAAGATGGGTAGGTGGAAGTTATCATAAGAGGCAGTGAGTAACTCATGCTTGGTGTTGTATGGCTAATGAGAGACTCATTTTTTTGGGTAAATACTGAAACAGACTCTTGGATGTTCAGTGCTGTATTTCATTTTACATGTTAGGTGTCTTATTGATTGTTCATTGCTGAATAGTTATGTTTGTATTTCAGTTGTTGCTGGTAACATTTAGAATAAGTGTAAATTGAGTGTAATTCCTTCTGTATGCCAGAATTTAATATAACTTGGTCTGTTTGTCTTCTACCTGGAACAAAATGTAGTTGAACTTTGCGTGGCATGACCAGCTGAAAAGATCATTGCTGCAGAAGGGTTATTTGAAGCTACACTTAAGATGAAACTGTAAATTGGAGGAGTGAACCATGTTTAACAGAAGTTGGAATTATTGGTTCCATACATTTTTTTGCTCATCTTTTGCATTTTTATACTTATTTTCTAGGTGTGAAAGCTAGCTTAAAACGAACTTACTCTACTATCACTCAGGATCACCTAGAAGTGAGCAACATGCCACAGTGGAAACCATTATTATATGCTGTAGCATTTCTTCACACGACTGTTCAGGTTTCAAATCATATTTCATATTCTTCTGTCACGAAGCCATGTTCACTTGTGAATGCACCTGTTAGCGAATGAAAAACATATTTTGATGTAAAGCCTGTGTTAGCAAATCAATACAAACATTGTGGTCCAAATGGCAGCCTGAAGTGTACTTGACTTTGAGTCATCTTCTTGGTGGAAATTTAGAATGTATAAATATCAGACACTGCCCTAAGATCCACACACTGCTAGATGCCTCTGTAAATGATTAGATAAGAAGCAGCTTTTGCTACCTGCCCGTCCACCACGCAGAGACTTCAGTGTTACAAATGTACTCAGACTGAAAAAGAACTGTAAAAAACTATTGCAGTCAATGTGGTTTGGACATCCTTTCCTAAAACAGTACCTTCATTTCTGAAATTCAAAAGCAACAGTTCTAGACTCACAGATTGACTACTTTAAAAAGAGGATTTTTTTTTCTCTGTGAAAATGTTTATATTTCTCTTCTTTGTTTATCTGCCACTACTGGTTATGATAAACGAAGAAAAACATTTAACTACTAGGTAATTAATCAAGCATTTGGACGCGTGTGTGTTATGTGAAGAATCATTTTTCAAAGTTAGTGGAATACAGCCCCAGCATATTTTATGTATTGTTCTGCACTCAAAGTATTCTCCAAAATTACAATCAGCCTTTTATCTTTAACTCTGTCTATCTTGCAGGAACGAAGGAAGTTTGGTCCACTGGGCTGGAACATTCCTTATGAATTTAATCAGGCAGACTTCACAGCTAGTGTGCAATTTGTTCAGAATCATTTAGATGATATGGACATTAGGCGTGGAGTGAACTGGAGCTGTGTTCGCTACATGCTTGGAGAAGTACAGTATGGCGGCCGTGTAACTGACGACCTCGACAAAGCACTGCTGAATACATTTGCAAGAGTGTGGTTTGGAGAGCATATGTTTAGCGACAAATTTTGTTTCTACAAAGATTACGTGATTCCAAAAGGGAAAACAGTTGAAGACTATCTCCAGTACATAGAGCAATTGCCAGTGATTGATACACCTGAGGTAAAACATTTTAAAGTATTGAAGAGAGTTTTTGTCAGAGAAATTATTTTGTGGAGCCAGGAACGTATAGGCAGTATTAGTATTAGTATACTAGGCAGGCCAGTGTGAGTGTTATTGTAGTGGGTGTGTCTACTATAGGTCTGCTAATTAGGAAGACAAAATAGGTAAAGCCTTCTTCAAGCACTCAGAAAAAAGCTCAAATTCATGTGCTCTGATCCTCATGGGCAAGATAGTGAGTTCAACACAGGACTGTGAAGATGATGAACTGAAGCATCTTTCATGAGGAAAGGCTGAGACAGCTGGGACCCTTAAGCCTGGAGAAGAGAAGTCTCATGGGGGATCTCATCAATACATTTAAATACCTATTGAAAGGGTGTAAAGAAGACAGAGCCCAGACTCTTTTCAGTGGTGTCTCTTTCAAATAGTATTATTGTGCTCTTTGCATCTGTTGTAGTTTCCATTGAAAATAAATAGATTTTATTTTCAGAGTGACCTACATACGTGACCCAGTGTGTGTATACTGCAGTGGTCACATTACTTGCAGAACTGGGACATCCTGCTCTCTCTAACACAGCTACATGTGTTGCAGTTAGCTAAAATTGAAATGGAAGTGAATGTTATGAGTTCCTGACTCACTGCTATTAAGTTGATAAATGCCTTTATGGGTAAGTTCTATTAAAATTAAATAGGCAGGATTGAGTAGAAAAAACTGATTTTCTATTACTGATAATGTGCTAGAAAGGAGGCTGAGAACAATCCATGCTCATAAAACAAACTTGAAAAGGTTTGAATCTCTGAAGGTAGTGATAGCAGATGCAAGGGCATCTGTGCTGACAGAGAGGCACCTTTTACCATTGACTTTTATGTAAATAGGATCAAGTCCAAGAATGCAAACATCTTTTTCTCCTTCACGCTGTCACAGGTTAGGAAGAACATGACGACTATCTTCAGTCATTCCAAAATCTGTCAAAATTGCTCATGGAAACTTTTAACCTCTTAAGCTCCCGGTCTTCTGTTCCAGAAAGGATATTGTGCTAGTCAAAGCACAATAAAAAAGCAGTGTGTCTTTTATTTTCTCCCCTGTCTATTTTTGGTTGTGAAAGAAAGACTGAATAAGTCTGATTACGGCATCTTTGCTCTTTTGATGAAATTTCAACCTCTGATCTGAATAAACACTGACTTCTGAAGAGGGCTATTGAACTCAGAAATCCCTTTGAAAATGACTTTGATTTCAGAGGGGTGTAGAGCATTAGCAATTGGGTTTGAAGTTTTATCAGGCTAAATAAAAACCAACCAATTGAAATGCAAAATCTAGCATCCCTTTTAAAATCAAAATTCCAAGATTTTGGATCACAGAAAATGAGAAACTCTGTTTCTTGATTAATTTGCAGGACTTCCAGGACACTGGTCCACCCGTTGGTTTGCTACTCTGATTTCTTAATACCTCATATATCACTCTCATGAACACCTAGGACCAGAGGGCTTTTTGTATGTAACACCCATGTCTTTGTCAATATTATGCCAATTATGAAATCAGCCCTTGGATTAGCACTGCAGCCATTTACATTCACTATAGCAGATATTTCTTGTGTTTCTAACTTGGGCTATAGCATTGCCACAAAATCTGCCGGAACAAAACCAACCAAACAAAGCCTTATTCTGCAAGAGCAGAAGCAGAAAAGCGCATATCTTCAACTGTGTGCATCATCGCATGCGGATAAAAAATGAGCAAAATAAAGTGTATTGATATTTTTGCTTTTTATGTCTCTAAATATACAGGTTGAGGTACTGCTGTCTGTAAAGCGTGTTTATTCCTGCCAGGAAAATAATTATATGCTTGTTATGACCCCACTTTCTCTCTTGGGCAGCATTAAGTCTGCACTGTGTTCTTTGTGCTGCTGTAAGGGGTCAGTTCCACAGCTGGTGTAAATCAGTGCAGCTTTGCTAGCTTTGACACTGTTGCAGCCACTTCTGTCCCTCCTCTCTGAGTTTCTAGATTTCCAAATATAAAAATACTGCATGTGGCCCTTTCTCTTCCATACTCAGAGCATGTTAATATTGATCAGTAGGAACGTCTTCTTAGAAGATGTTAGTTCTAATATTATGTACAAAAACACAAAACATGAGAACCACGTTGCTTGGCTTCGGTGCTTGGTTTAGGGGCAAGCTTCCCTCATTGCTGGATCAGTGGCTCGGTTTGTTAGAGATAATTAATAGCTATAATTCAGTGAGGGCTTGTGAAATAAGTCACAATCCAATTCCTCCTGGAGAAAAGCTGCAATCAACCTGACAATTACAGACTCACTGATATTTCAGCAGAGGTTTCAGAGAAAGCCATTATTATTCAAACAAAGGGCAGCTTTGCAGTAATTTTGTGCTAGCTCTATCTTAAATAAAATTATTCAATTTCAAAAGAAGTAAGGAATAGGAGATTTAAACCAAAAATAGCTCAAAACATAAAATATCCAAAATATTATCACCAGTCATGAAATCTCTAGGTCCTTAAACTGTGGGCTGTTTTTTATTCTCTGAGCTCCAGGCTTTATAAGCCTAAGAGACTGTGTGAAACAAAAGGCATTAGAAATGGCACTTGGTCTGATTGATAGGGGCATCTACTTGACCTGATACAAAAGTAGTAGATCTGCAGAGGGGAAAAGGTAGTGGTGTGGGGTCAGTGTCTGCACATGGCACATTCCCAGCAAGCTCTAGTCTGATCCAGTGAAAAGGAATCGGTGTGTGCACAGCATGATCTAAACCCTGGTATATGACGATAACCAGATAGTTCAAAACCACTCTCATCATCTGAATGAAAATGCTGTTGTAGATTTAACCTATGGTAATGTTTCTGTATAATTTGTGCTTGCTTCTTGGCCAGTTAAATGGATGTACTTCCACTGATTCTCTATTATTTTGTAGAACTGTGGATTTTCTTCCTTGTTTATCAGTATCAGTGGGTTCTTTCGCTGATAAACTTTAGAAGGAAAAATGCATTTTTCCCCTATTTTTTTCCCCTTTTACTTTAAGGTATTTGGACTGCACCCTAATGCAGATATAACTTACCAAACCAATCTCGCAAATGAGACACTGAATACAATAGTGAGCATCCAGCCCAAAGACAGCAGCACTGGAGGAGGGGAAACCCGAGAAGCAGTGGTGCAGCGCCTTGCTGATGAGATGCTGGAGAAGTTACCTCCAGATTACAACCCCCATGAGGTATATGCTCTTTTGATGCAGATGTTTTGTGTATGTGTTTTATTGTGCTTCTTTCTTACATTTAAATGTCAAGCGTTTTAAAAAGCTCTTAAATTTATTCACAGCGTTCTAGAAGATTGTTTGGGTTGATCATCTAAATTATCCTCACATCAGATATGTACATTGCAAATAGCACAGTCTGCTGAATGAGCCACCTTGACAAAAAACAGCCATCAGAAAGTTGTCTCCCCCCTCGGTAGATTAGAGAAAGATCCCGATGCTTTTACTTAGGGCATGTCCAATAGTCTTGGGGCCTTGGCAGTATTTCCAGTATTCTATTCTACAATTTATGTTACATTTAATATGTCTTCTATAAATAGCTGTCATATTTCAGCTTAGAATTTCTCTTTTCCTCCTCCTCCTGGCAAACTATTTAAATTCACAACTTTTCTTTTGTGAGTTTATCTAGCAGCTTTCCCCATATAGTTATTTTTCCAGCCGTTCATGCTTGTATATCCCTTTTCTCTCACATGCCTACTGAGTGATTCCCAGTGGGAGTATATTCATAATTTATTTATAGAACTTGCTTCGGGATGAAGTCAGCTTTCTAGTTTTCCCTTGTTGTTGTTTAATAGCAGATAAGAAAATAAATAACTATGATAAATAGTAAATAAAATCAAACAAGTGTATAATTGTTACTAGCGATTACTCATTTAATACTTTTAATAATTAGCATCTTGGACATATACCTATAGTCTACACCTTGGATTGTTTTCTATGTCAGGTTTTATTCAGTTCCTTAGAATTTTGTTCTCAATTTGCAATAGCGGTCAGATGTTGAATACTTACGTCGCTTATGTAGTTTTGCCATACTTATAATATGGATATTAAGCTATTTTTTGCAAGGTATTTCCCAAATCCTCCAAATAACGATTACTTTGTTTCTTTGTTCCTCTTGAAGAATTTGTAATACTTTAGAAGTTGTCTACAATGCATAATTTGCTTTACATTGTGAACAGAGGATATTCTTGCCCTCATATTCCATGCTTGGCAAATTTGTGCAGAGCGTTTTAATACTGTAAAATGCACCATACTTGTTTCATCCAAAATTCACTTCTAAGTTGTTTGAACAAATGACTATTTTTGTCTCACATTTCTTCTGTTTAATCGTGGTCTCATTCACTTTCATTAAACCCTTGGTTTTGTTCACTCAGGTTATCCATACAAAATGCATGTAGAATTGGCCTTCCCTTTTCTGTCACTTCCTCACGTATCTTAGCTTTGCAGTCAACCAGCGATGGGGTCATGCACGGTAGTGAAAGACACAGAGTCTGGAGGGGCTTTTTTGAAGTTCAGCCCATCACCCTTAATTTGTCTCTATTTTAGTACCCTATCTGGGTACAATGCATACTTTCCTATGTGAATGTATTAAAAAATAAGCACTAATTATTTTCAGTGCCATTTCATCATCCAATAATATGACAAGCTATTATCTTTTTTTCATGATCTGCCAGGCGTACATTCAAGATTTTATTTTCTCATAAGCAATCATCTCTATAATGATTATCACAATTAGACAGTTCTTTGATTCCGTATTGCTTCTCTGACTAATCTTCAAGGAAACCTCTTGCTTCAATTTGCTTGAGAGATTTTCTCTTGATTCAAGTCATGAGATTCACATTGTATCAGATGAGCCAATATTAGTTATTAATACTTTAGCATCATGTCCCCAAAACCTTTCTCATCTTTCTTCTAACAAGCATAGTCAGAGGATGTCCTATTGGATCTACTTTTTCCCTCTGTCATTCTTGTACATCTATTCTGAGCTCAGAGGGCATTTTTGTTTCATTATCTTATTAATAAATGTGGATACTACCTCTTCCTCGTGATTTCTAGTTTTCTCAGACTCCGCACATTTGCTGATTCTTCAAAATTTCCTTTTTTCCCCCTTAACTAAAAGATGTACCTTTTCTGCCATACTCTGCAACTTAGAACTCATTTGGATCTTCAATAATGCTTTCTTTGTCAGAAGGGAATTTTCCTTTTCTCTCAGTAGTACCCAGTTCCATCTCTTTACTGCATTAGTTTATGGTGCCAGAGTATGTCCATTTCTAAAGATCAAACATAGTTCTCATCTGAATTTAAGTTCTATTATTCTGGAACTTCTTAGAAAAAGTGGAGAGGACAGGAGTAAGCTGTAAATTATGTTGCATTTTTAAATGTCAGCTTGCATAAACTGATAAAAAGAAAATATCTAGAATCATAGAATCAATCCTAGAATCATAGAATGGCCTGGGTTGAAAAGGACCACAGTGATCATCGAGTTTCAACCCCCCTGCTATGTGCAGGGTTGCCAACCACCAGACCAGGCTGCCCAGAGCCACATCCAGCCTGGCCTTGAATGCTTCCAGGGATGGGGCATCCACAACCTCCTTGGGCAACCTGTTCCAGTTCATCACCACCCTCTGTGTGAAAACCTAAATCTTCCCATGTCTTAGTTTAAAACCATTCCCCCTTGACCTATCCATTTACATAAAAAGTCATACCCCCTCCTGTTTGTATGCTCCCTTCAAGTATTGGAAGACCACAGTGAGGTCTCCCCAAAGCCTCCTCTTCTCCAAGCTAAACAAAATACCAAATAGAATAGAATACCAAAAGTAAAAAAGAATGTTCAACATATAGCCAATAGTTTTGTTGGTCAGAGCAGAAGAGAAGGGAGAGATTTCAAATGTTCTCTGAGTGAAGAAGCTGCAGATTTTAGCAGGATCTAGAATATAATAAGTGAAGGAGGAAAGTGATATTATGCTTACAAGAAGTGAAATGTATTATGCAGTTTCTTTCTGTGATATCTGAAAAAAGAGATTGAGACGAATTCTGTTGTTTGTCAATTTAAGTCAACATTTGGTCATTCAGGGCATTACTACCTACTAAATCAGTTTAACAATCCTGAAACAAATAAAAATGATCTATTGAACTGTAAGAGATTGAGGGAATGTGTCAGAAAGAGTTCTTATGCATGCCTTGTTGGATAGGAGCAGCAAAAGAAAAACATTTGATAGTCCTAACAGTGCCATTTGGTTTGTTTTTAGCAGAGTATTGAGTTCCAGAAATGCCAGTATGTAGTAGTCTTCAAAAATCTTGTTATAGATATACTGTTAGTGCAGAAAAGAAGTGAGGAAACAAAAGAATTAGGAAACAAATGAAAGTAAGTAAAAGCAATTTCTCTTCAGGGAAAGTGGTAGGTGCCTTTGCAATCTTTGTCCAGTTCTTGTGACTCCAGTAAGAAAGCGTACAGTTCATTTGTTTGGAGTGAAAGCCCCAACACTGTAGGTGAGTGGTGGATGGTACTGAAACCAATCGTCTGCTGGCTCTGAGAGCTCTGGATATACCTTCTCTTGATACAGTGTGAAATACAGGCTGCCACACAAGGACTTTCATTTCCCAAGTATTAGCCTTTGATGTGCATGACATATGCAGTTTCTTTTGTTATGTTCTTGTAGTGATTCCTCTCCCCAGTCACATAACTGACCAAATGTCAGCTCAAAAGCCTATAAACAAGTCACTTTTGCATGCTTTATCAGACTCCAATACGACCCAGGTGGAGCTAAAGCAAAATAAACCTTCCATCTGACCTAAAACTGTCTTCAGTTTTCTCATTCCAAAGCCAGAGGCAGGATGAAGCTTCTGCTTTCATAACCATTTTTGCATCTGGATTTTGCTTCTTAGAGAGATCAGTGGTAAAATTATTAGGTCCGATCAGTCCATGTGAGTGAAGATGGATGCAAGAGTAAATGTCAGCCTGTCACACACAGAGATTTATAAGGAAAGCATTTTCTTGTAGCTTTGAAAAGCAGCTTACTAGGGAACAGACACAGAGACATTCCAGAGATACTGCACTTTATTGGCTTTTAACCCCAATAACAATGTTTTCTTCCTTAAATGTTCTCATAGTCATCATTTTACCTTATCCTCCACTGAGGCTAAGGCTACATTAGGAACTACTGTATGGCAGTGGGAGTTCATCTGAGGACCCTGGCCTGCATTAGGTGTTTTACTGGAGAGTTTGCTTTGGTCTAACTCTTGTCTGGGTCTGTAGGCTGAGCACTGTAGGCTGAACTACATCAGACTCACTGAAGCATACCTTTGGGTTAATTTAATTTGAAGTCAGTCCAGTTTGTATGCCTGGTGTCTACTTATCATTGCAGTATTTTGGCTAAAATAACAATAACAACAAACAAATGCAGAACTTTCCTCATCTGAACTAAGGTGCCTTTGATTTAGTTACCAGCCCTATCACATACAGTGGTCATCTGACATAGTATGCAGTGACAAAGGAGTTGGTAACCTGAGGTCAGATATAAAACGTGCATAGAGAATGCTCATACAGTAGAAATATGCACTGCAGCATCATACAGGGAGAGCTATTAAGATTATGATTTTATTTCCTTCTTTCTTTAAATCACCTCATTTTATGTTAGCTGACAGCTGATTTCATGTTGAGAAGGAGATGTAAGTGGGCTTTATGGAATTAGTATATTAATCTCAGAAAGGCTATTTTGGTTAGTGAGTTTTGTCTTGGAGTTTTTTTTTCTGTCAGTCAGGATCCAACTCTTTATGTCATAATAAATACAGCACTGGCAGTAACTCATCTGATTGCTTGATAAGAATCCTAATACAAAACAGTCAATCATACCTCCAAGCTGGTATTTAAAGCTAATCTTACCAGCAAGGTTTCCAAGAAAAGCACTATCTTACACCTAGTAAATCTCAGTGCAGATCAAGACTGATTTGTACACAACAGGGTCGTAAGTATGTCATTATTTCAGTTTTTACATCTAGTTATGCTTAGCGCTCCAGGCTGAGTGCTGTGAATTTATCTAGGATGGATTAAAATTTTTTGCATTATTGGTTTATTCCATTTTTCAAAACATTGCAGGTATTTTTATAGATACATGAAAAAAATCAGATAGTTTTTTTCTTTTTCCCCTGAGAATTCATTAGTTAAACTGTGCTGTTATCAATGCAGTAATATATTAGAATGTTTATTTCATCTGCTCTTTTTAATCTCTTAAATTACAACATTTTGGAAAATAACACCTTTAACAAAGTGTTTCATGCAGTTTTCCTTCAGACAGGAAAAGTTCCTATTCTAAATCATGCCCCAAAGGAACACATGCTTTGCAGACTAGGAAAAAAAAAAGTTTATTTCTGATTTAAAGCACAGAATGCATAAGATGTACTCTGTATAATCCCACTCTTATTAATGTCATGCAGTAGAGTTCTTCTAAGTATTTCAGAAAAAAAAATCAAACTTTTTTTGAGTGTGTGTGTGATAAATTTGGCTGTGAAATTGTCAGGAAGCAGCTCGCCCTGAATTTCGTCTGAAAAAAGTGGTAAACCTAGTTATGATAAACCTAGTTATGTAAACCATCCCCCCCAAAAGTTTATTGTCCCTGGTCTGGTCTCATGATAGCTGATCGTAGGAATTTTTTACAGGAAGAAATACATTAACTCAGTCACTAAAATGAACTGTCAGACTGCAAAGCATTAGCATAATTGGCTGGCACCTACTTCTTGGACATTTTGTCTGACAAACTCATGGGACTTTGTGATTAAAATATAATGAATAGCCTTGCTGATAACTGTCTCCCAAGGAGAATAGCATACAAAGTTAAAAATGTATTTTCTTTGGCTTAAGGTTGAAACCTGCAGAATGGAAATTGTCAAAGCATTTACTCATTTATACTAGCAGTTATAACTACTCAACTACTGCATTATATTTATCCTGCAGAGATTTGCTACTTGGTATAATAATAAGGTACGCTCCAATAGTGTTTCCTATGAGTATTTAATATAGATATATGACCATATCTGGGAAAATACAAAGCAAAATCCAGAGGACTTATGACCAAATTTTGTGGTTTCTATTTGGCTGCAGTAGAATTCCAATGATATTCTGTTCTTTCAAAGTAATAAACTTTCTTTCTTCATCATCTTTTGTTAGTGAGCTCAAAATAAGCTCAGCAAGCCCAGACAGCAGGCCAGTGCCTTTCTGAAAGATGAGTTACAACAGGGGGGAAAACACTAGAAAGTCTTGCAGTCGAGAATTCTCTAAAACACATTTTACTGTGTGAACTGTAGAAGACATGATTTAGAATCATTAAAGCATAGAATCATTTGAGTTGGAAGGGGCCTTTACAGCGCCCCTGCAATGAGGAGGGACACCTACAGCTAGGTGAGAGTGCTCAGAACCTGGACCTGACTTTGAATGTCTCCAAAGATGAGGCTTCCACCACCTCTTTAGGCAGGCTGTGCCAGTACTTCACTACTACTCTTGTAAAAAACTTCTTCTTTATGTCTGATCTAAATCTCCCCTCTTTTAGTTTGAAACCCTTTTCCCTTATCCTATCACGTCAGACCCTGCTGGAGAGTCTGTCGCCTTCTTTCCTGTAGCTCCCCTTTAGATGCTGAAAGGCTGCTATCAGGTCTCTCTGGAGCCTTCTCTTCTCCAGGCTGAACAGCCCCAGCTCTCTCAGCCTGCCCTCATTGAGGAGATTTTCTGGCTTTTGCTACTTTTTCTGTGACATGTAAAATAGACAATTCAATTTTGAGAATGTTCTCTGAACATTGCGTGATACCATTAGCCTTGAAAATTAAGAAGGCCAGAAGCTTCTACCTACGAAATTGTGCAGGCACTGCACTAGTTTTTATATTGTTCTGCTTTTATATATATTAGTCTGTAGCATTATTTCAACCCAGCAGGGCAAGAAGAGCTGAGACAGTTGACCTATAGCACGATCTGAAAATATGACGTTATCAATAAACTTCCCTTTGTATTGCATGTTATTTTCCTTTTTAAAGATCTAAGACTCTGTGGCCTAGCAAGGACTGAAGGAACTGCTGTGTTCCCTCCATTAGTCCTCATTAGACTGATGGAGCATCTCCTTTTGGTAAGCTGATGAGTCAGGTTGTGCTAAACCTTACTGCTGGCACGTGCCTTGCCTGGCCATCTGTTACATAAAAACAATTTTTTTTTTCTTGAATTATGGGATACGGTTAAAAAAAACAACAATCTTTTGCTTTCAAAAGTTACTGCATGGGAAACCAGAGATCAAATTTTATAGAGTTTCACTGTTCCTGTTTAGGTGAAAGCCCAGCTTCAAAAGATGGGAGCTATTCAACCCATGAATATATTTCTCCGTCAAGAAATTGACCGCATGCAACATGTTATATCAAGTGTCCGAACCACACTGACTGATCTCAGATTGGCTATAGATGGTAAGTTGCAATGTTGAGAATGATACTAATTAAGCTGTACATTTTTTAACTACTAAAGGCTGATCATACTATTTTACTAAATAAATAATTTTTCCTTTTTTTTTTCTCTCCCTTTGTCCCTTTTCTCCCCCACTTCTTACTTTTTCTTTCTCTCCCCACCAACCGCTTTCTCTTTTTCCATCTCTTTGTCATAGTATAGCTTTTATAGATTCCTGTTTGCATCTCTAAGGGCATTCCATCTTAATTTATTCTGTCTGCACATGCTCCAGTATCGCAGTTCGATGAGTTCTGCAGTATTACTGTGCTTCCACGATTCTCTGTGGGATCTCTGCAGAGCTCAGAGGAGTTGAATCGTGTGATCAGGTCATGTGCCAGAATCATTTATGAAATTAAGCTGAGGCATGATGATACTGAAGAACGTACAGGCATTGCTGATAAGTAATTGAGAGACAGAGTGGTCAGGCCAAGTGACAAAGATTCTAATCTAAGATGGGATTTGTAATTTTCACGAAATTGGTCAAACCAAATAGAATGTCTCTAAATGGAATCTGAAGTGAGTAGGAGTGCCAGTCAAAAGAGAATGACAAGGTTCTGCTTTTGGCCATCAAAGGAGGAGGCAGTGCTCTGTCTCTCAGAGACAGGAGAGTATGGCTTAAAGTCAGCAATGTTGAATGCATTTAATATAACTCAAGTGTGCCAGAGACTAGAAGCAGATAGAGAATTTGATCAGAAGAGGAGTGAGGGAAAAGAAGGAAGGATGATGTTACTGTCTGCTTTTTGATTTCACTTCCTATTTTGCTCCTCTGTAAGAGTTGAAATATCCAGGAAATATCTTATAATGTTGCTTGAATGTTTCAAGAATTAACAGTAAATCAAAATGATGCTGGATGGGTTCAGTTCCTGTGGTTAAGATCTCACCCAATTCTCCTGTTCTCCAGCAAAGAGGTAGAAAATACCTGAGAGAGAGCAAGCTGTCCCTGCAGGGAGAAGGTCAAAGTGCCTCAAACAAGTCCCTTTTGGTACAGATGGCAGTGCACTGATCTGTCTTGCTTTACTTTCCAGTACAGCTAATTAGTTTCCATATCCTGCAGTAACCTATGCAGAGACCAAACTAGAAGTACCAGTTGTCTTCTATTTCAAAATTGAGCTCAAGGTTCCCTTGTATATGTGCATAGAGTCCCTTTTCAAGTAAATTTAAATAATGATTTCTATCCAAGAAATAATTAATCTTTCTTTGATCAAGACAGTCTCAAAATGTACAATATTATGCAGACAAGTGGATGAGTAACATAATTTCTTTGCACTTAGTATTCAGTTGCACAGTGGGCACAGTCCTCTACCAGGTGCTTAATCAAGTTAATGCTGTAACTTTTGTGCAATCCCCTAAAACGTTATAATTTCTCACGGAAAGGCAAGTTAAATATAGTGAGAAATTGCTCTGAAAACAAAATGGGATGTATAGTTAACAATACCGATAAATGGCTTCTGGCAGATTCATGATGCATCAGGTGCATGCCGTGGTGCGTTAATTAGGGGATGGAAAGAAAATGTAGGCTCTCTGTCTTGCCTCAGCAAAGGGGAAAAACACTCTCTCTCATAATAGATCTCCCAAAACTAGTCAACCGAAGCATCAAATCATCTCCTCTGCTCCTCTTTCTCTACCCTGATTAGCCTGCTCAAATAGACTGTGTGCATTTTGACATCTGCCTTTGTCATGCATCTGGCCCTGGCATCATGAACCTGCTAAGACCCCAGTAGCTGCTTATAGCAGATTTAAATTTTCAAATAAATATTGTGTTTCAGATTATAGTTTCAGTCTTCATGTACCGTGTGGCTTTGTGAAAGGAGGTCTGACTATTTATTTCTGCAGGTTGGATGGGAATAGATGGACTTTGTCAATTTTCTTGTTGCTCACTGCGTTGTATCTGGGGAAATACAAACCCCCCTCAGTGAAAGTCTGTGTGCAGCTGAACATGAGAGATGCTAAAGGAATTAGTAGAGCCAGCTTTGTTCCTCTGACTGGAGGGCAGATTAGCAGTGTTCAGCTTTTGGGAGCGGTGAGGATGCTCAGCATGTGTCCAACATGTTTGTTGGCAACCATGCCCAAGCCTGCATCACCACCAATGAACTTTGCTGCCTGGAGGGCAACTTTTTTTGGATCAGATTGTAATAATTAGATGGAAGCTGCACTTTGTACTCGCAGTTATGTCCCAACCAATAGTTCTGTTTTAATTACTTATTGATTGCCCAGAATTTATTTCACAGTTGGTGTAATACAGAGTTTCACATAAATCAGAAAACAGCAGTGATGATTGTCCTCTCAAGTGACCTAAATCAAGACTGCGCTGCAAATAGGGACAACTGTTTAGAGACGAGGAAAGAGAGCTGTTTTCTCATCTTTTCATCTGGGGAGTAGTGAGACATGGGGATTGAACCAAAACTCCAGATCCTAATGGGATATGAAGAACAGATCTTAAGCCCCTGGCAGAGTGACAGTATTCTTTGCAGAGGAGTACAGAAGCTATAGCATTCCTGTGTACGTGCCTTGTCTTCTTTTTGTGCAATGGTATGTACCTCTGGCATGGCATACTAACTCTGTAGCTGTTTACTAGGGACTGGGCACTTTCAGCCACCTCTGCCACTGGAGACAGTGTCCTTAAATAATAAAAGTGAACAGTAATATCCTCGTCAGTTATTCCTAGTCCCTGCTGCAATTTGAGTACAGGCAAATTTTGAGTTAACCTATCTGTGAGATTGGAGTGGAGGCAGGTCTGCATGTACCTCCATGCACCGCAGTAGCACTGGTAAGTGTCTCGATGGCACATATATGTGTATTCTATCACTGAAGAAAGTAAGCAGGGAGATTCTGTGGGAGTTATCCCTAATACCTCTTGAGTAGGTGAAGATGCTCAGCATGTGTCCAACATGTTTGTAGGCAACCATGCCCAAGCCTGAATACCACCAGTAAACCTTGCTGCCTGGAGATATATATATATATTTTTTTATCATATTGTAATAATTATATTGGAGCTGTGCTTTGTACTCTCAGTTATGTCCCAGCCAATTGTTCTGTTTTTGACTATTGATTGCCCAGGAAGTGGGAAGGGAGATTCTGTGGTAGTCATCCCTAATCCCCCTTGAGCAACTTCCATGAATCTTGTCAGTGGAGCGTGCTCGTAGTAGTACTGGAAGTTGATACTGAATCCTTCACAATGGAAATAAAAGCAGCTTTTTAGTGTTTTATTCACGGTGTTTTTACCTGCTTAGTAGTCTGTTTAAAAGCCTGTAGTGTAAAAGAAACAAGTGCCTAGCTCATTTATTTATGAGTATATCTAGATCCTGCTTTGATCAAAAATCTGCATCCACTTGGCATTTGTTTTCAGTAGTGTATTCAAACTAAACCTTTACAACTGTGTACCTCATGAGAAGTTGAAGCCATGTACAAAACTTTGGGTTTGTTATACTTCCCTGTCATATGTATGTGTCTATATATTTGTTATGTGATCACAGAACTCCCACTATTATTTTTGCAATGCTTGCAGAGTTAGATAGATAAGTCCTTTTCATGTTAACCACTTACCTGAGAATGCAGAAAACCCTCTAAAAGCTTTTATTATTAATATGTAAAGATTTGCTTTCACGACTTACTGGCCTGGGGTTTTAATCCATACATTTTACTTGGTACAGAAGGCAAGCATTGTACAAATAGCAATGGGAGTCATAAGCCATAAGGTCAACATAGAAAGGAAAGGAAGTAGAATCAATAGAAGTAGTATCTTCAGAAGTCATCATAGCATCTGTCATGTAGATGTTCTATCAGCCTTAAGCAAACAATCCACTGCAACTACACTATGGCACTCACCACGTTACAAAGCTAGCTTAAATTCATGCACGTAATGCACACAATGCATTGCCTACACACCCAGGCTTGATTTGCTTGACTTGATCTCAGTCATTGATTTGCTACCTGATTAAAAACTATTTAATTACCTGCTTGTAGCTCCTCACTGTCCTTGTACTTTGTTGATAGCCAATGTGTTTGCTTTAGGCCTTCATTGTTGTCATTCATATGAGAATATGTTGAAACACCAAAGACTTCATGTGGACATGAGGCAACACATAATCCTGCATGCATAATAGGAATCTCTTAGAATTCCTAGATCCCATCCACAAACTCTTGTTAAGCCCCTGGAAGAATGAGGTAGATTCACTATTTTTAAAACTCAGAATACTGTGATCTTGGTAGTAGTGTTTTTACCACGATGCTGCAAGTAATTTCTGTTCATTGTACCTTACAATGGGAATGTAACTGAATTCCAAAAGAACTAGGCAATAATCTGTTCTGCTCTACATGGTGAAAAACAGAAGCTTGGGAAACAAATCTTGCTGGAGTGCACAGGAAAGACAGTCTCCAATGAAAGGAAAGATCTTCTTCTTCCCATTGGCTGCAAATATGAGAAGAGATTCAATACCCAGAATGGGTAGATTCCATTTAGATTAACAATGGTTTAAAACTGCTAAGACATAGAATTTTAGTTCAGCTTGTTGACCTTATAGACTTCTGGACTGAAAGATCTTGGGCTTTTACCTTACTGATCCATACAGTGTGTGTGTAAGGCTTGTTAGGATCTATGTATTCCACTTTTGGATGGGGATTTTATCTGAAGACGATTAAGAGCACTCAGTGAAGATATTCATGGAATACAATACTGGGAAATTCATTTGAGGAATGGGAGGGATAAGTCTAGTGTGCCCTGAGGTGTCATTACATTTGGCTCATCTCCATCTCTCATCCATTATTTAGTTCTCATCCACAGTGCCTCCTGTTGTCTTTTGCAAAGTGTGGCATATTATTTCCAGACCTCTCAATAACTGTAATATATGCTTGCTGGCCAGGAAAACTGTTTAGAAACACATTTAAGAGAAAATGCAGAAAACAGTTTATCTGCCTGTTCTATTCTATTTTAGGGTAATGATTTGTATTGCTTTTTAGGATGTGCACATGTTCAATCTATTGATTTAAAATATTTATTTTCAGTCTTTTAGTGGACATAGGCAAGTGCATTTTGTACTGGAGTAGGTTTTCAGAACAGTTTGCAGGGCTAGGCTGTGTGAGGCTACTTTGAAATTTTCTTCCTACTGACTGAAGGAATTTGCAATTTGCTGCTGCAGAAAACTGTGTAGTTTTCTATACATTAAACAAAACAAAACAAAAAAGCATGCAACTCAAGTTTCTTATTTCATCTTTCCTGGCTTGAAGAATTAAATCAGAGGATCCTCTACCAGAAAAGGAAAGTATGAAACAAACGAAACAGAAAGCAGAACAAGGCAAAGGTTGGGTGCAGCTGGAGAGAATAATAGTCTAACATTAAAAAATGGAGAGTGTGTTACACATTGCAGGGCTTGCCTGCTTGATTTACTCTTCGTATTCTGGGGACCAGAAGCAGAAGGAAGTGCTGAATTGTTGAGTGGCTCAGGACGAAAGCAGCACAGTGTAGTTAAATGAGCTTTGAGAGCTGCTCAAAGCTTTGCGAAGCATCTCCAAATGCTGAAGTTCCCAAGTGCTGCAAGTGAAGAAACAGGGAAATAGGAAAGATTGTCTGAAGCAAAGAAATTGATTTCTTTCAGCATAGCAGTAGTGATCAGTCTGCTCATAGGAACATAGTAGGACTTGCAAAGAAAAGATCAGATTTTAGGTATGGGAAAACATATATACCAGCCTTTTTTTTTTTTTTTTTTTTAATCTGTTACTCTGTATATGTAGTACCTCTGGGTAGAATAATAAATAATGCATTCTTTGGGGAAAGCACCAGCGAGTTAGCTGATGCCATAAGGCAGAAATAGAGGAAGGCTTATAACATTAGAAGCAAATTGGGTTTTTCTCCTCAACACATTCAACAAAGAGGGAGTTGCAGCTTGGTGACAGAGGCAAGGAGTGAGTGTCTGGTCCATCCAGAATGATCTGACATTAACAAACCCAGTTGCTTGGGACATAGGCTTCAGTGGGAATTAAAGGCTGAAAAGACTGACTTGCTGTAGTTGTTACAGTGATAGCCAAGAATGGATTGATGCTCTTGCTGAGCTCTCTCCTCTGTGTACTGTTAAGGCTGGCTGTACAGGACAGTGCTCTGCCCAGACTCATTGTCTAGGAAGTATTGTTCTCGAGAGATGGTCTCCAACCCTATTATAATTATGACAGCCACTGGCAAATTGTACTTGATGGAAAAGCTAACTCCTTCTCATCTCATTTATATCATATATAATTATTCTGGTTTTCTTGATTCACATCTGTGCCTGTGGAAAGAGAATCAGTCTGTGAACTGAGGGTTATTTTGTTTCATGCTGGAGTTTTAGATCTTTCATTTCTGACTTCGTCCAGCCATCTGTATGGGAAATTCATACTTTCTAATCCAGATAGAGATTTCCCTAAATGTAAAATTGAAAATGTAGATCCAAACTTTACAAATTCCACCATTTTCAGATAGGTGTGGTAGTGGAAAGGAGCAACTATGTCCTTTGGAAAGTAAGACTTAATAAATTTAGGGCAATGAAAAAAGGAAATTGTAATTCCAAAGCTGCATATACTCTGTGGACAGTATGGTTACAGTGAGTATTGTTTTGGGAGTATCAAAATGCCCTAACATCTTCGACTGACCTGACCTTCCATCAGCCATTTCAGCTGAGCTTTATTCCATTCAAGAGAGGGAATACTGTAAAGTAAAACCAAAAATAACCCAGTTACTAACAGCTGGCTTGTGTGATTCATAATACTTTCTAGCCTGTCACATTAAGTTCATAGGACATTCAGTCTCTTCATATGGTAACCAGGGCTTTGATCTTCTGAGAAGTTAAATGTGAGAAGCGCATGGTGTTGCACTACTCATTCAGTTTATCAAATAGTTTTCCAAATGCATTTATCACCCTTCTCCAGAAAGATACTGTTATTTGTCTCATCTGCTATCAATTTCATTCCTGACAATTACTTTATTTCTTACATTTTTATTTTTATCAGAGTATTATAGCTGCAGGAATGCATCCTGACACCCACAGATGTCATTTGGTGTGCTGTAGTGCTGAAATTCAAGCACTGTATGCCTACTGCCAGGGCTGACACCCACTCACTAGGAATATTTATGCAACTATATGACCGAGGCCAGGGCTGTGAACATACCTCATCCTCAGGAACTCTTTGGCCTAACGCTCTCAGCAGCTGCTCTGAGTCATAACAGGCAGCCATCCTGAGAGGTTGCACCATACTTTGAGGCAGAGTGGTTTTATGTACATACTTGAAAAGCTCCAGCCTGCCTGCAAGAATCACAGAATGTCAGGGATTGGAAGGGACCTCAAAAGATCATCTAGTCCAATCCCCCTGCCAGAGCAGGAACACCTAGATTAGGTGTTTATATTTATTGTTTTTTGTTGCTTTTTTTTCTTTGGAGATCAGTTCAACAAAATATATATTCAACATTATATCTAAACACTGTTTCCTTTTCAGAAGCTCTCAGTAATAATTAGAATGCATTCAAAACTGTAGAACTCTTCCTGTAGAAATTCTATACACCTGTAATCTTCAAGGAAATTAAAGAACCAAGCAACAATTAGCAGAGGTAATACCACTGCAACAAGACTGCAGATGATCATAGAAATCTTCCTCTTTCTGGGTTAGAAACTATTGTGCTCATCTGTAGATGTGATTCAACAGAGAAGCATGTGGCCTCCGGAACCATGTGTCATCTACACCGATGTTGAATAAACATTCCTCAAGTCAGTCTCTTCATAGAACCACTGACTACTTTGAGTTAGAAGGTACCTTAATGATCAACTTACTCCAAACCTCCTTGTCATGTGCAGAGTTGCCACCCAGTAGACCAGGCTGCCCAGAGCCCCATCCAGCCTGTCCTTGAATGCCTCCAGCGATGGAGAATTCGCAGCTCCTCTGGGCAACCTGTTACAGTGCCTCACAAACCTCTGAATGAAAAATTTCCTCTCGATATCTAACCTACATCTCACTTTTGTTAGTTAGAAACCATTCCCCTTGTCCTATAGCTATCTGCCCATGAAAAATGTCAGTCTCCTTACTGATTACAAACTTCCTTCAGAACTGGAAGGCCACAATGAAGTCTCCCCAGAGCCTTCTCTTCTACAGACTAAACAATTCTGGCTCCCTCAACCTTTCTTTGTAGTAGACATGCACCAGCCTTCTGACCATCTTTGTGGCCCTCCTCTGGACCTACTCCAACAACAGTGCATTTTCTTGTACTGGGGGCCCCAGGCCTGGATGGAATACTCCAGATGGAACCTTACAGGAGCAGAGCAGAGGGAGACGATCATATCCCTCTCCCTGATGGCCACACCTCTTTTGACACAGCCCAGAACATAGCTGGCCTTCCAGGCTGCAAGTGCACACTGCTGGCTCATGTCCAGCTTTTCATTCACCAAGAACCT
Organism: Gallus gallus; assembly: GCF_016699485.2. Lineage (NCBI taxonomy): Eukaryota > Metazoa > Chordata > Aves > Galliformes > Phasianidae > Gallus > Gallus gallus. The sequence goes on along the minus strand of NC_052533.1, from coordinate 88,384,554 downwards.
GAAATTTTTCTTCACAGGGCTGCTCTCATGCAGTTTTTCTTGCAGTCTCTACTCATGTCTGGGATTGCCCTGATCCAAGTGCAACACCAAGTTCTTGGCCTTCTTGACCCATGTTCAATTCGAATCATAGAATGGCTTCCCCAGAACTGGGAAGAAAATGTGGCTCTCTCATAACCCCTGTTTCAGGAGAAAGTTGGCTCTATCTGCCTGAAAAGAAGAAAGAACCAAAGGTGAAAGTGTTATTTCTCAGTTCAGACAGCAGTGATCCTGAGAAGGGGACTCTGTTCACTTGTTTTCTGCTCTCGCTAAGGTTACTCTGAAATTGAAACCAACATGTTCTGCATGATTTGTTTTTCACTTTTTCTGCCTCCAGAGGGCTAATCAAGTGTACAATCTAATACTACGTTTTTGTAGGCAAAAGAGAGATGACACAGAGTGACTTCTTCCTTAAATGCTTGTGCTTAGCTTTCTATTAGAGAGGGTTTATACCTAAAGAGGATGTTTACGAATTGTGTTATAAAATACTTTTTACATATCCCAGAACACAAATGTGAACCTGACTATGAAGCCATTACAGAGAATGCAGAATAGCTTGATGTGCTTGCTATAGTCTGTACTACTGCAGCACTTTTTAATACCTGGGGTTTTGTAAAAAGTGATTTTTCTCATAGCATTTGCTGCATAGAAAGAGATGCATGTAAATGAGAGCAAGTCACTTGTGGCAGTAAGGGACATAGTTTAGTGATGGGATTCAATATGTTAGGTAGATGGTTGGACTCGGTGATCTTGAAGGCCCTTTCCAACCTAAATGATTCTATGATTATCTGCTGGAAGAAAATGAAGCCTATTTGACGTTGATATATAGTTACAAAGCAGCAGATTTGCATACTATTATACAGGTGTTTAGAGTAGCCACTGCATTCATCTAAATTAAAAGCTGGTGTTTGGTTTCTGGATATTCTCCTCTTTCTCCTCAACTGGGAACCTGCCATGGAAGCAAGGTATTTGGAATGCCTGCTTAATACAGGAATCATTTCCATACAGATATGTTGAGATAGGCAAGTGCAGCTCATCTTTACAGTCACCAAATAACCCTTCTGGCAGTAACAACAGTTGTGTTTACGATGATGTAGTGAACACTGATATTACAGGAACATATAATCAGAATGGGGGCTATCAGATCAGTTTCTTCAGTTTAAAATATCTCAGTTGGAATACAGAAGATATCCTACCCTGCCCCGCCCTACCCTACCCTACCCTACCCTACCCTACCCTACCCTACCCTACCCTACCCTATCCTATCCTATCCTATCCTATCCTATCCTATCCTATCCTATCCTATCCTATCCTATCCTATCCTATCCTATCCCACATAGTGCTTACTGTCAGTACTGATGACAGTACGGACTGGTAAGATGTTTTGGCTCATGGAATGGCAAGTGTCATATAATAATCACATATTTGCCAATATTTTAATGGAGACAACAGTACTGCGCATGGATAATACGAGCATACACTGACAAAATAAATATAAAAACAAATAAATCTTGCCTCTAGCTTTATTCTACATACTCTTTTCCTACTGGCAATTTTGATAATGGAAGTGTACAAAGTATATCATTAATAGCAGTGAATTTCATGAATATAATAACTGTCAGTACATGCTGAGGATATAGATGAGTTATACTGTATATCTCTATCATTGATCATGTATTTGGGAGCCATTAAAATATATTAAAAAGTTTTAAATGATTAATCACATTCCAAAGGCAGCATCAATATAATGAATATAAATATTGTATGTGAAGGAGAAGGAGTTGTTTAAAAAAATCTCTATTTCTGATCAAAATCACAGACGAAATATCTTTTATCTTGTCACATTTCCTTTGAATTGAGTCTTATAAATTTGTGCAAATTAACTACACACTGATAAGACTTTGGTGCAACAGGTGTGCAATTAAGGGACAACAAAGGAGGGTTTATTAGACTCAGGATGTCATTTGAAAATTTTAATTGCCTTTGTGAGCCCAGGGAAAGTTCATTCTGAATGTTTTACTTATCTTCCAGGAACCATAATTATGTCAGAAGAACTGCGAGATGCATTGGATAGTATGTATGATGCCAGAATTCCCAAACTATGGTTTCGGATTTCCTGGGAGTCTACAACTTTAGGATTTTGGTTTACTGAGCTTCTTGAAAGAAACCAGCAGTTCAGCACTTGGCTCCTGGACGGCCGACCGAATCAGTTCTGGATGACGGGGTTCTTTAATCCACAGGTGGGTCTGACGGATTGATACAACTGCTATGTAACAGATTACACCCTGAGAGAACTTCGAGCTAACTCCATCACGACTATCCTAAGTATAATCTAAGTATATTTTTAGGTAGATATAACATAAATTAAGTGCAAAATCTAGTGAATTTTTTGCTTGACAAAAAATGACACCGTGAAATAATGGAATGCCCCAACCCTGGAGGTGCTCAAGACCAGATTGGATGGGGCCCTGGGCAGCTGAGCTGGCAGGGGGCAGCCCTGCCCATGGCACGGGGTGGGTCTGGGTGGGCTTTGAGGTCCCTTCCAACCCAAACCATTCTGTGATTCAATCTTCTGATTGTTTTGACTGTAGGGTAGAAATGGCATTTTTTCCCCCATTTCCACGTTTCCTGTTTTTTTCCTCTCCTGTGCTACAGTAATCTGTTGTTCACTCATTATGTGGAAACCCCTTAAAGGACAAAACAAGGTATGGTTGAAAACTTTGACATAGGAAAAAGAGATCTGGGTTTCATTCTCAGTCCTTGTAAATCAGTTCCTTGAAATGGAAGGCTTGTTATTTATACCACCCCAGGCTTGTGCCAGTCTTGATCTGGAGAGACAAATAAAACATACAGCCCCTGCCCTGCACCCCAAAATAAAACACTGATACAAAGTGAAAAACAAAAAGAAAAAAGGGAACAGCTGAGAGCAGAGTTAAAAGAGGTGAAGCACACATACTTCGGTGATGCGTAGATCCCCTGCACAGATAACCACATTCATTAAAGCTTTTTGTGATTCACAGATGTTTATGGGAACAGTGAATTGTGGAAGTGAGTCATTGGGAGAGCATCCAGCCAACAGGTTGCTCTGGAGCCTTAGCAAAGAGCTATTTTAAAGATGTATTTTAATCTCAGTACTTGTTAGCAATGCAAAAGCTAGCTGAAACAGCTGCCTCGAAGAGGGAAAGCAACAGTGGCAAATATTCTCTAGCGCTGCTGCTGGGAAATGCTCATCTATCATCTAGCCTGTCTGTCAACTGTCTGCCCATACAACTTCGCAGCACAGAAGCGTGCTTATGAAATCTCTGAGTAAAGGGTTCCCAAGCAGAAGTATGAAAGAGAGTAGAAGTGGTTTTAATGAAACGATTATGCTTCTGTACTTGATTTGTTAAGAACACTAAAATATTCCTAAGTAATTGTTGCAATGATCAGGTTGGATGCAACCCTGAGGGGCTCTGGCTTTTGTTACTATTTGCTTTTGCACTACAGATGAGGAAGAGCTGACACAGATTTTGTACTGGCTGTTTTAGCTGGCTTTGTTTTTGCTGCTTGGGGTTGTGTCGGTCCTGAAATTTGGCCAGCCCAGTTGAGGCATTCTGCATTTCTTTCGGATCCATGTGTCTGGATTACTCAAAAAAGCTGCCAAGTAATCAGAGTAAAATGTCCCCAGACACGTCACGATTTAATAGAGCATAGTAAGTGAGAAAGCCTCTAGAAATTCTAAAACTAAACACTTCATGACACATAGTTCCAGAAGTCCCTAAATGCATACTGCGCAGAGAAAAAAAAATCCAGACGAAGATGTGTCTACCTGACTTAAACAACCATTGGTGCTGACAATCACAGATTTCATAATCAGATGTTTATTTCTGTAGTCTCTGTTTTCTGTAACCCAGGCTGTGGGAACATTCTACAAGAAATTGGTCTGAACAAAGATGCATTTTCTATTTAGCTAAATATTATTTTTGTTAATGATGTTGCTGTGCTTAAAGCCATTATTTCACACGTTAAGAAAATTGATTTCCATCTTCTCAAGCAAGCTGAGGTGATGAAGTGCTGGTTCTAATGGTTTAATGGCTTGTTTGTAACAGCTGAGAAACTCTCAGAAAAAATCCTTTCATTTGGGAGAGGAAATGCAGCTCCTAAATAATTTGTAATTTGCCTACTTGCATAGATCTCACTGCTCGCTTTATAGTCAATGGATAAATGCCATGGATAACAGAAGACAATAAGGTAGATTTATAGCACTGGGAGAATGAAACACTCTGGCAATAAAAAAATAAATAGGACCTGACTTTGCCTTCCCTTGTCCTGGTTATATACTGGGATAAATTCAGTGGTTGCACAGAAGTTAATTTTTATTTATAGTGATACAAATGAGGGCAAGCTGAGGGTTCTGTGTGAAAGAGAAACCGATTCCTTTTGTGTGTCTGCATTGGGCCAAGTCAATCACCAAACAAAGAGTGCCTCCTGGATGTAGTCCTCAAAACCACAGCGCTATGCATCTTCCATTTCTACCTTCCCATTACCTTATTGTGCTGGATACTGCTTTATTGCTTCCTTGTTTGCATCACTGTATCATCCAGCTGCTGTCACTTGTCCTATATGTGGATTTTAAGCCCTGTGAGGCAGAACTGTCTTCCTGGTTGTAGAGTGCTCAGCGTAATGAACCCCCAGCCTATTTCCAAGAGCCTGAGATGCCAAAGTAATGTGAATACTAATAGGAAGATGAAGTGCAATGGCTCCATTGCTCGGAGCCTGCTTCATTCCATAGTAACCCTGCAATATTTTGCTCACTGGAGGAAATAAAAAATAAGTGACAAACAAGGAACCCCACAAGCAAGGTAAAAGAGACGATTATGTGATCTTGGAAACAACAGACATTGGTTTCTTTACTTCATGTCATAGCTTCCATGGATGCCTGATTCTGGAAGGTTCAGAGTTAGAATGCATGGGTTGTTAGGAGGCAAAGGAGCCAATGTTTAGCAGCCTTCAGTGAGCAGGCCAGGGAGGTGTTCGGGAAAGAACAGGTGAGGAAAAGAAGAAATCATTTTCTGTGGTTCAAAATTTTAACCACCTCCCGGCTCAAAAACAAAACAACAACAAACAAAAAACCCACCCAACCAAAAACAAAACAAAAAGTAACCCTCCAAAAACCAAAAACAAAACAACAAGAACATCAAGAAAAAGCAACTAACCAAACAGGGCAAAGATACTAGAAATTAAAACAGGTTTCAATACTAGAAATCAAAACTGGGGCTCCTTGTCCCAGTTTTAACACCATACTGGATTCATTCTAATGGGAATATTATTAGTTACAAGTCCCACTGCAGAGAGCGTATAGGTTCAGTCATCTCTGCAAGAAGAGTCTGCTGACTAAATCTTATCCCTGAAGACAACGTACAGATCTGAGCTTACTTTTATATCTGTATTTCCACAGAGCCTTTGAACTGATTCCCTGAGTGCAGTCACTGCTCTGCCCTGTCCTCTTCCTGCTCTTCTCCCTTTCATATTTCAGTAGATTTGGGTCTGGTGGCCCAGTGGGGCCTTCTGGCAGTGAATGCTGTGTGTTTTAAACTAATGGTACTATCATGCTTCCCCAAATTAAAATTCCACAAATTAACTACAAGGATTCTGCTTTCATTTAATGGCCATTCTGATAGAAGAACTTGGCCTTTAATCCTGTCTCCCTTAGCGGTGTGCAAGAGTTCTCAACTACTTCAAATGCAATTACAATTATCTTTGCTATCACAAAAGCTCTTTGCAATACTTGTCCTGGGGTTCCTGGAATGGCATTAATGAGAAGCCACCAATGTCATTTAACTGAAACATCCGAGTTCATGAATGACATCTCTTAATGGAAGGGGTGCTTTGTTGCTGGGAGGTGCTGAGGCCTGCAGCAGAATCACCATGCTCAGCTGTCAGATGCTAGCCCTACACCAAGACCAAGATGCTGCTGTTGCTGCATGTAGCTTCTTTTTCTTTCCTTCAGCCTCCTCTATGATTGGATGAATAAAAGTAAACTACAAATTTTAATCAATTCCCTCATTACTACTGATTTCTTAGAATCATAGAATTGCTCAGGTTGGAAAAGACCTTAGAGATCATCGAGTCCAACCACAACCCAACCATACTACCCTAACAACCCTCCGCTAAATCATGGCCCTGAGCACCACATCCAAACGGTTTTTAAACACATCCAGGGATGGTGACTCAACCACTTCCCTGGGGAGCCTATTCCAGTGCATAACAACCCTTTCTGTAAAGAAGTTTTTCCTGATATCCAACCCAAACCTCCCCTGGTGCAACTTGAGGCCATTTCCCCTCATCCTGTCACCTGTCACCAGTGAAAAGAGATCAGCTCCGCCCTCGCTGTAAGCACCTTACCAGATGTCCTCCCTCATGTTCCTTTATAGCAGAGAATGAGTTTCTTAGAATCACAGAATGGTTTGGGTTGGAAAGGACCTTTAAGATCACATAGTTCCAACCTGCCTGCTGTATGCAGAGACACCTCCCACTAGACCAGGTTGCTCAAAGTCTCATCCAGCCTGACCTTCAGCGCTTCCAGGGAGGGGGCATTCACTGGGCTGGGAAACCTGTTCCAGTGTCTATTGTTGAAATGCTAAGTGTTTATCTTGTTGATGTCTGCAGCAGTATGCTGTGTTAGTGCACTGAAGCTTTGCACTGAGCAGCAGTTATGTTTTGCCCTGCTGACAGGGGCATTTCAGCAGTTAATTACATGATCCCAGTTTGTACTTCCTTTGTGGTCTGTAAAAGGCATTGGGAATTGTTGACTGAAAAGCATTTTTACAGTGTTCCTACAAGGAAAGGTAATACAGCGCATTATTATTGGTGCCTTAGCAATTACCTGCATTTAAACTCTTACAAATCACATTTATTTGCTAGCTGTGTAAACCTTTCTCCATTTGGCTCGTTATAAAGTAGGTGTGTATGGTGAGATGAGTTAGACCTATGCATTGAATAGGCCACTTTGGTGACCTCTTTGCCAGCACAAGCATAGCAAGTGTATACAAAATGCCTGGCACTGGGACAGTGTAAGAAAGCAATGGAGTTACACTACTGAAATCAGTTTTATATGTAGATGAGATTCTGTGGGTTGAGGTTTATACTGCTTGTGTCCCTGTTGTATAGGAAAGCAGTTGGCAGTGGGTGCATTCAAGCCTCTTCAAAAGCCCCTGTGTTATATTTGATCTCCTCAGGGATTCCTCACTGCCATGAGGCAGGAGACCACACGCTCAAATTTAGCAAAAGGATGGGCACTTGACAATGTTGTTTTGCACAACGAGGTGACCAAGATGATGAAAGAAGACGTGGCTGGCCCGCCTCCCGCTGACATTGGTGGGGTCTATATATACGGCCTTCTCCTCGAAGGGGCTGGTTGGGACCGCAGGAACAGCAAGCTGGTCGAGTCATCACCAAAGGTAAAGACCGATGGAACATCACTGACTGGAGTGTAACATGGTGTGTTCAGAGAAAGCCAGAAAGTATTCCGAGTGCTTGCAGCATAGGTTTCACAGCAGGTTGTAAGAGGGTAAAGTAATAGCAGGACTGGGAAGAGGACAGGGTGTTTACCCACCACAACAGACCAAAAAGCCTCTGTCAGAAGATGAGTTTGGGAGGCGCTGCACTTGAGTAGACCAGTTGCTGGGCTCCTTGGCTTCAGGCACTGAAGTACATCTGAATGAGTGCAACCCTTGATCAGCCTCCTTTGGACCGAGAGTGTGAGCCCTGTCACTGTTCCCAGAGTCCAGGCCTGCTCTGATCGCAGTGTTTAGGTGACTAGAAGCCCCTGGCACTGCTTTTGAATTACCGGTATTCATTCTGGGCTTCTGGTCAGTTATCCGTGTATGGAGTTACATTTTGCTCAGGCAACTGAGCACATTTAAAGCCTAGGTAAGGAGCAGTGATTGCATGCTCTGGTCAGTGTTCAGGGAAAGCTGCCACTGTGTGTGCTGGTAAACTTTTGTTCTGTCCTGGAAGTGGAGTTGAGGACATTGCTCTCTGTAGGTAAAACGCTTCTGTACCTGGCTGAGGGCAATGTTTTCCAAACCAAATCTTGCCAGTGGCAGCTTCTGGTACTCAGTTCCTGCTTTGTGAAAATACATCCTTCATGTATGGAGTTTGCCCAGGTGCTCTGGCATCATCAGCAAGAGCTGTTGGTTTGAGACTTTTCTCTGCCTCTGCTAATGAGTACTGTGTATTACTAGAAGACCGGAGGGATCTCCTTTGAATAAAACCCAGGAGGCGCCCTGGGCCTTTGGAGCTGCACTGCCAACAGCATGAATGTAACAGGGAGGCTTACTGAATACAGCTAGGCCTCTGCAGCTCTGGCCCTGCCATTCAAGGACCAGGAGATGGGGAAAGAATGGGGAACACCTTCTAGAGATGAAAAGGATGGGGAAAAAAGCAATGGTCTTGCTCCCTCCTAGAACCATGCTGCCATTTTTTCAACCTTTACCATGTGTGCAGCTTTGTGGGTTTCTCTTGCTTTCTGTTCCTTCCAAGATTCCTGAAGTCTGCTCTCTCTGAGCTGCCAGTGGCTTAAAGACAGGTTGGGGTCAGTGCAGTAGTGAGCATAGGGCTTGGATGCTTCTGTATGCTTCTGCTGAGGGGCTGCTGTTCTTGCTGGAGTTCACCAGTGAGTCCAGTTCCAGCATGCTGGAGTTTGGTTACCCTGTCCTGCTAATACTGAGCCCAGTGTCTTTTTTAACATTTTCAGGTGCTGTTCACAAGTCTTCCTGTGGTTCATGTGTATGCTGTCAGCACGACAGCACTACAGGACCCAAAGAAGCAACAAGGCAATATGTACTACTCCTGTCCTGTCTACAAAAAGCCTCGGAGGACAGATCTGACATACATTTTCTCTTTGTACCTGAAAACAGTGCAGAATCCTGATCACTGGACTTTACGGGGGGTGGCACTGCTCTGCAGTTCAAAGTGAGGACCAACAAATAGCTCTAAAAAAAAGCAACCACCTAGGAAATAAGCCTGAAGCCAGTAGGAATCCCATTGTGATTTTTAGAGTGGTGTGGGAATTAGCAAGTGAGGTACAGAGATTGTGTTAATCATACATAGATCAGTTTACTCTCTTCAGAGTGAATACACCTAAATGTATTGAACCTGGGAATGTGAGAGGAAAACAGGTATAGCAGCTGTTGTAAAGCATGAATACATTCAGCTAGTTTGCTCTTACAGGAAACGCTAGGGAAAATGTGCTTATGATAGTGATAACTGCTCTAACATTTATGGTGGTTCTTTTGTAGATGCTGTCTTTTCTTCCTTGTGTAAGTCTTCTTTACAGTACACTATGATTCTTTTTAAAATCAACTTTGTAGTTAAAAACTTATCATGCTTAGCATTATTAAAGCAGTAATGATGAGTGAGTTAAACTCATAATAAAACTTCATCCATTTCTGCACATACGTGAATGCACTTGATTTTTGCATTTGTAAACTTGCTGAGTGGTTTTACAGATGGATGCTGCTATTCCCTTGAATAGTCCCTTGTATATGGAAATGGTAGTAGAAGTGAGTTTCTCTTTGCACAAGTTACTGCTTTTCCACATGTTAGCTCATTGCCAAACCTGTGTTCCGTTAGAAGGAAGATGTGCACACACCCAATTCTTAGTGAGAAGAAGTTAAGAAACCCTTCTCAGAGTAAGCATGCCTGAACACCACTTTGGCCCAACTCATATTTGCTCCGTTGGTGTTATTGCCTTGAGTCCTGCAGCCTCGAACCTCTCAACTGCATTTTATGCTGTATTTTGCATTAGTCTAGGTTAAAAACAAACAAACAAACAAACAAAAAAACGTATGTATGTATGTATATATATATATATAAAGGTAGAAGATACAGAAGCCATTTCTGGGAGTAGATTCACCTGAAAACCTCTGCAGTTTACCCTATGATTGAAGGGTGATTGGTGCTTCTCTTAATAGACAGCTATTGGCCAAAAATGTGTTTGGCTTTTTTCACTAGCACAAATTCAAAGCAAAATAAATTGCTGTTGGATGTTCTGAAAGAAAGACTTGCAGTGAGTGCTTCATTACTCACTTTTTTCCCCTCCTTGTAAGCACCTGCAATCTTCTCGTTCTTTTCAGCCACCATCTAAGAAGGTAGTTCACCTTTCCCCACACCCAGTTTCACTCTGCTGTTAGCAACCACAGGGTTCTTTCCATAAGGAAGTTTGATATTCTCAGTCCTACCCACTACTAAGCAGGAAGGGCCAAGTTTCTTCTTGGAAAACCGAGCAGCTGGAGCAGGATTCCTTTAGAACTTGCTTCACATGGGATGCAGGTAGGATGATCTTACCCAGTGACACCACCTGTTCCAAATATCTGCTCCTGGCCTCCTGCAGCACGGCTGTACGTCAGCATGTCAGCTGACTCCACTGAGAATTCTGCTTATGAGAAAGCTGAAGGACTGGGCCTTGAGATCTTTGCCCTGCAAATCACGAAGAAGGTAAGAGAGACTTCCAATGGGGAATGCCTGTGCTGTGGTATAGAAAATGAGGATTTAATCTGTAGGGTTCTCCCCGCTTCCTATCTTTTTGAGGGGTAATGGTGTTAATTTTAACCTCTTGGTGCATGCAAAATTCATGTCAGTGACACTGATAAATCTTAAAATGAAGAGCATACGCTGAGTTACTTTGCACACTTGAAGTACTTACTACTTGTTATGAAAACAGTTAATCCTTTGAACAACTGAATTTAGAAGTACTCATTAAAAATATGTATTCAGTTGAGCTTATATGTTGTGGTCCATGGAAACGGCATCACTTCCTTTCTTTGTCAAGTAGATTAAGAAATTAAACTCTGCGTAAAGAAAATCTATAGGCACGTGGTTCTAGCATGTAGTGTTCTCAAGAAGAGAAAAAAACCCAAAGTGACAGCTTCTTTGATCCTTTCACTTCAGCAACTAATGCCTGTTTTGTCAGTTCTGGAAGACCTCAAATCTTGCAGAGCAGAAGGCAGGTGACATCACAGGGGAACCGGACCATTGGTACAGGGTTCCACTACAGGCAGGGACAGTTCTGTGCCCAACAGGAAGAAGACCATGGCCACCTGCTTCCAGAAAATTCTGTAAACTAGCTAAAAAACAAAACCTTCAACGTATCCCATCATTAAAACGTCTCTTTTCCTTTCCACTTGTGCTTACCATGCAGCGAAAATGCACCACTGACTGTTGAAAGAGGTATCTTACTCTGCCTGTTTCCCTCCCTCATCCCATTCTGTCCCTCCACATAGTGGTGTTACTCCTTTCATTCTCACAGCTCAATTTGCTTTGAGATGCCATTAACATGGCATAACATTGACCCTTCCCAATCAGCGTTTCTTAGTTCTTATTGCTAAAGCTCTTTCACTTTAAATGTGATGTCCACGGGACTAAATGAAAGAAATGGAAGGCAGAAGAGTTGAAATCAAACTAATTATATTTAAATTCTAGATTAACAACAGGGAGTCCTCAAACAATGTATATAGATAATCAAGTTACGCTCTGCTGTTAAAATGAATCTGAGATATTAAACACATTGATACAGCTTTTGGCACTATCATACAGGTTTCGCACAGACAATAACGCCTGACGTTGCTGCAGGTAAGCGCTTTGAAGGCAATGCCATTTCAGAATGAAGAGAGCAATACAGTCCAGCAACTCGTGTCCGCATAGTGGCCATGTTTACAAACATATCTGATTTCAGGGCACTGAGGGTTGCAAATAAACAGCATTCCATACTCCAAAGGGTGTCCATCTCGTAATCCCTGAGGCTGTGGCTGTCCATAGTGATGGTGGTGAGAAACAAAGAGCTGGGTTATGGATCGGCCCTTTACTTTAGCAGCTTTGTAGAACAGATTTTAATTGAAGTGAAGCTCAGAAAAACCACACAGTCATGGAAAACAAAACAATTCTCTTGTCTGGTCAGCTACATTCATGAACCCTATTATCCTCTGGATAGAGTAACAATTCTTAAAAACATCTTGAGGGAACAAACACAAACGCTAGTTTTTATCTCTTTCTATCCAGAACCCACACACTGATTTTATTTCTCTTTTACTTTTTCATGTCCTTGCATTTCTTGCAAGCATGTCTTTCCATAACATGAATATATCTCATCCTCTTTTCCTCCTGCTATGTCATATTTAACGTCCTCTGCTTTATTACTCTTATTCTGTAAGTGCAGGAAATACATTAAGCCCATCAATCCTTCCTCTTCCAGAACTCTAGAAATAACCTTTAAACATTTCAGAATCTTCTCTTTTCTACTGAGAAGAAATGCAGCTTACTCAAAAAACCTACTATTCCTCCTATGTTTTGTCACACCCTGGGTAAGGCAGGAATTTCCTCCTGCTGCTGCAGTGAGAGCCCTAAAATGAAAAGATTTGTACTGCTGAATGGACGTTTTTCATAGCTCCTCCTTCTGCTAATATGATGTAATAGCTTTGTTACCATTTTCTGAGTCAAAGAATTGGTATGACATTATGGAAGTAATTTTTATACTGTTGTACACAAAACTGAAGAGAGTAATTAGGCTGTTAGATGAACGCTAATTCAATCTTGGAGACAGAGTAGATGTCAGTTTGCCATGTCGCATAGGTTCCGTATGGGCTAATGCTGGCTGCTGGCACTCTCTGGGGGCAGCCCCTGTGTTCAGCTGGTGTGGCTTCGCTCCTGTCAGGACAACAACACTACAGATACCCATGTAGATGATAGAACAACAATACACATTTCATGATAGAACAAAAATTCACACATTTTTCTAAAACTGAGGGCATACAGCCTGTGTTCTCTCTTGTTCCTGAGGACAGTATGGGGTGTTTGTTCATCAATTCCTTACAATGATTGCTTCAAGTCTAGCAAGGGGACATCATCACCTCCACCTCCTCCTTCTTTTCCTTCCTGCTTAAGCACCACTTCTGGGATCGTCATCACTCCTCTTTCAGCTGTCTGGGCAGCACCTCTTGGTGTGCTGTTCTTGTCCTTCTTTACCTTCGTGATCACTTCTGTGTAGGAGATCTCCTCAGTGAAAGGCTCGGTGGCCGTGAGCTCGGTGGCTATGTGCACACCAGCCTCCTGGCTCCCCTCCTGGCCCTCTGCTACCATTCGCTCTTTGTTTTTTTTGTGGATCTTGAACGTCTCCTTTGTTGGGGCTGCCTGTGAGATGGTTTTCTTGATCCTTATCCCAGATTGTTTCAGTCTCTCTCCTGACTGCCTGATCCTCTCCCTCCTTTCAGGGGTCACGATTCTAGTTCGAAGCCTATTTACCTTCTTGCCAAAGTTTTGCCTCGTCTTTTGGATATTTTCCCTTGAAAACGCTTTTTTGATATCATCTATGCGCCTCATGCCTGATTTCTTGAACTGAGCTGCTTTGCCCTCTTCAATATAATATTCCTCATCAGAAGACAGATCATCAGGTGGGAGGAAATCATCCTCGAAAGTTTCACCAGCTGTATGCTCTTTGATAACGGAGAGAGATGAAGGACACTCGGTTTCCTCCTGTAAACGAAAGCACAGAGTCATCTTCCAGCAAGTCTGTTTTAAAAGGGTTGTGAGTGAAGCATTCTGTTTGTTGGCTTGCAGTGAATTACAGCTAACCAAAATACAACCTTGTAACAAAATAAGGTTGGGTCATACCATCTCATGTAATCTTACAGGATACAAATGGCAGAAGAAGCCTTTGGCAAATAATGTAAAAACACTGTATCTGATCAAAATATTCTTTTCAGAATGGCTCTATCTAAAAATCATGAATGCATGGCCTCACGTTTAATAGTCCCTACTGGTTTTCAGAGCAGATGTGTCCAGTTCATAGAATCATAGAATTGTTCAGGTTGGAAAGGACCAGTAAGATCACGTAGTCCAACTATCAATGCATCCCCACCACACCGACTGACCACATCCCTCAGTGCCACATCCATACAGTCCTTGAATACCTCCCGGGACAGTGATACCACCACCTCCCTGGACAGCTTGTGCCACTGCCTCACCACTCTTTCTGAGAAGAAATTATCCCTAATATTCAACCTGAACCTCCCCTGGCACAACTTGAGGCCACTCCCTTTCATCCTATTGCTGTTACCTGGAAGAAGCTGACTTCACCTTGCTACCACCTCCTTTCAGCTCATTGTACAGAGCAATAAGGTCACCCCTGAGCCTCCTCTTCTCCACACTGAATAATCCCAGCTCCCTCAGCTGCTCCTCGTAAGACTTTTGTTCCAGAAGGTTCACCATTTCATTGTCCTTCTTCATGGTTTTTGAAGCTGATACACCTCTCTTATTTCTCATCAATAAAAGTAAGTATCCCATAGACAAAATAGGTACTTGTGCTTGTTCCAGCTGTACCGCCCTGAAGAGAGGGCTGCAGCCCTTTATCACCATGAAGATAATTGCACATTCTTGACAAATTAGAACTCAGTGAACATTTTTGATGCTGCCCAGAAAGGAAAGGACCCTAACGTATTAATTTATGTGTGCTAGCTACACAAGAGGTCAAAGTCAGTAAGGAAACTAAACGTTATTCAGTAAACCCAGTTCCACCCAATTCTCTCAGGACATGCACCATGAACTCGTCTTGCTCCATCTGGGAACCTCTGGTTTCCATGGTTGATTTGGTAAGAATCATAGAATCACAGAATTACTCAGGTTGGAAAGGACCTCAAAGATCATCAAGTCCAGCCACAGCCTAACCATAGTACCCTAACTCTAACAACCCTCTGCTAAATCATATCTCTGAGCAACACATCCAAATGGCTCTTAAACACATCCAGGGACGGTGAGTCAACCACCTCCCTGGGGAGCCTATTCCAGTGTTTAACCACCACTGTAAAGAAGTGATTCCTAACGTCCAACCTAAACTTACCTTGGCACAACTTGAGGGCATTTCCCCTTGTCTTGTCACCTGTCACCAGTGAGAAGAGACCTACCCTGCTCTCACGTAAACACCTTTCAGGTACCGGAAGAGAGTAATAACGTCTTCCCTCAGCCTCCTCTTCCCCAGACTAAACAGCCCCATAAGTAATATGAAGTATAAGTAAGTAATATGATATGCTGCCTGCTTGTAAGTGATGACTGTCCATGATACCTCAGCCCTGGGAACTTCCTCCAGAGGAAGACCAGTAGAAGCTTAAAACTCAAAGATATGCATACAAATTTCCAAAAGCTGTAAAAAACAAACAAACAAACAAAAAAAAAAAAACAACTTGTGGAAATGAAAGGACCCAATAATCCAGTTTATCTGAACAGGAGAATCTCTCAAGAGAATAGACCCACTTGGCCCCCAGTACAAAGCCTGCTGTCTGTACAGACTTCAGAGATGTGTGGCTCATTGTCGGTGTCACTTCTGCTCGCAGCTGCTGAAGGATACAGAGTGGAAAGCCCACAACTTGCTGGAGTTTCATGGGGCAGACATGGCGTCTCCTTCCCTACCAGCCCTGTCCATGTTTTTCATGTGCCCTGCTCCCAGGAGGTGCAGCCTTTCAGGTGCAGATGTACAACACCTACCTAAAGCTTCTGCAAGCTGTTTCCCATTTGCAGTAACCATTTCAGCTGCTTTCTGAGGCCTGACAGTGTCAGCCATATTGTTGCTACTACTATCTTAATTCAGAAAGTAGGAGAGAGATCAGGAGTTGTGAGCTCACGAGGAATGGGTCACTCTTGCTGTATACTTTACTGAAAACTTTCTGCTCAAAAAGGTAGTTGTCATCTCTCACAGTGACTTGTTACTAGAAAGTCATGTTTAATGTTATTGTACAGGCTAATAGCACTATGTAAAATAAAATACATTAAGCTCTTTGGCAGATAGCTTTGGCTTCATTAAAAACCCTCCAGTAAAATAGTTGTTAATGCTTACAAAAATTAGGGACAAATTGTGTTGCATTGATTACAGTGGAATGTTATTCAACTCATCTGTCAAAATCAGCAGGAACAAAACTACAATACTTTGCTAATAATCATCTGCATTAGCATGTGCAAATTAACATTAATTACATAAAGATTTCTATATATAAACATAATCCCTTCTTTTCTGAAAATGAACTAAAACACAGCTGGAGAACAGTTCCTCAAAGTTTCTAAATTACAGCTCACTCCTTCAGCTGAAATGGTAACAGAAATATTTCCATAATGACTGTTTGGAAATTTCAATACATACAGAAACAGATACAATACGGTGAATGAGGAATGCTGTACTTAGGAAGGACACTTGTTAAAAAGGGAGGACAGAGAGAGGGTATTCTGTCTGCAGTAGTTGGGCTGTGTCTTCCTCCATAATAGTTGGGCTGTGTCTTCTTCCTCCATAAGAAGAGTGAATGTGTCTGTACTTTTGGCCAGCTGTTTCTCATGGCTCTGCAGCACTCAGCCTTGCAATCTGCTAGGTGAGAAAGAGTGCTCTACCTTTCATAGATGTGTGTTGGAAATAAGATTTCTGAACATAACATCTGAGCTAAGGCCCTGTAGACTGGACACGGCAGCTGGAGCAGCTGAATAGCACATCTCCTTTACTGCAGATGCTGAGAGTGAGCTTTGCCAAGGCTCTGATGTTCCCTTTTCCAATGCAGGAAGACTGTAAATTAGTTTGAGCTTGCATCTCCTCTCCAAATTTCTGGATAGAAGATGTTAGCAAAGTGGAAAGTATTAGTGAAACAGCACTGTATCTTAATGAGGTTTTGTAAGAAAAATACAGTGACTTAGTAGCTATGGGAGAGCTTTCTCCTTGACTCTCTCCTGTCCTGTCCCTCACGCACTAAGCATACTCTATGCCCCATATCAGTGGGGTAGGGAGAAGCTATGAGCTTTAATTCACAACTAGGTTTTTGAAAGGCCTTAGCACAAGCCCTTCTGACAGGGCTTTTGCTGTGCATGCTTTTCATCATCCACCAAAAAAAATAAAGGGATATAAGGGCATTAAAATGGATGTGACCAGTTCAGGCGCTTTACTCCCCTTCTCCTTTCTTGTTTGTTACACTTATCCTGGGTTTCAAACAGATATTTCAAAGCCCAAACTGAGTTGCTAGAGTGGGTGAAAAGGAAAATATGGACATTGTCTGATATGCTACAAACTCCATTAAATAGTTTTATGTACTCTTTTTAAAGAGCCTCAAAGTAGAATTCTAACAATTATAAAGAGAACCATCATCAACACTCAACTGTTACTCAAAATCAGTTATAACCTTATCAGATTTTTTTAAAATGCAAGAAATAATAGCAGAAAAGAATAGAATGACCAATTAAAGAATTATGATAGTACCGTCAATTAAGCAAACAAAAGAAACAATCACACACACGCAAAAATACCCTAAAACATGCAAACATGTATGTGTGCATATATATAAAAATCAACATTCAAAATCCTAGAGAACCTGTGGAACTCCTAAAGAGCTCCTAGCAAATCCATTTACATCAAAAGTAGAGAGGAGAGACAGCAGAAACCTCATAAATCGCTGTCATTGTTGCACAATGGCAAGGTGATAGAAAGAGAACTCAGCCTTGGGATGTGACAGGCAGTGTGCTGGTTATGGTATGGTTCCAGCACAGCTGGGACTGATGGTCACCTGGCAATAAGGAGCCAGTGCACGGAGCAGCAAAATGGTGAGAGGCCAGCCCCTGGAGATGCTGTGGTATCTATGACAACCTGAGATGCAAATGACTGGCAGCTGATTAGCAGGAAACTGTATCAAGAAAATGTATTAAAAAAAAAAAAGGGACCTGGAAATTTGCATGTTAAATGAATGAGATGTTATTCAAACCAGCAGCCAAGGTAAATTGCTAAAACATCTCCTTGTAACCGCTCTCTAAATCAATAAGAAACTGCTGATGAATAACCAATTACAAATCAATCTGTACTTTTACTCCTATTCTAACAGTTAAGAGTGAAGCTCTGTACATCTCAAGTGATCCCTTCATTTTTCCTGCAAATATGTCATTTCAAAATCTCTGCCATCAAGGCAAAAAGCTGCTCAAAGGAGGGAGAAATAGGATTATCTTAAAAGGGCATCAAAGGGATTTTATCAAGTAAAGGAGGAAGGCAATAAACATTTCAGCACGTGGGACTTTATGGCCAAGTGCTGTTGCTTGTATTTAGAATTACTTCTACATAATGAAAAAGCAGCCTGATCAGAACAGACAATCCCTCTCATTTCCTCTTCTGTGAAGCCTGATATGCATCCCTTTCCCTTAAATTCTGACAGAAATTCATTAATTTTGCCAGGACGGTAAAGAAACCCAGCTCATTCTCTCATTATCTGAGCGCAGCAAGCTCCAGGCTATGTGTGCGTTGCTGCCCAGTTGTACCCCAGCATGTGGAGAAGCTCTTGGCTCCACGCCACCACATGCTGCATAAATGGACTACTTGCAGCTCCTGAGGAACATCAAAGCTTCACGCCCGCTTTGCTCTTATTTTATGGCTTTGGCCTAGAGAATAGTTGTGCAGACCAGTCAGCAGGTTTGCAATTTATCCGTACATACCAAATCTTTGTGAGTGGAGGGGAAGGAGCGTTCACAAGAGGTGATGAGACAAACAAAATATGTTTTGTAATGTTTTCATTCATTTTTCCCTCACATGACTGCTCTTGCAAGCTACTGCAGAGGGGCAGTGCTGTCAAGTACACAGAAATCCAGCCATTCATCACAAGTTGCTGAACTTGTCTGCCCAAGCAACCATGTCTCCCCAGAAATTAGCCTCTAGACTCCCTTTCAACTCAATGGAGGGAAGAGGTACTTATCAAGCAGAAACTGCACGGAGAAGCTGATATCTGCAGTACGTCAGACAAATCAGCCTCTGTGAATTTCTCTCTATTCTCTCAAAGGGAGTCTACAAGCCAAGCATGCAAACATCTGCCTTCCTGCTGTCCAACACCTGGCAGAAAGAATCCCATTCCAAATTTTGAAATTCCTGTTCATGATTTCAGATATTCCTCACTTCTGGTCCTGCGCTGTCTTGGTCAACATTATTCCTGTACTAAAGGAATAACTGCAAGACCCAGCTCTTGTCAGCAGTGCTGAGAATTTCAGTCCTAACTGCCATTAACAGGGTCAAGTCCATTTATTCTTAGACTTCTTCAGGCATGAGGCCGATCACTGAAATAGATGTGTTCTCAGATACAGCCTTATGTCCATACATCTTTCTGGGCAGCCCCTAGGAGCATGGGGAAGAGGCAAGCAGGCTCATGATGCAGCTGCACTCTCCCACTGGCTTGCTGGCCAAACCCACACAAGGCCCTGAACCACAGCATCTTGTGTGAATGTAAATTGGGATCTGCTGTTTCCACTGCTCAACTTTAATAGGTGGAGAAAAATCAATGGCAATTGTTAGGGGAATGACTGCTCGTCCCTTGTTAGGCACCTCACAAAGGAATGGGGCTGAAGGCCCTGCTTACACCATGTCAAGGGGTATGGAGACAAATGTGCTGTGAGCACACGGTTCTGTGAAACAAGCAACCTTTCCCATTTTAAGAACACGGAAATGGCCCAGCAGCTGCTTTGCCTTTTTTTTTTCTTTTTTTCCCCCATTCTCTTTCTTTGAGAACACATCCCTAGAACTACAGTTTTCCTTTAGCTGGTTGAGCATGGTTGATTTTTTCCCCTCAAAATCACATGTAATTTATATCTTCCTGGCTGCCCCCAGCGTTTCAGCATTGGCTCTGCTCTGCCAGCCTGGCTGTTCGCTGCACAGCACGGGGTGTACCAGAGCTCTGACCTGAAAGGCTGAACCCCACACTGGAAACAAAGGACCCTTGCTACACTCTTTGACACAACTGCTGGGTTTTTCTTATCCTCTGCAATTTCAGCCAAGGCAATTACCTGTTCCAGCTGTAAAAATATTTATATATATGCCACAAGACTTGAATAAAGGCCCTGTGTGTTGAGGCCTTGATGTTTAAGGCCTGTGCTTGGCAAGCACAATTAGTCAACCCATGCTATCTCTTGTTCATTAAGTTTTCATGCTCCATTTTGATAGCAAGAGGTTAAAGACAGAGGTCATCCCCTCTCCCTGTGGAGTCAAGCAGAAGACCAGACTCTTATGTCTCCATCCCTGGTTTCTACTCATTCAATTTACAGCCACTTCATATCTTTTTGTCAGCGTTCTTTACTGTTCTCCTCATCCTTGTCCCAGCACGTGCATAGGATGATTCTGATTGGAAAGAACCACTAAGATTATCAAGTCTAACCACCAGTCCACCCCCACCATGCCCACTGACCAGGTCCCTCAGTGCCACATCCACACAGTTCATGAACACTCCCAGGTACGGTGGCCCCACCACCTCCCTGGGCAGCCTGTGCCACTGCCTCACCGCTCTTGGAGAAAAAATTTTTCCTAATATCCAACCTGAACCTCCCCTGGTGCAACTTGAAGCCATTTCCTCTTATCCTAGCACTGTTACCCTGTAGAAAAGGCTGACTCCCACCTCACCACAACATCCTTTCAGGTCACTGTAGAGAGAGCTAAGGTCTCCCCTGAGCCTCCTCTTCTCCATATGAAACAATCCCAGTTTCCTCAGATGTATAAATGGCAACCAACCCTCAATCATCTTTTGAGCAATGAATATATCCTTTTATGTCCTTCCCAAACCATGGGGCCTACGAAGACATACTATCAGCAAGGGCTTATGCTAAGTACTGGAGTTCACTGTGCACTCTTCAATTACCACTGCTCTAGCTCTAAAGGCAATTCACTTTCTTTTCTATACTTTTACTCTGGACTGACAGCTCATCATTTTGAGTGTATTTTATTAGCAACTGTATCGTATTGTGTGCCAAGATCATTTATGAAAGTAGCATGCAGTTGACAACGATGTCTGAAAAGCAAATTCTCCTAGAAACCTTTCACATACCACACTTCCCACAACACAGTCCACTATTTGTTCTTTTTCTAGATTGTCTGCTAAGAGCTGACATCATATACAAAAACAGGACAAAGGATAAGCTCTGCCATGTTTCTGTAACACAAAAATAATCACAAATGGGTTACCTAGAACAGTCTGTTCTTGGTGAGCTATTTAGCCTCATGGCGCTAATGGCTCTGTTCTGCAGCTGCCTCGAGCCCCTCCTGAGCCTGTCCTTCTCATGCCCAAATGACATCAGATGAATGGCAGTTGTTTCTTTTGTCTTTTTTAAATAGAAGCATTATATTCATTACCTTTTAAGTCACGCTGACCCGCAGGTGTTTCTCAGCATAGGCATAATTGAAACTGTGTACTGACAGAGGATGCTTTTATGTACCAGGTCTACCAGAGCCCATGTTTGCAGCCTCACCCCTTGAGCCTGATACACCCCAACTGCATATGGAAGTGCTTCCACTTCAGATTTTCAGATTATTGTCCCCATTTCAAGTTCACCATTCTTAATGTCCAGATAATCCTGCAGCAAAAGGACAGAGGCCAGGAAAAACACTTCTCTTTTAATTTCTTTATGTATAATATAAGTGTTCCACGCCTCCCACCCTCAGGGGATGCTGCTCTGAAGGCCAGCTGCTGTAGCATGGGCTTCCTGGTGGCTGCACATTCACATTCAGAGAGGAACTTGCAGAACACGAGTGAAAGCAAATGAAGCAAGTTCTTTCAGGATTAAAATTATTCAGAAATCAGCTATTTCTGAATAATTTAGTCAGAATGAATCAAATTGTAAGGTGCTCTTTGACTGCAGAGAAATGACAGCTCTCACAGCTGGTTATTCAGAATAACCCGAGCAGAGGTGAACAGAGACCTGTACAACCTATAATGTACTCTCTGTATCTTGCTATACTCTGAGGGCAGCTGGCATGCTGGAGTCAAAGACATCTCTAGAAAGTCTGATGTAACCTGGCAGTTTTAATGGTGCCATCAACAGAGGCAGGAAAGCTGCCTGCTAACAAATCTTTTCCTCAACTGCATGGCCTTTTAAAAACAAATGCTTGCTTTTCCCTAATCATTATCCTCACAGATGATCGTTTTGTCTCTTTTTAATGTGAGGATATTTGCCAAATCTTTTCATCATGGCCGAGGTCTCTTGGGACAATCTCTTCCAGCCAACGATCCTTTTCAACCTGTCTGCTCCTTCCATCAATGATGCGATCAAAGCCATCCACTTGAAAGAAAATCTTTATGATTCAATTGGTGCTTCCTTTTTCCTCATAGGCTGATGTTCTGGCAGAGGTTAAAACTAAAACCCACAGGAGCATTCCACTGTGGTTACACATGGGTCACTGGCTCCACCACAGTGTCCCAAATGGCTCACAAAAAAAAAAAAAAAGTCACTACAGAAGAGCTGTCACTCACAACCACCAAGTAAACAACTTGGTTCCACCTATTTGTAAAATATAGTGAAGGGAGTGGGTGCCCCACACTGACTCACCAGCTATTAGCAGACTTCCCCTCATGGTAGCCAAGCTTCAGTCATTCAGGTCTTGGCAATCCAACAGTGTGCTTACACTGGTGTAAATCAACAGTGTGAAAATGACTACACGTGTGTGAAAGAGGATTTCAGGAGTGTGCTGGGCATTAAAACTCCATCACACTCTTGAATACCTCGCTTTTGTGGAGCAAAACAGTTCTCCTCCTCCAGAAGAGTGTTAAATGTCAGACTGCAAAGGCAGCAGTGTATAGTGCTCCTCTTCATGAGGGAAAAAGTTTCTTCAATATACCTTAAGAAAAGGATGGAAGTTACAGAGGAAGTAATTCACATGCTGTCAACCAGTCCTTAACCACCACAGCAATAGAAAACTAGAAAGAGAGAAATCCTAAATACTGTTTGCATTCCTGAAAAGCTCCAATTGAGGGTTAAACATATGGAACACGGTGTAGGTTGTTCTTGTCCAGCAAAATGAACAGAGTCCAGAGACTCCACTGAAGGTGATTATCACAGAAAGTATGCATGGTGAGAGCTGCCTTTGATGTGAAAGGTCTAAAAATAGCAACAGTTGTTCTTTACAGCTATGTGTAAATCTATTTCCATAATATTTTACTATACTTAAAGAATAAGTGACAATTCAGGTCTTTCAGGGGTAAAAATTACATTATGTCATGAATACTGTTTTAAAGACAAACATTTTCAAAGTATCAACTTTACTGCCATAATTATGGTAAAGGGCCATCGATGAAATGGCACAATGCCATTAACCAGGGCAGTCAGAGATATTTATTATTTTTAGATGAGAAATGATATGCAAGGAAAAATGCCTGTTTGCTATTCCATCACGATGGTGCAGCTTGCAATAATTGTAATAATTGGCTGAATTCTGCCCATACTGTCTCCTGTGCAGCCACAGTAAGTAATTCAGTCAGAAAAGCTGGGAGGCACAATTTGGCTGCATATGTTACTAACTTAACATTAAAGAAGTAACATTTCCTACCTTCAGCTTTTACTTTTTTTTTTTTTTTTTTTAAGCTATTTCTTCCCAGCACTGGAAAATAAAATAGTTAAGAAAGCTGGATTATGCATAAGAATTTGTCAGCTATATATGCTGGTGAATACACTCTCTGAAACAAATGGACCCATTCATGCAAATAATGTTATTTATGAACAAATAGTTAGAAAATCAGGGCCCAAGACAAGGCAATGGGAGCACATCATGTTACTCACAAGGGCTGACATTCTCAAAACTGCCTAATGATGAATACGACTCGTTTTGAAAGATGCTTTGGGGTTTCACTGGTATGAAGGAGAAACTATGCTTCTGGCAAAAGATGAAACAGTGGCACTTTCTGTTGACTTGAGGAACTGGGAAGTTTGAGCAAATGAAGGATCAGGCCATAAAACAAATGAGTTTCACAGCACTTGCTGGACAGTGACAGATCCCATGAACTGCCTGCACTAAGAGCTCTCTATATGGGTGTCAGCAAGAGCCTGCCATTTCATGAAACTCCTCCTCAAATACTATCATTTGTAAGGACAAAGAACATCCTGGAATGAGGAATGATGAAAGAGAGTGTATAATTCACTCACCAAACATGATTGGAAGAACCGTGCTGTGGGAAAGCACTGCCAAGGATAGCACGCAAAGAACTATTTGCTGCAAGGAAGACTTTGTGGTTCTGAGTTTATGCATACACTTCTGCAGACTGAGACAATGAAGAAAGTCCCCAAGCAAAAGCTTGGGTAACACTGCAAGTTAAATACACCATATGTTTTAAAGTTAATGTTAAAAGAACGACACTGTACCAGAGAGCTTACAAACAATTTGTTATTTGGACTTCTACCTAATATGGTGAAAAAAATATGAGAGATGAATGTCAGGCATGGTTTGTATGACAAGATTTACAGGGCCTGCCTCATATTACCTTTCAGAGAGGCAACAAATAGTCCTTGCTGATCTGCAGTTAATCTTACACTACTGGCTCTGAAACCCACCAACACTAATAATAGACTGCACGCACTGCCTCCCATGGGCTCTGCTGAAAGGCATGGAGAAGCGGAGCTCGGTGTTGAAGAAGGCGTAAAACCACCCTCCTCCTGGACAGACCGCACCTTTTGGTTCACCATGTGATGCCTACCCACAGCTACCAAGGAGGTGGCACAAAAACAGCACAGCAATGGTTATGACAGACAGCTTATGGTTACCTGATAGATCACAACCCGGAATTTGTTTTTCCTCAGCATCTCCTCTTGCTTTGTCTGCACCTTCCGCACATTGGCGCTCTGCCTTTCCACCCGCGCACGCACTTCCTTCATGGTGGAGCTGACCTTGTGGGTTTTCTCCAGCAGCTTGTTCACCGTGTAGCCAGTGTTGCTGTGAGCCTGGGCAAGCTTTAAGATATCGATCTGTATGGTCTTGATGGCATTTTCCATCTCCCTGTGCCTCTCTTCTATTCTCTTCTGGCTCGCCTGCACGCTGTCCACGATGTTGGCCACTTTGTCCAGGACCGTCACGATGGTGTATGCTGCGTCCTGCTCTTCCTCGTCCTCGGTGACACTCGACAGGCGGTTCTGGTGGATCCTGTCAGCCTCCAGTGTGATCTCCCGGCGCTCCATTTTGCCTCTCTTTGGCAGGAGCCTTTTGTCTGAATGCCTTGCAACCACTACTGCAGGCAGCTGGTGTGACAGGCAGCCTCGGCCATGCTGAAGGGCGGGAGTGGAACACCACTCCCGGAGGTGGGTCAGATGCTTCTGCACACCAAATGTCCACACACGACGGCTCAGATGCTTTCAGCAACATGAAACCTCTAAAATTAGGAAGCAATGTCTGGAAAGGAGCACACGTTTAAAGGGTCACGCTTCTGTGCTGATGAAGTTATTAGCGTTAATCCAGGGAAGTTAAGTAACTTACCAACTAAGCAGGCGAGCAAACTCGCATATTTTAAATGATCTACTGTTGTTTTTGTGCTCCTGACGCGCTTACACTGATGAAATTCAAACAGCACTCAGGAAAATGAGCACGGGCCATTTCTGGAGCAAAACAAACTTCAGCTGGCTGCAATTGCCACGTGAGGTAACAAATAAACACACTAAACCAGAGGCAATATAGTGAAAACGCTGTATTGTGACATGCTTTTCCAGTTCAAAATGTTGAAAGCTTTTTTTTTTTTTAATTGAACAAATTATTAAATCCTACATGCAAAATTCTGAAAGCCTAAACTACATGTTAAAACAGCTGAACACGTCCTATTCACACTTTTATCTCTGGATCTCTCGAACAACAACTAACAGTCTATTAATATAACTATGACCAGCAGACTAATTTGGATGGACTTTCTTAGCTCTTGAAAATACTCTATACAAGAGCACTAGTAATTCATTCACTTTTATTTGTTCTTTTTTTTTTTAATTATTATTTATTTTATTTGAATCACAAACACTATACAATCTGCATCGTAGGTGTTAAAACATGTATTTTCTTTAAAAAAGTTTAAGAAGTATTAAAACAGCTTCAACAGTGACAAAGTAGGCTTTATTCCAATTATTCGTGTTGTTCAATTATTCAACACCAATCTTTACAACCCCTAAATCTACCAAGACCTACTTCTTTTGGACCTGCGCCATCTGCTCTACCAGGCAACTTCCCAAATTAAGAAATTCATAATTTTGCCCTTTAAAAATAAACTGTCGGAATCATTAATGAAGATGGCAGTGCTTTGACCCAGCCCACACGTTTCATAAATATGTTACAACTACACACAGCACACAGCTTCACAGTTCATGCGATAGGCAGTGTCTAAAAAATCAGTTACTAACTTCCAAAAACATTTAAATATCTACGGTATTTAAACACAGTGTTTTCTAGTTTCTCATAAGAAAAGTAAGCTGTAAACATTTTTACCTTTAGTTCATGCCTTGTTTGCTAGGTAATGTGGACTTTTTGTTGTTGTTTGTTTGTTTGTTTTTTGTTCCCTTTTAAATCTACAACCATTGGTGGAATAAATCTGTGTTCCCAAAAATATTACATTCCATGAATAAAGCACAAGTCTATTATATAACCATGTGATACAGATACAGAAAATGAACTACTGTATTCAAAAACAGAAAAGTAAAGGTACTAAAACAGTCCATAGCTGTTAGAGCTGATGCTTTCAGAATACAGACCAACATTGTTACACTAAAAATGTTCAAAAATAAGGCCTCTGAAATAAATATTTCCATTCTTTAAAAAAAGATATAATAAAAATGTACATCACATGGTCAATGTAGGTATAAAAATCACTAAGTTAAACCATTCTGGATGATGTATCTGAAGTAAAATGGCCTAGGTTTTGCTTCTGCCGACGTCCTCTATTATTTTTGGGGCATTTTCTGTTTAAAAAGAAAGAAAGAAAGAAAGAAAGAAAAAAGGACAAGTGCTTTAATATATACCATATAAATTTAAACCCAGCAATGCTGAATTGACTTAACAACAGCAAAGCGTGTAGGAACTATGCTGGCTGAGTGGACACTCCTGCTGTTTGGTACCTGGCTGATGGTTGGGGATTTACGTGGGACACTTGGTCACTCAGAAAGGAGTTCTGCCTAACTTGAGAACCAAATCAGCAAGGTGTTATGCCCTTCAACCTTGATCGACAAATGTATTATGGTGAATAGCTGTATTGGCTTTACTTTTTACAATTCCATACTTAAAATCCAGGGAGTGTTAAGACTGGATCAATTGGCCCTTGCAGTGCAGGACCCCCAGGTGCTCTGCTGCTTGCTGGAACTCCCCAGATAGAATCCACCTCTCATCCCTTTCCTGGGGATGGATACACATCTAAGAAAGCACTCATAAAAAAGCCAGCAGTTCTGGCCAGGAAGGAATTTAGTCAGCCCACCAGAGAGTGAGCGATTCAAGATATAACATTATTTACAGTTGAACTGCGGGAAAACAGCAATGTGCCAACCACTCTGGTATCAGTGGGGGGAGAAGGGGGATGGGGAACCATATCTTCTGTAAGATAACATCAAAGCTTAAATAACTCCATGAAGGTCTAACACAATAGCTGACCTTCTGAATATGTTTCAAGGCTGATCTCCTCTCATGGGTAGCTGTTCTGGGGATTCAGAGAGGATGCAGGTGGTTTGCAAATTGAAATGAATGTGTATTTTGTGACAAAAACAGTGATAGGTATCTTTTACATGAGTACTTGAGACTACTTGTTAACGCTTATAAACATCCAGAGGGGACAAGATTTAAATATAGAAAAAGTATATAAGTACAATGTGTAATTTTTCACTGCTTTGGCATTTACCCACCTTGTTATGCACATGACAATTGCAACTATAATGGCAATCTGTACGGCTCCAATTATTGCTGCAATAAGGACATGCGTAAGCTTTTGTCTACTTGGGACAACATAAAGAATACTAAAGTCTGTCTTTTCACAGTGCTGTCCAGTATATCCTGATTCACACCTGAAAAAGAAAAGGAACATTTAATGGAATATGTATTTTGACAGCAGTCCAGTCATTTTGTGGATGAAAGAAGGAGTCCAAGACGTAGGATGACAATAGTCACAGCAGTGACAGCAGGAGAGAAACACCCTCACCTGTGCTATCACTGCTGCTGCAGCAGCTCAGGATACACGTCTTTTTGAAGCCTAAAATGAAATTTAGAGAGCACAAGCACACGAAAGAGCTAAGATTCTGCCTGTTCTGTGAATGACTGAAGAGGTTTGGATGGTGGTCACTGAGAAAGAGCCGGGGGGAAGGTGGAGGTATGGTAGTGCCTGGGTTGGAGGAAGGTTTGGATTTCTGAGACAAGAGGAGAGGCAGAAAAGGTAGTCTCTTCTGTCCTGGATAGTGAGGGACCTGGTTTGGCAAAAGAAGTATGTGGGGTGGTTGCTAAGTTGGGGCAATTTTTAGGAAGAATAAAGCAACTAGATGAAACAAGTAAACAGACTAGATGAGACACAAAGCAGTACCCTCAAGGAACTTGGCAGCGATGTTGATATAAGCGTGGAGTACAGAGAAAGAAGAAAAGCCTTGAAAAAACAGGGAAAAGGGAAAATGCCTTTTCAAGCTGCAGCTTACTGATGTGGGATCCTGAAAAAACTATCGGACAAGAGCAGCTTCGAGACCCCACCTGCTGTGTCTCCAAACTACAGTCTTTTCCAATTTTTCTCTTCCCTACCAACCTCCTACCCTGAGCCAGCAGGAACTTCAGGGTAAATGTGCTTCACAGAGGTCAGGTCATCTCCCTTGCTGACTGCACAGAGAAGTCAAGGAGATTCATGGCTAGCAGTTCATTCAGTTGACTCGCACAATCCCCTCGGGGGAAACTGAGCTCCCTTGCAGGACGCTAATGGGAGAAAACCTGATAACCCGTGACTGTTTATGTGAGACTTGGTGGAAGAAGCCATGAAAGTTGGCCAGAGGTGGGGGGTGAACAGCAGCAGAGAGAAGAGAAGCAGCTGCTCTAAGTGCTATCTTGCCTGAGCAAACCAACAACTAGCTCAATGAGAAAGTCAGCAGAGGCTGCTCCCAGTCAGTGACACATGTGTGCATCGACAGTGAGGTTTGGCAGCAGTGAAGGTGGCAGTGACAGTGCTCCCTGGAGCACCTCAAGTTGCAAGAAGAGAGAGACTGAAGTTCAAAAAGGAAAGGAAAAATCTACCCCAGCTACCCCCAGGAAGTGCTGGAGCCTGCAGAACCAAGGGCTACCACATACTCATCCCCGGGCAAGGGCATTTAATCCCTGCTCCTCTTGTCAGGGAGAGTGGGGAGAACTACTGAAAACTCTCAGCCTTCATGTTGAAGTACGAATCCATGAGTGCTTGTTTTAAAGGATAGCTAACAAGCACAAGAGTAACAAGTTCCTTGTACAGCTATCCTTTAAAACCGACTGATGTGAGCACATCATTAAGGATAACTGAATGATACAATTGGCCTCCATCTCTACGGTAGAAAGCCGGAGAATTTCTGCCACAGGCACAAAGCCACTCCTTTTGTAAACTAGATACAACACAGACTTAGTCTCATCCATACAAAAGCTCTGTGCTAGGGTTAGGTGTTAATTCTGTTTGGAGGGACGAAATGATTATTTCCTAGACCTTCCTGCAACTGCTTAGGCAGCTCCTAAACTCCCTTTGCATGCAGGAATAACTGCTGGGGTTTTCATGTTCATATCTCCAGCCATGAGTAGCCGTGTAAGATACTTACATTCAGACATGAAATAAGTTCCAGAGAGCAGAGCTATTAAAGAAAAGCCTCAGCATACTGTAAGTAAGCTTGGTAACGACTAAGGATTGGAAAGAAATTGGGAGAAACGCGATAGCATACAAGAAGGAAGAGGAGAGGGAACACTGCTGATCATACAAGAAGAAACAAGAAGATGGCCATCTTGCAAGTGAAGAGGATTGAATTCTTCTCTGTGACTTTGCTTTTATTTTTGTTAAAGAAGATAACAACAGCCAAAGTGTGATCAATGTGAGAATTGCTTTACAGCATGAGGCAAAACAAAGCAAAGGAAGCACAAGTAATTCAAAAACATTTCCTCCGAAACACTGAAGTGGCAGGAAATTATTTCTGAGAAATACTGAATGGAGATTTAGGACTATTGAATTCCCACAGAGCAGAAGTGTTTGTGTTAAGAACTGTGTTGGTAGTGTGGGTGAAGTAGCAGGCAGTAGTTTAAGCTGCCTGGTAAATGGGCAGAGCAGATTTTAAGGCATTCTGCTGCATTAACATAAAGCACAATAAACATAGGTCAGCGAGGATTCATCAGACTATGCTGATTAGTCAATTAATGGAGTTAGCAAAGTGAAGATCAGATTTATGTGCAGGGGATGAACTGTGCCTGATGCAGCCTGCCACAAGGGCACAACTGCACCGCACCAGGGAGGAGGCAGGAGACAGATCACATCCCAGTTGTGCAAAGGCTACTAAACAGAATATTGTGCAGTTTGCTACTACAGAGCTTTCCTCCAGTCTGTGCAGTGAGAACGGAGATTCATTGTCCTCAGTGAAAGCATGAGTCCAATTTGCTCTGAACAGGTATTTTCAGCAGTTTTGTAGGTCATCTGGTACATCTCACACACCGCTCTTTGGAAATGAGGACCGTGAGTATTTAAATAGCCAAGCAAGTCCAAAGGACATTTGGTGCTTCAGGCTGAAAACTGACAGTCAGAAATTCTTGACTGGAACCCTGTGAGGTTTGTTGTGCTGTGCCATGTGCTGGGACTATTTTTGCTTAAATAATCAACCATTTAAATAAATGACTGAAGGTAGCAATACTAAATGTAATTATAAAATAGAATTTAAAGAGGCAGTATATTAATTAAAAGCATTAAGACATTAATTATCTGTACTTTCGATTAACAATAAAGATTTAAACAATTGAATAGTAATTGAATTATAAATAAATACAACGACTACTTGTAGTAGTGCTAACCAGAATAAAATTCTGAGAAATTAAAGAAGTCAGTTCATTCAGAATGGTTTCTTTGAAACACCGCTAACTTGAATATTTTGCAGATAAATCCATACATAATAAACTGTAATAAATACAGCTCTGGATGAAAAGAACACTGTACTCAAATACTGCTGCCCTGTGCCCACCAAGACAATGTTGGGGATGCAACCAGGTTCCCAAGAGAAACCAAAGCATGTTATCCTCTCTTGGTTTTGGCCAAAGAAAAGAGAAAAACAAATACAATCCTATCAGAGAGTTGAGAATAAGGAAGTATCTCAGGTGGGTAAAGGAATACAAGCTTTCTATTAGTTAAGCCAACCATTGTATTGGCTCTTCTTTTTGAGTTTCCTGCTCTCCGCTGAGTCTGGAAACCCTTGCATGATGGCAGTGGAGAAACGCCTCACTTGATAAAGGTCAAGGGAGAAAGTATAAGACCTAATGGATTTATAGCTGAAGTTTCCAAAGCTAAGGATAAACAGCGAAGAGTAATAGCATCTTCAGCCACATTATTCTGGAAGTACAAATATCGAAGATAAAATTCAGGAGTGAAAACTCCAAATAAGTAAGGCACTACATGTTATTAAGATGTAGCCATTTACTAAAACACATTTTTAAATGATTTCTTAATTTTTAAAGAAAACGAGACGTAGGATTTGGTGACATTTAGAGGAAAAAATACTTGGTAGCTAAGGAAGTAAAAAGAAAAGTTCACATTTCTTTGGTAACAGTAGCTTAATACTGAGCTGTTAAATAAGGCTGCAGAAAAAATGTGGGATAAAGAATATTTTGCAATTTATGCTCTCTAGGTAAAGCATATTATTGTGAAGTAGGCAATAAATATACTCCTGAGAATTTATGCCAAGAGCAATAAGATATATAGATAACGCAAGAACAGGTTTAGAGGTCAACAGGTTTAGAGGGCAATTGCAGTCAGACAGAAAAAACGTGCAAGGAACAGGCAGTGGTTTCTAGGTTTTGCTTTTCTCTTGACAAGATCTAGCAGCTGAAAATAAGGAGCCAAACGCTAAGACCAGAGTCTTCAGAAGGATTCAGCTTCTGAACCACCTTGCGCCTGAGCAGCTGAGCCCTTCCTCTGAACACTGGCTTCTGCACGACCACTGCAGCTGGCTGCTGCCCACTGCCCAGGCATGTGGCTTCTGTGCCACTGCTTAAGTAACTGCAAACGGATACATGCTATAATTATGGCTAAGGAACATTCTGATTAAGCCTCATGGCAATTTCAAGCATATTTTGGAGGCGTTCAGGACTTACCGGCAGGAAGCCTTCTGAGTGGAGTAAATGAATTCACATTTTCCATGTATACAGTAGCCATTAAAGCTTTCTGAACAAGGTATGTGGTTTCCAATGTAAATGTCTTCTCTTTGATCACTGGCATCTTAAAAAAAAAAAAAAAAAAACATAAAAAATATAAATGCTGTACAATCTTTATTAAAAAATCTCAAGCAAGTATAGTTGAGAAATGCCCTTAAAAACTGATGGTGAGCAAAGAAACGCAGAACAATGAAGCAAAGCTTAAGGGTGAAGTTTCAGAAACACCTGCTGCTATTTGGTAGGATGCGTCACACTGAAAAACGATCCTCAGAGATATCCTAACATTCCTCTTATGTCAGGTTTCTTGAAAGGAGAAAAGTATTTTTGCTAGAAACAACCAAATGAGGGAAGATGAGTAGTTTTGTCAGTGTCATTGTAGCACAGGGCTAACATGTAGGTACATAAAGCCCACTCCCATGTCTAAACAGAAGACCTGAAGGGTTGGAAAGAAACTAAAGCACATTTTACGCTTACTGGGTAGAAAATTCTGTTCTGACTGGTATCACCAGTCATTACAGCTGAAATCAAACACATTACAGCAGCTGTCTTCCTACAGAAATTCCTTTTCAGAGCAGGAACCTCAAAATACTGCAATGAGCTTAAAATACCAATTCCTTTGGAAAGTGTAATGATTCTGGCTGGAATGGAGTTAACTCTTTCATCACCACAGCCTCTATGGTTCTGGGTTTTGAATTTATGGTTGAAATAGTGTTGATAACAAGCCAGTGTTGGCTGTTGCTGAAGGAAGCTGGCAGAGCCAACAGCCTTTCTCTTTGTCCTACTCTTCCCTCTGCTCCCCTTGAGCAACCTGGGGGTGTTCAAGAGCCTTAGAAGGGACAGGACAACTGTCCCAAAGTGTACAAAAGGATATTCTGTACCATACAATTTCATACTCAGCAATAGAACTAGGGGTTTTGGTCTTTCTTCCCAATGTGGCAGTTGTTCAGAGATTGGTGGCAGTGGTCAGCTTGTGGGAGATTGTGAGTGATGGCCTTTGTATCACTTGCTTTATTCTTTTTTTCTCCTTCATTTATTAAACTATTTTTACCTTGAGCAATGATTTTTTCCTCACTTTTGCTCTTCCAATTCTCTCCCCTATCCTCCTGAAGGAAAAGAGTAGTTGAGTGAGCAACTGGTGGGTGCTAAGCTGCTGGCCAAAGCAGCCCAGAAGAGGAAGGCAGTCCCTTCTGCCCCAAGACCTGCTGCATCCGTCACTAACAAAAGCCACATACGTTTTATGCCATTTCCCCCCAAAATTGTTCTGTAAAGAAGTCTTAAATACAGAAGTTGGTCTTTTGTAATGAACTTCTCTAAAGTGCAGGGATCAAAAGATGTGGTTGTAATTGTGGAATTATGTTCATTTTCAGGCAATAGACTATAGCTTCACAAATACAAGACTATAATGAACTGCAGGTGCAAAGCAAAAGGGACTGTGAAGAAGAACTCTCTTACACAATCACTGATATTTCAAATAACACCAAAAAGAAAGAGAATGTATTCATACACAGAGGAAAAAAAAGGAAAGGCATGCTGCTGTTTTAGGTTTCCCTTGAACATTTTCTGGAATATTAAGTAAAAAAATTATCTAAACATTAGAGGTTTCAGAAGCATCTAGGTTTCCTAATGAGGAAGCATTTTGGTTCAGGCTGTTCTTCAAAGGTACAGAAGACTTGACACAAGTGAAAGACATTGCCTTATATTGACAATAGATCCGATACTGCTCTGTTGGAACAGACTACACGGTGGTATGTCCAAGAGGAGGAAACTGGGTCATCCCAAAACTGTTGCCTCCCTCCTCCTCCAAGCAGTTAATTACTGTTGTATCTGTCGCAATCAGGGGCTAGTAATAAGCCACATACATTAGTGTGTCCAGATGGCTGTGCTGTGCCTGTTCTTAATGTATATATGAATGCAGAAAGTGGGGCCCAGTGACAGATGCATCTCCTGGAAGGCGGCCAGGTAGCCACAACTGCCCAAGCTAGAGACACAACATGGGCTTAGCAAAGTAAAATGGACATTTATCCATCCATTGATGGGAATCAATTTTTAATGTGGGAGGGCAGCCAGACTTCTTCCAAGTGAGAGATTTAACTGGTGTAGAAAAAGTGATCAAGTAAAAAGAATTCAGATATATTACCAGAAGGAAGAGGCCTGCACAGCAACTGGAACTGATGTCCATCTCAACAGGACAAAAACAGAAGTCCAGTTGCATCAGTGAAGAGAGATCTTTCTGATTTAACTTTAGGTAGATACTCTAGGTACTGCAGGAAGAGGCCATGATTCTAAGGACTGAGAGATACTATACATTCAGAGCAGAGGGTTTAACAAGAGTAACGCACAGGACTCAAAAGTAAAAGCAAACAGATAGATGTGCAGCCTGTTCTCTTCTCCTGGAGGAAAATGTCATTCATAGTACTTCACTTCAGGCTTCTGCCATCTAGAAAACTTGACTACCACATAAAAAAAAAATTAAAACTATTTTTTAGCACAACATACTCCCTTCATGCACCTCATTTGCTGAACTTGAGACTGCGTAAACTATATATTTAATCATAATTATTATATGCAGTGCTCTTCCCATTTACTTGATTTCAAGGACAATTTATGCGGAAGGAATAAAAGACTATAACTTCTTCCAAATAGGAACCCAAAGTGGTGTTTTATCAATCACATAATAAGATGTATATTGCATTTCATCCCTTTTATGCCTTCACAATGTAAGTGAATATTGACATTACATCATTCCAATTGGTACTTAAAAGGAGTGAAAATAAAAGAATTTGTGAGAAAGGGAAAAAGCACAGGGCTTTTTGGCAATGAATGGGTTTTCAAGAACAACACGGGGAGTGTCTAAAAGGCATGGTTGAATGCTTTTATTGCGGGTGGCCATGGGAGTGCAAAACAAATATAATGACAGAAAAAAAAATAAAGGTCAGCACTAACAGAGAAGGTAAAACTGCTATTATTTGTGAGATAAGAGGAGGCAAGGTTAGCACCTATGCAGATCTGCTCTCTGGCAATAACCTGAGAAAGCCAGGTGTTTTTCCTGGACAGCAACACTTTGAGCAAGAGCCATGAAATGCAGAAGTGCATTTGTGCTGAGAAAAAAAAAATGAGGTGCTGACACATAAAATAATTGAGCAGAAAGTGAAACTCTATCTTCTTTCGTTTATACTAAGGAATCAATTCATATAGGTGAAACGTTTCCAACCAACGTGATTTAGCATTTTGGTTTACGTAAAAGATATTAAAATGACCAAACAAATACAGAATGTGCATTAATATATATATATTTTTTTGCCGATGTTTTCAGAAAAGAGGGGACTGCAAGGGGGTTGTGTCATTTCCTCAGGTATCTCACAGCTTGGTATCTTGCAGTAAAGGCATTTTCACAGCACTTGGCAGGGGTCTAATCCTGTGACTGTTAAGTAGGGCTGGTGAGCAGCTGAGCATCTTAAAAGAATACAGCAAGGCAAAATTCACAAATCCTGCACATCTACTTCATGCCAGCCTTCCAATGACAGTGCTGCAAGAAAGAAGCTGTTCACAGGTCTGTCTTGGCTACAGAAATCAAAACTGTAAGCAGACGAGAAAGGACCTGCACACTGTCTTTTCTCATCTTGGGAAACCATAACCAAACAGCACAAAGCCAGCACGATACCTTTCACCTCTGGCCGATACTGCATGCCGTCGTCTTTCTTTCCAACTGCGTTTGTGTCATCTGCTTCTAGATGATAAATACATGCATGGATAGCTATTAGGAAAGGCTTAATTCCAAGCCACTGCATACACATCATTGAGAATAATAGTCAAAGGAAAAAGTGCAGTACAAGCGCACACAGTCCCACATTGTTCCTCCTATCCAGCCATGGCAGGAGCATGTAGAGTCAATAATCCCAGACTCTAGCCTAACACAGGGCACACCTCAAGCTGTAGGTTTTGAACTTAAATCTCTTCCATTGTATGGGCCTAGGTTATTTTGGTTGAGATATGTATTCTTTTTGGAACCATTCAAATTACAGATTTAAATGTAACCAGCAAAGGGATGGTGGAAAGCTGTTATTACAACAGGAAGGTCCTAAGTGCAATTCACCTTGATCTGACTGAAATCAAGACTCCAAAACTGTGGATGCCTCCTCCCTGGAAGCATTCAAGGCCAGGCTAGATGAGACTTCAAGCAACATGGTCTAGAGGGAGGTGTCCCTGCCTATATCAGGGGGGTTAGAACAAGATGACCTTAAAGGTCCCTTCCAACCCAAACCATTCTATGATTTTGTGATCAACAGCACACGTGGCAGTAGTCTGAGGATTTTGCTGCACCTTTCCAGCACTGGAAAAGGGAATGGATAAACAGCAGTGCAACCGAGGCCCAACTTTACTCACCTTGCAACTATATTTTACAGCCTCCAGTAGCAACAGCGAGCATTTTCCACATTCCAGTATTCCCATTTCTTTCCTACTTCTAATAACACCCTCATGTAAGGATATTGCTTACATTCTCCTATAGCCTCTTGTTGTCTTTTCAGGTAATAGCAGCCAAAGGAAGAAAAGTTAACAGAAGCTTAACACATCATATAAATGCAGTGTAAACTTACATCT
This sequence comes from Gallus gallus, assembly GCF_016699485.2. NCBI lineage: Eukaryota > Metazoa > Chordata > Aves > Galliformes > Phasianidae > Gallus > Gallus gallus. The sequence continues at coordinate 88,347,791 of NC_052533.1, read as the reverse complement.
ATGTGGGGAAAATTAAAGTACAGGTGGTGAGTTCACTGATAGTGAGGAGAATTAAAATACAGTTCACTGATACCTGGATCAGTCATTTCTAATTAAAAATGAAAAAGCTTTACCAAGCCTATTTATATCAGAATTTACATTTGTTGGAGAAATAAAATTAAACCTACCTGAGCAATGTCCGAGATGCCTGATGTCGATTTGCTCTTGCCTCAGACAGGATGCCTCTCTAACAAAGCAGGGGTTGTTATAAGAACTTCCATCAGAAGCACAGACAGGATTAAAACTGTATCCACTGCAGTCTATATTGCATACACACCTGGAAATTGAAACAACAAAGTTGACATCCAGTAAGCAAAGAGTAAGTAATGTTGAGTCTCAAGCCAACAATAGCTAACATGTTAATACCAGCCTCCTTCATCCAGGAGAAGAGCACGTGGCATGATGATGCTGAAGAACTTGCTGATACCTCAAGTTTCCAAGGCGTGTTTACAGAATCATGAATAAGTACCTCAGTGTTCTTTTTAAAAACGAGGTGAGAGCTCTGCATCCTCTAAGGAGGACACACTGTCCTCTCACCAGAAGCCTCCACATAGGGGACACATGGTCTGTCTGACTGCTGTTAGCTTAATCTGCGCTCATTCTTGTAAGACATGAGGTGGGGAAAAAAAAAACCCACACAAGCTATCTACTTGTCAGGATTTTTACGTTCTTTCCAGCTGTTCCAGATACAATTAAATGATTAAATAAATGTGTGTGTGTGTGCCTCAAGTCAGAAACAAATCCTGCAGTAGAACTTTCTCTCTTTCCATGAGCACGTTTTGTTACTTTTGTTATTTTTGGCTTTAAAGCTACTACATTTCCCAGTACTATTTCAAATCTGTGAACTTCAGATTATTGCTAGACAAAAGAGCATCTCTAGCACAAACAGATTTTATGTGCAGCTGCAGACAGTTAAAAACTGCCCCAGTAATGAGGCCCTACACATCTTAGGGAGCTACCTCAAAGTTGTCTTGAAGCCCCTAAATATCAATGGCATTCACATGCCACATTTTTTCTTTTCCTAGAAACGGGAACTCAGCATGGTTATAAACCTCAGACCTAGGAAAGGAAGTACTGTTTTGTTTACACGTTCCCACATGACTTTAAGCTCAATAAGCCTAACGAGAGGTTTATTAGGATTTACTACATGCAAATAAAAGGCTCACAGCTCAGCAGTTGTGTACATTGATTGAACCAAACTAACACAGCTAGTCCTCATTTGTGTGGCACTGGCTATATGCTTACTGATATCTTCCCTCAGCCATCAGAAATCTCCTCTGCACCTGCGTGCCCATCCTTGTTACATTTAGTTATATCTCCAGGCAAATTCCATCTCTGTTTCTATGCCCAAACAGCTCCACTTCTGCCTATAGTCATCATCCAAAGTCTGCAGCACCACAATTACCGTTAGTTCTTATCTTCAAGGTGACAAACAAGGTGACTTCTGAAAATTATTTTTCCTTTCTCATGTTACAAGTTAGTGTTGAAACTACTTGGAAACTGCTTAAATTTTCAAGCTTTGTTTAGTTCAGACTTAACACCTAGTGTTAAATGCATACTTACTTCAGACTGCAAAATGCTTGTTCTGGGGGGTAGTTGTGAATTCCTGTCTTATTTTCAGATTACTGATAAACACTTCCTGCCTTAACTCCAACCATGTAGCTAATGTACAAAAAATTATTATCTAGATGTAGGAAAAGAGGGAAAAAAAAAAAACACCAAAAAAAAAAGCCAAGAGCTCAGCACTTCCCCTCCACTCCCTGTGAGGAGCTGCAGCCGCCATGAGGCCTCCCCTCAGCTCCTCTGCTCTGCACTGAACTAAGCCAGGGACCTCAGCTGCTCCTCATACCTCTTGCCCTCAAGAGACCCTTCCCCATCTTTGCAGCCCTCCTTTGTATGCTCTCTAAGAGTTTTATGTCCTTCTTATATTGTGCCACCCAGACTTGAGGCTGTGCAGCGCAGAGCAGAGTGGCAGAATCCCTTCCCTTGGCTAGATAGCAATGCCAGAGTATCATTGGGTAGGTCTTGACTGCCTTTCTCTGTGAGGAGGCTGGGTAGAAGGTGGTGGTAGTTCTTTCTCTGATGCTTTTTGCTATTACCAACCATTGCTAGCCAAGCTGCTTGCAAATCCAGCTGAGGTGCCAGGGCATCTCCCAGCACGGGCACGCCTGGTCCAGGATCTGCCCCTTGCTTCCAGGATCATCCCATCCTCCTTCCAGCCCTCTTTCTTCTTTCCAAGAGCACTTCCTTTTAGAACCCCCTTCTCTCCAGAGCCCAAGCTGTTGGTTTCCCATTCTAAACTGTCTGCAGGAATGAAATGCACCATCAGCTTCCTAATTGCTGACCTCGCCTCGTGTCTCTTTATTAATTGGAGAACTCGGCACATGACACTTCCACTTAGCTTGTATTACCCCAAATTTACAAGCAGTCCATGGTGGCTGCAGCTAGCAAGTAGCTAGCTTCTGCTCAAGACTTCAGAAGTTTCAGACATTCACTCAGATGCACACAGTTATCTGCCTGAGGCTTTTAGCTGCTGCTTTGCCTACGTCTGTGAGGCAAAATGATGACTCAGACCTTCACCTGGCAGTTCAGTTATTTGTATAGATGCTTTCAACCGAGCTGTCTGGCATGTAAAAGTAGGCAATTTACATATACTGCTGCACATATTAGGAAAGCGTATGTGGGGGACTCTGGGCTGGGCATCAGGCAGAAGTAAGTAGTTTGACTGCATGCCTTCCTGCCCCAGCCCGGGAGAGCTGAGTGTAAAGAGGAACAAAAAAAAAAAAGGAGGTAGGAGCATAATGAAAAATTGTTTGGCACATTTGATACCAACTTGCACAGCCTGTAGTCTCCATGGTACTGCCTCATCTGCTACCCTTCGTCCTTTTGCTAATATGCCATGTGTGAGCAGACTAGCTGAGGCCCACATCTCCACATGCTCCCATCCTATGAACTCGGCTTAAGGGACTGAACTTCCCAGTGAAGCTGAAATATGCTTTTGGTAGAAAACATGAAACAAAAAAATGTTTTTAAATGCTCGGTGTTTGCTAAGAAAGGTAAAACCATGGGAGAATGAATTGCTGCTCTGATGCTGTATATCAAAAAAAACAAAGTTGGCAGCTGAATTCCTGAGAGAGAACAGGCTCACTACCACTGTCTGAAACCTAAAAGCAGCTCAGGAAAGTATCGTAAGATTCCCAAATGAGCCTTCTGTGAAATACAGAAAATATGCTACATCCTGAAGACAGAGAGCTACAGAGGGCAGGACAATAGCTTGATGCTGTACCAAGGACAGAAAATCCAACCGCCTAAGGGGAACTGACCACCACCACGCGCTGGACTCCTAAAGTCAGGCAAACGTCAAAGCCTAGGACAACTAAACACAGCCCATGAGGAGGTGTAAATTATACACCTTGTTGATTTCAACCCTTATTTTGTTACTTCAGGCAGTGGCTTCCTGCTTTTGATTTTAACACCTTGTGCTTCAGAGGCTTTCTGTGCTTTTCAGTCTCCCAAATGGCAGTGCACCACGTGACCCTTCCTTCTCCAGGAAAATAGAAGCGCAGTGCTGCTCAGTGAGAGAAAATACATGCCTTAGCCTCTTGCCTCCCTACCCAGGACATCTGAAATTTGAAAAAAAAATAGAATATAATTCTACGTGAGCTCATCCCTGCCATGAAATGTTAGACAGTACAGTTACATTACAGGGGAATGATTTGCAATGGAACATAATTTTATAAAGCAGGAAGCATTGGAAAGCCTATATCTATAAGGTGTAGGTTAAGATACTAACACACACACACACACAAAAAAGGTATTTCAAACAGAATTTTCCACCTTATTTCTACTCATTTAAAATATGTATTAAAGTACTATTCTGCATCTATTGAGACAGCATTGATTCTAGCTTTTCATACTTCTAACTGATTTTTAGATAAAATTGTCTTTCTATTCTTTATGGAAAAGACCAGGAGCAAGATGCATTCTCAGCTTCAATTATGAGGTGTGCTTTGTGCATGTGCCTTCTGGTAAGCAAGTAGCTGCACACTGAAATTACAACACACCAAAATGGATGTTTTAAGAAAGAAAAACAAACAGTGCCTATCACACAATACTTTTTGTAATAATAGAAAATTACTCACATATAGAAACTCAATGCTTGCAGGTGAATTAACCATAATGGCTTAGACACTGCTATTTTGGTCCCTCGGTATATTTTCATAAATGTTAAAGGTTGGTCCTATTCTGGATGACTGGCACAATCCCAGCTGCCCTGTGAGGATGTCAGTCATAAATAACTGCAGAACAATATCTTGCTTATTGCTTCTAGTGTGGAAAACCTGATATTAAAACAGCTTTCATGCTGAAAGTAGCCAGAAAATGCAATGACAAGACAACTGTGGCTGAAGTGAACTCCCAGTCTCCAGAGCAGAGCCAGTGACACTTGGGGTCACATATGACAAGGCTCAAAGATGGGCAGCAGAGAGGTTTGAGTCCTGTCTCTCAGGCAAGTGCCATGCTGACAGGTATGCTTATGCCTCACAAGTGATCCTACAAGGGAATCAGGAAGGCTCTTAAGGAAGGAAAACCCCAAATTTTAACTAAGAATAATTATTCAAAAACTATTATATCAAAAGCTTGCAAAAATGTTAAAGCACTTTTACATACCATAGTATCATTCTCGTAGCTCTCTGTCAGTTATTCCTGAGTAACTTCCAGGAACCATTCTCTAAAGTCCAGCAACGGTCCAAGCATAAACTACTGATGCTGAGCTGATAAAAGTGAGTGCACAGAAAAGTGTGCATCAAAAATAATTAAAAAAATGCTCTGCAAATAAGGCTTCCCTGTTCTTCCAGTTGATTTTTACAAGACATCAGTCTGACTTTAGACTTGCCAAGGCCGTGCCTGAGTAAACCATCATATCCCAGCACAGGTTGAGAGAATTGCAAAATTTTTGACCTGCTGTAAATTCTGGGTGTTTTGCCACCATTCCACTGCTCAAGCCCCACTGTTGCTTTGCTGTTGGCTTTTGTATGTGTTTGCCGAACACGATCCTGCTTTTCACTCATAGGAAAAACAAAAAGTTACCAAGTAGTACCTTCTGTCTGACGTGTGGCTGCTCAGTGCAGCTTTCAGAAGAAGGAAGTTAATCACTCAAAGAGCAGCCACTTAACATACATTTGTACTAAGGATAACATAAAAGTGTTTGATGCTTTATACCAGAAAGAAGTGAATGAGTGCTTCCAGTTTTTGCTGTAACAGCTTGCTATAGAAGTCATACTGGGATAAAAAGAGTCAGAGCACAAGAAGAATTTCTTCAAGACCCTTCCTACTGGTTTTTAACCAAGAGGCTTGAAATGTGTACTTAATTCTCCAAGTTGATGTCTTGTTAGAGGTGGTTACTTCTTAGTTTCTCTCAATTTAGGCCTGAAAAGTCAACAGGACATATCCAGATGTTTTCATGATGCGGTAGGGTACACAAAAAAACTAAATTTTATCACTTGTCATCAGAAAGCTGATGTCCTAAGAAAGAAGGTGATGATTTGCTTTCCAATTAAATTAGAATTTAATTGGAAAAAAATTAATTTAATTGGAAAAAAAAAAGAATTAAATGGAAGTTCAACTTTCTTGTGAAAATGTGCTTTTGGAAGTTGCACGCATATCATTCATTAACACCATTAGTTAAACAGAAAAGCATTTGGATATCAAGAGGTGATAAAATTGAACCAAACAACAATTTAAAAAAAAAAGGTGCTTTCAATAAATAAGAAATGAGAATGTACCATTCATTTAGATGAGGTTATTAGGTGTAACAAGGAAAACTTGTTTAGTAAAATGACGTGACACATTTGAAACAAGCTCAGGCTGTAAGAGCACTTGCTGTTATCAGTAAATTAATTAGATCCCCAGAGATCACAACACATTTGAAGGCTTCTTTTCCTTTTCAGGCTTCAAGAGGCATGCGATTTCTTAGAAATTCTGCCTGCTTAAGAACTGCGATAGATTCAGAGAAAAGAGGAAAAGCACATTTGTGGAGTGGGTTTGACCGCTGTGAGAGGCCAGCCATTCCAAGTAGAGGGCAGGCCTTTGTGCCCATGTGGGATTTTCCAATAATGTTTTTCTGGATGGGCATCATGGGGAGTACTGCTTGCCCCTCACTTCCAGTAGTAGAATGCAACAGTAAGCTTTCCCAGCTACTCACCTATTTATTGACACATCTGTTTACAAGTATAGAGTGGAAATACCAGAATAAAACAGCACGTGAGATGCACACAGATGGATAAATGTAAGCTTGATGGAATACATTTAGGTGAACAGAAATAGCTGGGGTGTTGCAATTGCAGTTAAGAAGATAACCAAGTGTGATAAAGGCAAATGAAGGATTACCTTTCGTTTGATGTTCATTCCCTTGTGTGCAGTTCTCTCCAGATGAAACTTGAACTAAGAAAATCTGGGTTTCAAAGTGATTTCTCTACCTATTCAACTAACGTTGAATATTCATTAGGTTTTTTTGGCGTCCTTTTTAAAATCCCTTTTTAATACTGAGGAGATAAGCGCAAGTGAAGTAGCTTTCAATTCTGCAGGCTTCTCTATGTCCTGCTTGAACACCCTCTCAGTCTTTAGTTTTGCCAGCAAAGCAGCACACCCTTTAAATACCATAAGCCTCAGCTACTTTCCAGCTATACCTTCGCCTCCTATTTTAATTTTATAGCTTTCTTTGACCACTTTAGAAATTAAGTCCCTAATCACAGTGAGCTTCTAGCAGCACATAACAAATGATGCTTGTTCTCACAAGAGTGCCCTAACTCTCCCTCTATCCTCAAATAATATAAACCTTCAAAGACTTGGCACGCATTGCTGCAAAGATCTTTAAAACATACATTATATAAAAAAACCAAGCCTGGATTATTATCCACTAGAACCTATTCAATTTCTTATTAGTTAGTATAACGAAGAGATCATTATACTATTCCTTTCATATCAGAATTTACCATAGCACAATTGTACTGTGCAACTGTGAATTGTATGTAATCCCATATAAAAATAATAAATCCCTTGTTTATCTTGATTTCCTTTATTTGTGTTTGTTTTGTGCCACACAGAGACTTAGGATTTCTGTTTTCCACTGGCCCAGAAAGCTGTGAACTTCATTCACACAGGATTAAAATACCATTTCTTATGAATACCAGCATCTAAAAAGGTCATAAAATGTTGACTATGGTAACTGAGTGAAAAATTGGTCCAAAGAGACAAGTATGAACCAGTGTGCCATAACTTCAAACAGATCAAGCCTTTCCCTGGAAGACAGATTATATAGAGAAGACAAAAAGCAGGATCCCAAGATATCCATATTGCTATTCCTAAGTGTCAATAATTATACTTCTGAATTCCTGTTTTGGCCATTGTGAAAACACACGTTATATAAATCACGTGGCTGTTCAATCTGTGTGGCACTGAGACACCTGTTCTCTCAGAAGTAAATGTTGCAAAATGTTAATCTCAAAAAGTTTACTTGGGGATCAGTTGTCAACCTTTATGGAAAAAAAAAATCCACATTATGAGTCAAAACAGATCTTCGACAGCATAGCACTCATTATTAAAAGAAGGCCGAATGTGCTCAGAATCTCATTTCTGTATTTCCTCTGTTTATATTTTCTTGAAGTTACAACATACTTTAAAATGCCTTCAGATACTTACTAGATGTTGGCAGAATGTTTTACTCAAGTATTCAGTAATTCTTTGACATGAGAGAAAAAAAGAGATGCGCAATATAACACAAGGGTGCAAGAGGAGGGGATATCACTTCTGATAAGCAAAACTACTTTTTAGTTTGAAAAAATAGAATCATAGAATCACAGGGTTGGAAAGGACCTGCAAGATCATCTAGTCCAACCATCCTCCCAGTAACCTTGAGGCCACAAGCCACTAAACCATATCTCATAGCTCCTCATTCAGACACCTCTTGAACACTGCCAGGGACAGCAACTCCACCACCTCCTTGGGCAGGCCATTCCAGTGCTTGACCACTCTCTGAGAGAAAAAGTTTTTCCTTACGTCTAATTTAAACCTCCTCTGGTACAAATTGTGGTCATTTCCTTGGGTCCTGTTTGTTGCCTGGGAGAAGAGGCCAAACCCCTCCTCATCACAATCTCCCTTCAGGAACCTGTAGAATGCAAAAAGAAGACTTTGCATATGAAGAAAAAATGTGAGATGAAGTTACATCTAAAGGGCAGGATGGGGATGAGGATGGGGCCAGGCTCTTTTCAGTGGTGCCCAGCAACAGAACAAGGGGCAATGGGCAAAAACTGGAACACAGGGAGTTCCTTACAAACATGAGGAAAGAATTCTTTACTGTGAGGGTGACTGGAACAGAGCACTGGCACAGGCTGCCTAGAGAGGTGGTAGAGTCTCCTTCTCTGGTGATATTCAAAACCCACCTGGACACTTTCCTGTGTGACCTGTTGCAGGAAACCTGCTGTAGTAGGGGGTTGGACTCTGTGGTTTCTAGAGATCTATTCCAACCTCTACAATTCTGTCATTCTGTGATTTTGAAACATCAATATTAAAAAATCCTGCCTTAATGTGAGAACGAGTTTTGATATGTATAAGAAGAAATGTGTAGAAAAAAGAAAGATTGGGTAGTAGCAATAAAACCTTTAAAAAACACATAAATTGGGACCATTTAAAAATCGAAATCTTCTAAAGAAATATAGAAGGGTGGGCTCTCACATTCCCAAAAAATTGCAAGTATATTTATGCTTTCAATTTCTTTATCATTGCTGCAAGTGGCTACTGTAAAAAAAAATATATAAATATTCAGGTCTCAAAGGACCTGAAAAAAATCTGTTTCAGTCATATGCAGTAAACTAAGACAACATGTGGTTTAGAAGCTTTGTATGAGATTTACATTAGGTAAATTTATCTGAGAAATAATATATCTCAGTGTCCTTAACAGCCACAATAGTATAAATATTGGTATACACTGCTTTCATTGAAGAAAGATTTAAGTGCTACACTAATGAATACAATTGTACAACCACATTTATGCATTTATTTTACATTTATACTGGATTAGTAAGTGTGTTTCAATATTTATTAATATACCATATTCTGACTGTGTACTGATAGGGTGATCTGTAACGTGACCAATAGAGCTGAAAAGTCCAGTGCACGCCAAGATGAAACTATCAATAGAAAACTATATGTTTCTGTCGCTTCCCTACAGGGTTAGCTCACTAGCTTCCAACACATCAGCACTACTCTTGGTGGCCCCAAGCTGTGTGTTGCCATCTCCAGCTCCACTTCTCAACAGGAAGTCATTTCCAGTTCCAAATTCAGGCAGAAAACACACACCACCCTCATGCTGCTTACATATTTAGGCTTCTGGCCAGTTTCCTTCACAAAAGTTTACATTTACCAACCTCACGTGTCCTTTTTCACTCCCTTACTACAAGTTTTGTACCATTATGCTGCTTCTTCTAAGCAAGAGAGCAAAATTCTGGTCAGAGAGACATTTTGATGGACAGGACGGAAAGTAAAGTAAAGTAACAGATCAGTCTCAGACAATGGCTTCTCCATGAAGTATGCAATGCATGATTCAGTTTTGTTGGTAAAGGGGGAAAAAAATCATATCTAATGTATCTGAAGTCTGTTGTCTGCAGGCTGTTGCAACCTACAGAAAGGTACAGAACAAATAAGGCATAGTAAATCTTCACGCATCTTAAGACTAGTGCATCCACTAGTGATTGTTTAGGCTCTTCGAAAGTCTGTCCATACAGTCAAAATTCTTTGAAATACTTATAAGTTCTATGAGAAAGAAAAAAAAAGTATATTTCTATGATGTTTCCTCAAATTGATTCCTTTTCGTATTTATATAAGGAAATCTTATATAATATACTAATTTGCATACACTTGAACATTAATTTTCTAAGTATGGCATGCTGTTTATGACAACCATCTGCTCAAACTTCACTTCTTTCTCTTAGTCAGTCCACGTAAAATTAACATCCACAGTTTTTGAGAAGGCAGTGCAAATGAAAAAGTTGTTCATATTCTTGCATTCAATTTACCATGCATTGTAACCACTTCTGGTATAGATAATGTTTATGAGAAATGAAACAAAATGAAGATACAAATCACAAATGTGGTGCAAAGCTTTAATTTTTCAGACAGTATGATCTTGTGTAATAGAGGCATACATTGCAATTTTGATCAGCGAGAGCTACCTTACTTCAATGCTTAGCCTGAAAACTAAAAATGTGTAACTGTAAGAGGAAGGATGGTTTAAGGATCAACTAAAAATAACATCACTAACTGGTAACGTGGAGTGCATCTCAGCTGCATACACTTGTTTAAATTTGTTTTTGGAAAGCACTGGGATTTGATAACTACACAGAATCAGAGGGCTAGAGCACCTCCTCTATGAGGACAGGCTGAGAGAGCTGGGGCTCTTCAGTCTGGAGAAGAGAAGGCTCCAAGGAGACCTTATAGTGCCCTTCCAGTACCTGAACGGGGCCTACAGGAAAGCTGGGGAGGGACTTTTTATAAGGGCAGGTAGTGACAGGACAAGGAGAAATGGCTTTAAACTGGAGGAGGGTAGGTTTAGACTAGATATTAGAAATAAATTCTTTACTGTGAGGGTGGTGAGACACTGGAACAGGTCACCCAGAGAGGTTGTGGATGTCCCCTCCCTGGAAGCATTCAAGGCCAGGCTGGATGGGGCTCTGAGCAACCTAGTCTGGAGGGAGGTGCCCCTGCCTATAGCAGGGGGGTTGGAAATAGATGATCTTAAAGGTCCCTCCCAACCCAAACCATTCTATGATTCTATGAATCACAGAATAATTTTGGCTTGAAGGGATGTGCAGAGGTCAGCTATTCCAAAATTCTGCTCAAAGATAGTACAGCTGGACCAGGGTGTCCATGGTTGTGTCCTATCAGGTTCTGACCACATCGACTGGTCTGAACTCCACAGCTTCACCAGACACCTTCTTCTGGAGCCTGACCACCCTAAGGAAGAAATGTTTTCCATTATATCAAATTGGAACGTCCCATGCTCTGACACATCTTTCAACTTTATGCTATCACTGTGCAACTCCAAAAAGAAAGAACTTGCTTAGACATCAGCAAGTCCAAATTTAGCTATCAGAAAATGCCAAGTAGTTGCTACCACAGTATTGCTCCTGTTTCACTGTACAAATTATCCTGTAGTTTTCGCTTAAAGATGTAATCATTTTTTGCATAGGACTGCCCCATCTTTTGAGGTCCAAAAGACAAACCACAACCCATATGAAATAAAACTGCCTCTAGCTGAATCATTCTGTCACCAGGAGAAAATCTGCCTATGCTGCACTCCAGGCTGCTGTGGCTGCCCTGTTGGCAGGACTGGGGATTTCTCATTAGTGCTAGCTCATTTATCTCAAACCACTCAACACTTTGTGGCATGGATGTCTCCCCTTCCACTAATTTGCTGTCTGTCCGCAGGCTAATCATTTTATCCATAACTTAGTTTATTCATGAAATCGTAGAGCAGATGTCATTTCACATCTCAGGAGCACTCAGAACAGAAAGGAACTGATGTTTGCGATGTCTCAGATTGTGGTGTTTGGAAAAAGGATCTAAAAATGCACGATTTTGTATTTACTGTAAGTATTAGACTGCATCTCATGAATATGGCTTGAGATTATCTACTGAACAATAGGAGACAGTTCAGTTAACTCATTCAGTTATTATCTTGAAAAAGAATCCTCCTAAAATGCCTTTTGTAATCACACCGATCATTTTAAGTGTTTTAATGCCACAAAGTCCAAGCAAAGGTTACCCAGCCCTAAGAAGTCTCCTTGAACAGAACTAAATGAAATTTTTGTTTATGATTCAATAGATATCACTCCATTATGCCAAAAAGTTCTGTGGTAACTCTCATGGTTTAAAAAGGAAAAAATCAAGACAGCATATTCTTATTAAATTGGAGTGCTTGCATGGTTTGCTAGAATTGGGAGTGATAATGGTAGTAATACAGCACAAAATTATTGTATGATTCTATGTATGTTCCCTCCCTGGAAGTGCGCAAGGCCAGCCTGGATGGGGCTTTGGGCAAGTAGGAGGTATCTCTGCCCTTGGTAGAGGGTTGGAACTGTGTTATGTATAAAGGTCCTTTCCAACCCAAACCATTCTAGGATACTAAGAATGTTAAATAAAAATAGGAACTGAGTGGTGCTTATACAAATCTGATTAAAGATGTTTGTGTTGCCAATAATTTTATATCTGATGATATAGTTTCATGGGGTTAAAAAACACGGATGTATAAAGCATTCTGAAAGGAGGTTGTATTAGAGTTTCCCAAACAGATTTCAATCCCATCTTCTGTCAGGTAAATAACTGCTTTGATTTTAGGAATAAAAGGCACCAAACTCCTAACTTATACTGAAGTAAATCTGTGACATTCTGATTGACATGTCAAAATGAACCTTGCATAGGTAATCTAAGGTAGCAGGGCCCTATTTAGTCTGAATCCAAACTGACAGTGAATATCACTAAAGGCTATACTGGTCAAAGGTAATGGGCAAAAAATGAAGTAATTTAGGTTGGAAAGCTGACAAAGCTGAAACAAATACAGATCTGACAGGTTGTAAGCAAGCCTCATAAGGATATTTCCTAACTTTTTATTATTTTTTTCTATTTAAATATCTTCATTTCACATATTTTTTGAAGAGCACTAATGATTCTTAAAGAATCAACAAACAAACAAACAAACAAACAAACAAACAAACAAAACCCCAACACAACAAAACACTCCACTTTTATCAAGAAGGAAGAAGTTGGCTTCATTTATATAAGCAGAACACCAAGGAAAAATCTTCCACTGTCTTCAACTCTATCTTCTCTTTTGGATACTATAAAGCCACAGAAATGCAAACTCTACCTGTATAGACTGAATAGGCAATCTTTTACTGAAATTGAATGCTTGAGAATTGATTTTCCAAAGCCAAGAGTGCATCTCAGTGCATATAACAAACAAATCTATACCCATCTTGACAGTCATAAATGAAACAGACCAAGGCAATATTGCAGAAAATTATAATTATTATGAAATATGGCTACAGTTCATTTGTCTCCCCATAAAAGAGCAAGCCTACTTTGGTGGTATGACATTTTAGGAAACCTGAAGTATTGGGCTACTATTCATGTGTACTATTGCCATTTTGTTTTCACCTGTATATTCAAGATTAAGTTGTAGCATACATCTTGAATATTAGTGCAGAACATCCTGAGATTTCCTTACGCTGATATCTCATAATAAAATCTTGTGAGCCTATGACACATTGTACGTGAAATAGATCCCAGCTAGAAGATAAAAGAAAAGAGAAGTAGACTTTGCGCAGTAATACTGTACAGAAAAGCAGAACATACTGAAAAAAAGTCTGAGATGAATGATGAGTATTTATTTTGTATTCTTGTGTTCTGTGTTGGGTTCTTTTTTTGCCATGCACTGTTTTCTCCCTATATCTTGCAGCTGAAAATAATTTATTCTTCACTGACACATATCAAACACATCATTATTAGACAGCATTAAAACTTTGATTAGTAGGAACAAGCATAGTCAAGATAATCACATACTTTTTCTTTTGTTCACTGACATTGTTAAGGAAAACTTGTTACTTACCCAACATTTTCTGCATCTTCATCACACTCAGCCCTATATTTGCAAACTCCACATTTTGAGTGTTTTCTCTGAACTTCTGTCCCAGATCCTTCATACTCTAAACAAAACAAGGTGCTGTTAGCAGAAAGCATGACTTCTATATGAAGTTCTGACATTGCCTGCCAAATTCATTTATCTTCAACTATATTGTCAACAGTTATCATAGACTTACACTGAAGCTATAAACCTTAATAGTGCTCCCTCTTTCAAAATCCAGCAATTGGAGGTTGGTAGAACAGTAACAATGACAAGAAAGCATCCCAAAAAACAACTGCTTCATTGATTCTCTTCCTTTATTGTTATTTCATTGTATTTATTCTCACTTCACCAGACACGCAATCAGCATTGACATGTCCCAGACACATTCAATCTGAACTGGCACTGATAACAGATAAACCCTGTACCTTCCAATGTTCTTGAGTATTAGGTAGGAAGGATGTGAAAGCTGTTTTCTTTTATGGTATTTAATTACAGATATTCTTATGTTACTTATTACATTTTTTCCCCTTTTTATTTCTGATGACAGCCTCAGAGTGCACTCATCTCTCATACATGCTGCGGTATATTTTTTAGATTGGTACATGACTAAAAGAAAAAGGTCATCTTAACAAGAAAATGGGATGAATGCTACGTCCCCTGAAAAGTAAAATTAATACCCCAAATATTCTAAAAAACACCTGCACCAATCTAACTGTTGACACAGATATCAAAACTGTTAGTTGAGTAAAAGAAATGCAACCATACTATAATTGTTTCAATACAATATTTTCTTAATATTTTTTATTTTAACAGTGCAGTAATGGAGATCTTGAAAAGAAGAAAAGGAAACAGAAATCTGCAGGGGGAGTCAAGAACTCTAATACATGTACGTGTAAGGCTGACTGCACAAGGCTGTCAAAAAGAGATCTAAACAAAATGATTCCTTTCTGATAGTTTCATGTGCTATAGCAAGAGGAAACCAACCAACCACCAACAATTAAAAACTTGCTGCATTCTTTATATTTAAATAGAAAAAAGGAGTCCACAAGAGTCCTTCTTAATTTTCCTCAATCTTACCTGAAGGGGATCTTTCCCTCTACCTGTAGGCTGAGCTTATATGGAGAGCACATGGTTAGTCTCTCTCAACTTCACTTCTGTCTAAAGCAAGGTGTGCATTTTTTTAAAGATGACTACATAGCCAAACTTTATTACAAAATTACCACTGTAAGAATTCTATCACCACACTTACTAAATTGCAATGGAAGTAGTTTTCTTTTAGTTTTACAGTTACATCCCATTTATGTTTAATTTTTAATTCTTTCAAGGTACTGTGTGCTTAGCATACTACTTTTTGACTGTTCTTCTGCCCTGACCATTATTATTCACATTCACTATATTATTGATTTTATTCCTCAATGAGTTCTCTTCAGAGACAACAGTCTGTTGCAGAGAGAGTGGCTGGCATCCAAGAAAGATGGTCAAGATCCCGGACTCACTCTTGGGCACTAAAACCCTGCCTGCTTGGGCATATCATTCGCCTGATCAGTTCTGATTTGCACACAGTCCATTTCAAGGCCAAGAGTCCACAGAAAAACAATAATTTCATAAGGATTCTTTAACATTTAATGATTTACTGACTTACATTAGATGTGCACTGTGTGGATTTTTTGCCCTCTACTCAGACTTGTGTGAGATACTGCCTTTGATTGCAGTTGTGAACCTCAAAACCACTACTTTATACAAATTTCTTTTTTGAAAAAGTGGATGGATAGATTTTATTTACCAGGAACCCGTGATGACTGTCATTAAAAAAAAAAAAAATGTGTAACCATCCCCCCCTTTAATTCTATTTTCAGTAGATTCTTCCACTTTCTATTTTATTGCTTTGCTTCTGACAGATGCCAATATGAGAGGCTACAGCTCTCCAGATCATCACATTTATCCTTCCTCAAAATAACTGTACATTACTTCTCATTGTTCTAATGAGAAAAAATAAATATAAAGACATGAGTAGCCCACAGAATTCTTTATCAGTCATTTCTGAAGCTTTTAGGTGCAAACCAGACAGATCTGCAGATTACAAAACATCTGCCTTTGACATTTGGTGCTTAGTAACCTTCTGCTGTACTGCTAGGATGGAAAACATTTCATCATTTCCTATATAAACTATCTGACTTCACTTGAAATACAACCAGAATGC
Source organism: Gallus gallus (assembly GCF_016699485.2). Classification (NCBI taxonomy): domain Eukaryota; kingdom Metazoa; phylum Chordata; class Aves; order Galliformes; family Phasianidae; genus Gallus; species Gallus gallus. Next base: position 88,331,874 of record NC_052533.1, on the reverse strand, counting down.
CTTACAGAGCACTTTTGCTGCACTATTAGCATTTCAGTGTTCATAAACAGTAATCCACAACTACTAGGTAATTGTTTCTATACACTATTCAGTGTGAACTTCTCTCCCTCTCTGCTAAAATTGCTTTCTCTATCTTCTTTAATTTTTTTCTTGTTTTAGAAAAAGTGTGGTCTTCTTTTCTTGATTAGAACATGCAGATCCTAGTGCATATAGAGTTATTTATCTGTACGTTATCCTGTTTGCACATAATAAATATGTGCAAATCACAACTACCTGCATCTCAGGTACTGTTAATTTACACCTGTCAGGATGAAGTGTAATACAGATGAATGCATCTGGATGCAACATTTCCATGTTAGGCAATGGTCATCTGTAATTTTTAGAAGTTTCTTTCATTACTAACTGCATGATGTACCAGCAGCATGAAACACTGTGTATAATTTAGATTGAAGTCCTTCAAGAAAATGCAACTTCTCCCATCAATAACAGAATAAATAATAATTGTCTTTTCAGCCTGGATAGGTAGCAGACACATTCTGTACCCAACTTGTGTGCTGCTCAAAGAAGTTCACCCATTAATATTTGAGGGCAATAGTTTCTCTGTTGTGAGTGTCTCCAGATTGGCAATGCACTTCTTGACAGATTGCCTCTCTCTTCTCCTTTCTTCTCCATATTTGATTGTTCCTAAATAGGTTATAGCCATTAATTTTAATATTCCAATCAATCAAATCTTCCCAGCAGGTTTCTGTAATACCAATTAGGTCAAAATATGTTCCCAAACGAGCAATTCAAGTTCTTCTTGTTTATTATGCAGGCTTCTAATGTTGATGTATAGATGATTACAAAATTTCTTCTCACTTTCTTTGGTATCTTGATTAATTCTGCTCTTGACATCTTAATTTCATGTTGAGTGAAAGCTCATTTTCCCTCTCTTTTCAGCTTCCTTTAGTGTTTCAGGTCAGCACCTCATTAATACTCTGTCCTTGAAAGAAATGAGGCACAAGGATGGGATCTGTGACTCCCAGTTGTCTGTCTGAGCAGCACTGCTCGCTAACACTTCTCCTTCAGTCATTATTTCCCTGCAGAAGTTGGCCAGCTCTACCTCAGGAGCCTGCAAATGGACAATTGCTCTAGAGGAACTGGCCAGCAGTAAATTGCTTCCCTTGGCAACTCATTTGTATGTTCCTACAATTGTAATACCTCTGGTTGGAAGCAAAAGTATTGATCTGTGTCAATGTGAAGTTTGGACTGCCCCCAGGCAGGAAAGAGAGCTTTGCTATCATATATTTATCTCTGCTCACAGTGAAACGGAGGGAGCCCGTGGAGAGCTGTGGCTGCTCCATAGCCATGTATCTATGCAACAACAACTCCCAGGTCTGGGGAAGATCCCCCAAAAATCAATTCCTACCTGTATTTGGAGTACAGAGATTTTTTACTGGTGTGCTTCCTCATGGAAGACAACTAAAATAAAAATGATTCGGGAAAAATAGGAAGGGCCACAGCAAATCCTATTCTGTATCCTTAAGATACCTCCTGAAGTCATACTAATCCCCTTGGTACGGCTAGCACTGACAATTCCTCTCCTAACTACAGTCCACAGTATCACATGCAATGGGTGGCAGTTCACTCAACTGTTCAGTAGCTTAACCTCTCTTCCATTAATTCTTAGGGCAGCGATAATGACAGACTAGTTAAAATGGAGATTACTCTTGTAATTTAAAACAAGGGTGCAAACTTGCTCTTTTGTCTGTAAGTTTACCTTTAAAGCAAGTGCAACAACTAGTTTTAGCCATCGCAAATCTCTGGCAAGCAGTTTCTTGATCAATCTAGACCAAGCTGCTGGCTCTTATGCAAAAGTATTTGCCAGCTGGATCAGGAGCAAAGCCTAGCTTGGTAGTCCAAGCTACACCTTACTGTGCAGTTCAGACAACATGGTGCAGCTGTAAATGTGCTCCAGGAAAGACTCCAGTCTTTGAAATTCCATTTTTGGCATTACAGATTTAATAAAATGATGTCTGGACTATTTATCTGTAAGGTGCTTGAAGAGGTTGAGTTTGAAGTTGATATCTTAATCGCAGCCCAGACACAGCAATGTTTGTTGAGTGGTTATTATAATGACATTGTGTGCAGAACTTGAGGATATGCAGGAGAAAATGACTCAAGGCCACACATTGCAAGACTCCCTACCATTACTGCCCTTGTTGTGTCTCAGGTATTGTACATGTTTGGCAATGATAACTTCTGTGCATAATGATGCTATGGATAACAGTGGGGAAAACTAGCAAGAGCTGGATCAGCTCTCACTGTAAGACCCTCTGGCTAGAGAATATAAACACCAATTAATTCCACTGTCTTTCTTCAAATATGGCCAAACTCCTTTTCTTCCGAAGACACAACAGCTTTGGCATAAGCACTAGAGAAATTATGCACAAGTGGAAGAGGATAGAAAATGGTAAGGACAGGAAAGTCACTAGATGTCAAAAAAGATGTCCTGCAATTTCATAAAGATGCCAAACGTAGTTCTGTGAGCCCTAAAAGGCCGCATAAGAAGAACCCGCTCTCATTTCTTATCTGTCATCCTGCACAAGAGCCAAGAAGAATCTGTCCTTCTGACCCCCAGATCCCTGCATCGCTGTGGACAAGCAGTAGCCCCTCTAAAATCCCTGCTAAAGGCAAGTTCTCACTGACACAACACCAGAACATGCAAGCTCTTTGTCTCTGTGTTGCTGAACCTTTGGTGAAATTATGGTAATTCTTGGAAGTTTTAGTTTGGTGTTAATTTTACCTACTGAGTATAGGACCTCAGAAATAAATAGAGCTGTTGGAAGTAACAGTGATACTCAGTGACAAACCATGTGATGGAATCAGCACTTACATCTCTCTAAATCACTCCCCATTATAGAAATATGCCTAAAAGACATGATGTTACCTCCTATCCAGGGTGTTAATCACCATCAAGCTCCTGCAGTCATATTAAAGTACATTAAAATAAATCAGTAGTATTATCATAAATTTAAAAAAAAAATTATTTGAGGTTCTAAATGGTGTCTGTTTATACCACCCTGACTGTGTGACAATTATTGGATAAGTGTTGTCCCCAGTGAGGAGAAAGAACAGATGGCAGCCTGCTAAAAAGCACATACTGTATATCAATTTATTAATTACTAAATGCAATCTGCTAGACGTTCATCACAAGATACTTTCCCTATTAGGTTTCAGAGGGATTAGAAATTCAAAAGAAATTATTTTAATAATAATTAACTTAGCTATATGTATTGCAAGCATGTTATTTCCTTAGCATAAAAGCCTGAAATGATCAGGTGCCATCTGTCTAACCACTGCTACATTTTTTTTATTTTTTTTTTAATATCAGAAGAGCATTTTGCTTAGTTACAGATATTCTTTGAATAATAAGAATAAAAAATTAATGTCATGGGCATAGCAGGACAGTTAGACATGCAACACTTGAAGGTTTCTTACTAATCAACAGGACCTGTCTCTTCAAGGACACTGATGTATCTCTAAGAAGCTGGCTTGAAAAGCTACTGACATTTGTTAAATGTGTGGTGCCATACATAACACATGCAAACAGTTTTCAGTGCATCCTTGTAAAGGCCTAAATAGACCACAAAGTGAATATCACAACCAGTGTTTGCTGGCTTTATCAAATCAAGAAACTAAGGGAGAAATGGAGCAAGGGGGAGAAGAGACTTTACTCGGAGGAAACAGAAGGAATCACTCAGAAGTTCACCTCTGGCAAAGGACAGGACCAGGGGACTCGGAAGAAATAAGGTTCTCCTTCAAAAGTTATTGCACTATGTCTGTGCCAGATGGAAAGTACTACCAAAGAAAAGCCTTTCAAAAAAGGACAACTGTCAGATGAAAGCAGATTATCTTTGTCTAATATCCTTGGGAAAAAAAAGGAAAAAAAAAAAGGAACCAGCTTTGACTCACCCAGGGAGGTGGTGGAGTCACCGACCCTGGAGGTGTTCAAGGAATGACTGGACGTTGTTGAGGGACATGGTTTAGCGAGAACCATTGGTGATGGGTGGATGGTTGGACTGGGTGATCCTGTGGGCCTTTTCCAACCTTGATGATTCTATGATTCTATGGCTTCAGAAAGCATTCCTTTCAGAATCAGTGGGACAACACTTCTAAAAAGATAACGTGTGAAGGTAAGTCTGAGCAGAATTTGGACTTGTTGGTAAAATTTACAGTTGTCTCACTGCTACTTGGGCAGTGCAGCAGTGAGATCTTTTTAGAATATTGACAGAATAATGAATTAAAACAAGTTTGATGACTTCTGATGACTGAAGTCACTTCAGCTAAAAGACAGGGCTTCTGCCTGGCAAAGAGTCCTGGCTGCCAGCTCTATGCATAATGAGCAGGGTTTCAAACTAGAGGAAAGTTTAGATTAGATGTCAGGGAAGTTTTTCACTGAAGTTCTGGAACAGGCTAACCAGAGAGGTTGTGGATGGCCCATCCCTGAAGGTGTTCAAGGCCAGGTTGGATGGGGCCCTGGACAGCCTGAGCTGGTGGGGGGCAGCCCTGCCCACGGCAGGAGGTTGGAGCTGAATGGTCTTTAAAGTCCCTTCCAACCAAAGCCATTCTGTGATTCTGTGAAACCTATCCAAGTTAATCTTCTGTAGGCTGCTTTACTGGGTCAAGACAGTTCTTTTTATTGGGAGAAAATGGCAGGTTCCAACAATAATAAAAATTTTAAAAGGAAAAATTCATGTTGGTAAAAAGAAAATGTGGCATGTGAGCAAGCAATCTATCTCCTTTATGCATGCATGACAGGTTGTGTTCATCAGTTTTTGTGCCCTGACCTATCAGTTTTGGAACTACATCCAACAGGCCAAATAGCGTTACAATTTACTACTGGCAGAGATGAACATGAATCTAGGACTGTGACTTCTCTTTCACCAGTTCTGCCTCAAACAGTAACAAATCACACATTAAAGGAAGTAGATCAGGAGTCATTTTTATGAGTATGTATTCTTCAGGCCATGGACATTGCAGAATATAAGATTATAGCTCATATCTTAGGATCCCACAGTCATCATCAATTAACATTGATGTCTTATTAATGTTAAATAATAAATTAACATGTTAATCAATTAACATGATTAATCAATTAAAATTAACATGTTAATCAATTAACAACATTTTTAGGGCTGAATCCTACTCTGTGACATTTTTCTATAGGGGTGAAACACAATGGCAGAACAATGAGATTTTTGAAATTTCTCTAATTTCTCAATTAACAATCCATACTCTTCTTATAAGTGGCATCAGGATACTCACTGCTACAAGTAATCAACAGCTTGGTTTCATAACCATAATTTTTATTATGCTAATTGAAGGTTCAGACTTCTAGACTGAGCAAACTGAGAGATTTTAATTGCAATTCTTTACGAATACCCTGCCATCAGAGCATAGGAAATGGAAATCACTTATTGAAAAAGTCAGAGGGCAACTAGACAATTGTGTCACCCTTAGAAGTGATAGTCTTTCACTTTCATTCAACTGTAACTCAGAAATTCTCCCACCCCTAATTCTTTTGCTGAAATCTCCTGTCTATGTAACAGTAAATATGATTTGGGAGAGAATATGGATCAGTAGTTTCACAACTTTTAGCATTTTTGTGTCACATGACAACTTCTAAGGCAAGATTTTGTCTAAAGTAATCTTTGAGGAAAAGGGTTTTTTTTCCCTTTTTCTTTTTTTTTTAATCAGTTTCAAATGCACTTTTTTGACATTAAAATGAATGCATTCAACATCACTCAGCTTTGGAGCAAGAGGGAAATTCTGCATGAAGTCAAGTTTCAGAATCATTAATGAGCTTGCAATGCATCTGGAAAATGAAACAGAACCATGTGAACCTCTAGCACAAATCTCAGCTGTACGGGAGGCACACAGCTAATTTAAGCAGTGCAGACTGTCACCAGCAGATCTAAAGCAATAGATCCTTTCCCAGTACTTTCTTTCAGATTTAAAAATCTACCATCAAATGGTACATCTCCTGCGCATTAACGGCAATGCTTCCTGAACATGTACAAGCAGCTGCACTCATCCTTTTGGTGCGTGCCAGCATCACTGGTGCGCGCACAATCCCACTAATTGCGTGTTTAAGAAACACAGCGAATACTGATTCTGTGATTAGCATCTGGAAATGTAAATCCTAAGAAGAAAACAGAAATTTCTAAATGATTATGTTCACTCACTCACAGGATCCCGTGCTCTTACCCTTGTATTTTTCCTCTTGCAGCGCTTCTTACAAGCAGCATCTGCACACAACAGGGCACATAAATTCCTGAACTTGTTCCCTACTTGTGCACCCTTAGCCAAGAGTCCGCTATGAAACTGTAAGAATGGGGTGATTATTGTATCTCAACAAGCCCTGGTCTCCTTTGGAAGAAAATGGAGAGCACTGTGCCAGGAAGAAACCGTGCCGTGCTCCTGTCAGTCCTGCAGCTGGACTTTCTCTTGTTGGGATCCCAGACAACGCTCTTTCAACCTCAAATGGTTCAGCAGCCTTTTAAAAGTTTGTTTTAATTCTAAATGTCCTTAGCTTGTAATACTTCTTTGATGTTTTTAATATCTCCTTGTAACATTTTTACAGTTACTTGCAATAATGGAATAAAAACACTTCCAGATATGAAAACACTCTGAGTACAACAATCTTAATTCTTTTGGCCAGAGCAGAGTTCAGTAATCAAAACAACAGTGGGTTCCATTCTCTGAAGGATTACTCCCAGACACAGAAAATGTCTCAATGCACTGAAGACAAGGTAAGTGTTCTGTAGAGGCAGTACACCTAATTCAGTAACAAGGGGAGACTGGGGCAGCAATGGTTCATTGCATCATAAAGAGAATCAGAGAATCCTTAGACTTGGAAGGGACCTCAGAGGGCCATCTAGTCCAACTCCCCTGCAGTGAACAGGGACACCACAGGTAGATCAGGTTGCCCAGGGCCTTACCCAGCCTCACCTTGAAACTCTCCAGGGACATGGCATCAACCACATCAGTAAGCAGCAAGTTTCACTGCCTTATCACTCTCACTGTAATTTTTTTTTCTCTTCTATCTAACCTAAACCTACCCTCTTTGAGCTTGAAACCATTTCCCCTTGTTCTGTCACAGCAGACCCTGCTAAAGAGTCTGTCACCTTCTTTCCTGTAGCTCCCCTTTAGATACTGAAAGGCCACTATCAGGTCACCTCACAGCCTTCTCTGCTCCAGGCTGAACAGCCCCAGCTCTCTCAGCTTGTCCTGATAGGAGAAGTGTTACATTCCATAGATAATTTTTGTGGCCCTTCTCTGGACATGCTCCATGTCTCTCCTGCACTGAGGATTCCACATCTGGATGCAGTACTCCAGGTGATGTCACACCAGAACAGAGCAGAGGGGCAGTATCACCTCCCTCAACCTGCCAGCTGCGCTTCTTTTGATGCAGCCCAGGATACTGTTGGCTTTCTGAGCTGCGAGGGCACATTGCTCACTCATGTTCACCTTTTCATCCACCTGTACCCCCAGGTCTTTTTCAGCAGGGCTGCACTCAATCCTTTCATCCTCCAGCTTTTACTGGTAATGGGGGTTGCCTTGAACCGGGTGCAAGACCTTGCACTTGGATTTGTTGAACCTCATGAGGTTCACCTGGGCCCACTGCTCAAGCCTGTCTAGGACCCTCTGGATGGCATCTCATCCTTCTAGTGTGCTCACCACATCCCACAGCTTGGTGTCATCAGCAAACCTGCTGAGAGTGCGCTTGACCCCACCGTCGATGTCAATGATGAAGACATTAAAGAGTATTGGCACCAGATCCAATCCCCAAAGGATTGGTGACCACTTGTCACCAATTTCCACCTAGACACTGAGCCATTGACCACCACTCTCTGGACTCGATCCTGCAACCAGTTCTTCGTCCATTGAACAGTCCACCCATCAAATCCATATCTTTCCAATTTGGAGATAAGGATGTTGTGGGGTACTGTGCCAATGGCCTTAATGAAGTCCAGATAAATGACATCAGTGGCTCTTCCCTTGTCCGTTGATGCAGTGACACCATCATAGAAGGCCACTAGGTTGGTCAAACAGGATTTGCCCTTGGTGAAGCCATGCTGGTTCTTCCATATCATCTCCCCGCCTTCCATGTGCCTTAGCATAGCTTCCAGGATTTGCTCCATGATCTTCCCTGGCACAGAGGTGAGACTGACAGGTCAGTAGTCCCTGGGGTCATCCTTTTTACCCTTTTTAAAAAATGGGTATGATATTACCTTTTTTTCCAGTCACCAGGGACTTCACCTGATTGCCACAATTTTTCAAATATCATAGACAGTGACTTGGCAACCACATCAGCCAATTCCCTTAGGACTCTGGGATGCACCCCATTAGGACCCACAGACTTATGGATGTTCAGGTTCCTCAGATGGTCATGAACATGATTTTCACTTACAGTGGGAGAGATGTCGCTTCCCCGATCCCCTTCTACCAAGCCAAACATTTGAGGGCTATGTGGTGAGCATTTATCAGGAAAGACTGAGGCAAAAAAGTTTTTAATTACCTCAGTCTTCTCCTTGTCTTTACCAGCCTGCCTGTGTCACTGACTAGGGGGGTATGCCCTTCAGGACTTTTCTTTTCTGGTTGAGGTAACTGTAGAAGCCTTTCTTGCTCTTTTCGGCATTCCTAGCAATGTTCAGTTCAACCTGGGCCTTGGCTTTCCTGACCCCATCCCCACACAGCCTAGCAGCTTCCTTATGCTCTTTTCATGGTAGTGGGAAGAGTATACTCCTACATGTGTCTAAAGAAAAGCAAAACAAAACAAGAAAAATAAAAACAAACCAAAACACAACAGGTGGGAATTACAACATCTTGCGATTTGAAATAGTTTTCTGCCTAAAATTAAGAACAGTATCTGACGTTTTTCATACTAGACAAAAGTGAGGACACTTCAGCTGGCACAGAGAAAAGAACCAGGTAAGTGATGGGCTAATGTCACAAAACTGCTGGAGGAGAAAGTGACAGAGAGTATGCTGCCCCTTTTCCATAGAACACCCAGACAGTGTAGTTACTCACATGGGGTGAAGGGATTCAGACTGAATTTATTCCATTCCGCCTGATGTGAATTGAACCCACATATTCTACTCCCAAGACAAGACACTGTCCACTGCTGCAAAGCAGCCTGAAGAGCCCACCAAGTCTCTTCAGCTGATGCCATCCTATTTTGCATAAATAATTAAAATTCAAGTCTTGACTAACAAAGCCCCTCTGAAGAATGTATCCTTCCAACCTTCAGGCTGTCTCCTTCTTCCCACTCCCTTTGTCCCAGGCTCAATGAATATTTTAACTGATAGCAGCTACAACAGCAGAGGCCAACGGAGATGCAGTTTGGGACTCTCTTACCAAGAGACTGTGGGTTCAGTCTCCTGCCCCAAACCAAGCAACAAATGTATTTGAACTCGTATCTTTCATCTCATCACTGAGCAGCTTAGCCAACAAAAGACAGCATGTTCTGTCCTACTTTTCTTCAAACTGTTCATAAAATTACCAAAGAATCCCTGCATCTGTCAGTCATCTATTCCAGACCAACACTGTAACATTTACGAGAGACTTTAAAAGAGATCTTTGTATCTGACTGGGGAAATACTACAAGAATTCCCAACAGCATTCAAGCATCTCTAAAAACTGTAGCAAAAATAAAAGTCAGACATGGGCTAAATTACTGTCATCTGTCTCCTCTGAGAAGCGCGCTGTAGCACTGAGACAAGCAACTCTCAGCTTGCAGGAGCAGCTGCAGGGAATAACAAGCTGGGTAGCAAAGTGAGAAGAACAGAGCTGGTGATGGAGTGGGTTGCAAGCTCAGAAAAGCATCAGAAGAGTCACTAGTGCAGGTAACAAGAGGCAGTGCTTGAGCAGGAAATTGGTCCCAATACTTCAAATTGTGTTAGAAAGGTGAAGGCAACTCAACATCATGTCCTTGGAGATAGGACCTCGTGTGAGCTGGTAAAATAACTCTTCAGACAGCCTTAGTGAGCACCACTTACTGCTTTTCTCATGGAAGCAACTGGGCTTGGGTTCAGCCCCACATGCTGCCCATCTGCCTGTGCCTGTGCTGTGCAGAACTGATGTGGTGAAAGCAGGCATCATACAGCCCCTTGCTGATCATACAGGTCATTAGGAAATAGATACAAAAACCTAAGGTCCCTGAGAGGTTTGAGGGAATATTTTGTTCGGGTAATGTGCACTTAAATCAAGGTGTCAAACACAGTGACTTGTATACACTCCATCAGTATGCACTGCAATGCTTCACACAAACAAAACTCAAAAGCAAAATGGCTTTCCTGTGTCTGTACCTATATCTTACATTTTTCATTCCATATGTATTCTTTCCACTAGCATCAGAGATAGAATTAAATAAAATCATGGATTTTTTTAATCATTGGAAGAAGGTTAAGATGTGCTCAAAGACAGGGACGCTTCCATTAGAACCAGCTGTGCTACTTGCCTTCTTCAAATACACAGCTTTGAACAGGAACATTTAAAATATTCGTTAAAAACATATCATACTGTAATCTTTATATGTCCTAGGCAACGTGTTTGCCAAGGATGAAGTGATAAATTGACATTGCAGGCGCTGAGGAAATGAATGCAAGAAAACAAATTTATTGTGAATAGACATTTTCAAGAGTGAAATAAAGGTGAAATACAGTGGTTTAGTAGAGATCTAAATAGCACTCTACATCGCTGGCAATACCATTTCAGCATGCATGAAACAAATGAAAAACGATGCAGGTCACATCTGAAAGAACAACATTAGTCAAATGCACACTACAAACTATTTCTACAGAAATACCGTTCTGAGATGCTCAGAACACAGCATGCAAGCTTGTTTTTTAGCTGTTATACCTTTTCCTTAATTCCTGAGGCACAGCAGCACCTCACGTAAAGCAGGCACAGATACAGGTATACTAAAAAAGAAAGCCCGAGAGCACATGTAACCAGGGTTTGGTACTCACCTCCCTCTCCTGACCCAGAGCCATTATCTGAAAAGGAAACAGAAGGGGAGAGGAAAAAGAAAGAAAGAAAGCAAATGAAAATATTGCTCCAGGAGCAGCTGTTTGTTAGCAAATTGTCACTGTAAAACATCGTGCAGGTGTTACATTTCATGAGCCAGCTGTAAAAACAAACATCTTGCATAAAGGCTGGCATCCTCTCATAGGGTTGGTCATGGCCTATTGTGTCAGGACAGTTTTTATTCAAAGAACAGCAATGCTTGGTATTGAACAGCTGTCTTAGTCTTTTTTCAACTATGATAGCTTTAGAGTTGTTAAACCTAAAACAGATGAAGAGCATGCAGCCTGATTTTTTTAATCTGTTTATGAAGGAAAGTAGGTTTACCTTCAGCCCTCTAGCCCTGGGAATGGCACACAAAGGAGTCATGCATAAACCACTTGGCTGCAGAAGCAACTGATCCTCAAGGTAAAGTCGGTTTAGGTCATCTATCTATAAAATAGCTCCTCTCAAGTGAGCTAATCATTTTGTAAGGATGCTCTAACAGCATAATTATTTAATTGGCATTAGGCTGACTGGATAAGCATCACATGAGTGACTTTGTGTACCTGCATCCCCTCTGCATTAACAGTTTGAGTACCTCCTCACCACCCCAGGCCAACTCACTCCTCTTTAGAGCACTGTGGTGAGGGCACAGGAATGTGCATCCAGCTGTCCTCAGCTGCTGTTGCTGTGAAGACAAGCCCTTTGGAGTCACAGATCTCCCCTGGTCTTTCTTTGTTTAAGGGAGGTGAGAGGAGAGGCTGTAACGGCAATCACTGCCAGCAAATTACTCCTCTCCCTGGTTAGCTCAGCCTGTCTGGAAGGTAAGGAGAACTGCAGAGCACACGCAGAGCTCATCCCACACCCCTCCTTTCATGCCCAGTCTGATGGCAGAGGAGGTAGCTGAATGTACTCCTACAAATCCAAAAGAACAAGGAGAGCAGAGAGAGGAGGGGGGTTTGTACTCCCACCTACGAGCTCACTGCTCACATCAGAGGAAGAGCCAAACCTCCATTTGTTCAGTTACCCCCTCCCCCCCAAACCTCTTCTTTAAGCAGCTATCTTTCTAAGAATAATTCCTTCTAATGCGTGGAGGAAAGTGAGAAATTCCACGTTACTGGGTCACTTTGCACATTAAAAATAATCTCCTGTCACATGGAGCATCAGCAAGGGAGACTTTTCTTTCCCCTACCCTAAATTCTCCTTTCTTTCCTCCTCTACCACTATTCTGTGCCTAAAAGACTGTGCTTAGTAGTTAAATAAATGCAAAAACAGAAGGACTCTTGTTCCACCCATAGTGACACACTTTACTGACAAAGCAGACAATCCTATATAAAACGTAAGTGTTGAATTGCTGGAAAAAAAATGCTTTATGATATGTTATTGCTTCATTAAGAAACTTGAAGGAGTGTAATTTACTTGTATAATGTAAGTACATACGCTTCTTTGAAGTGGTGAAATTGTGTCCTAAGCTGTTTTAGGGGAGGGGATGCTGACCTACAAACATGAGAAAGCTCAGTGTGCAATTCTGACAAAATCCAAAGGCTAAAATGCCTCAGAGGAACCTGAGTTGCTCCACATTTACGTTGTTGGCTCTCCAGCACACACCCAGCCTGAGGCGAGGAGCCACGAGAGCCACATAAATGACAGAGGTGATGCTCAGCGTCGTTGGGCTGACCTGTGGGAAGTCTGCAGGCAACTCTGTGAAGAGCATCCTAGGAAAGGGATGGATACGTTCTTGATTTGCCGGCCTCAAAGATCTCAATATATCATTAAAATTAAAAAAAACAAACTGGTATCTTGTATAACATTTGGCATCATTTTTGAGTGCTTCTCCCTGAGCTGGGTGCTCTGTTAGCATGCCTGTGTCCAGTGTGCTATACCAAGCTGGTGGTCCTGTGTATTCCTGAGCTTTGGCTAGGTTCTCCCACACATCTGCTGGTTTTAAAAGTAGCATTTTCTGCAAGCTTACTCAGATAGGCAGCCCTGCTCTTTTCAGGCCCTGAACCAATGCAGGATATCCAAAGACAGCCTCCATGCTGCAGGACCTGGCAGGAACGACACTCAAGCAAGGAAGCTGGACAGAAGTACCATCCCACCAGCCTCAGCTCATTAATCAGAGAGAGATTCCCAGTGGGACCAGCTTTTAACTCCAACTAGCGTGAAAATTGAACTGGTTTCTTCCTTGTTTTTGGCACATGCTCCAAACAGGAGCACCAATGAAGCTGACAGCTTTAGAACAAGCAGACCCTTCTGCTGATCCACATGGCCCAGCAGTGCCTCCAGAGCAAACTTACCAAAGCTCCTATCCTGCTTGCATAGGAGTATGCGAAGACATATCAAAAGGTGGCACCTTTTTAAGGTCTGTGTAAGAAACAGGACAGTGGCTATTGTGTCATGGGCAGAACTAAATACCTCATGACACATCAGAGGTAAAACTGTATGCCATTCTCCAGGAAAAAAAGCAAAAATCTGATGCATTTGTGGAATTTGGGTACTGGAAGGATTAGCTGACTGTTGAGAAGGGATTTCCAGCATCTGAACTTTGGCACTCTGGAGTTATTATACCCTTTATACCCAAGTCCTGGATTTTCCCCTAAAGCTTTTGGGATATAGCTGGGTGTTAGGTGGGTGGCATGTGTTGGGTTTTTTTTAGTACAAAAACAGCACGTGCCACTTCCTCGCACTAAGCAGATCTTGGTCATTCGACACCAGCATTCCCAGAACTTCACTGCACAAATCCCAGATAATGTCAACTATTTTATTCAATTGCTGTCAATTACTCATCCTATTAAGCCAAACTAGAAGAGAGAAAGGGCAACTGCTCTTTCCACCACAGTTCCCTGTTTGCTGTCAGTGTGCGGTTTGGCTTTCCAGGCCAATACAGACCTGAGCGATGAGCAGCTCAGGAGGGACAGGGCAAGCTTTCTGCAGTTTAACCCTGATTACGCAGGAGTGCCTCTGGGTGAAGAACAGGTGAAATCAAGAACTTATTATAAGAGCATCCCCATTCACAGAGCAAAGGGATGCTTCTGCAACATCAGATCAAGTAAGTCCCCAGGCTGCGATCCAAGGGCCAGCATTTCAGAAGACTTCTGAAATCATCATAGCCTGCTTAAAGCTGCCAGCTGGAGTGAAACCCAACGCAGTGTCACCCCCAGGTCCTGCTGCTGGCCAAGCACACAGGGACATTTGCTGAGCTGGGTGTCAGTTCAGCCACCCCACACACCCAGCAGCTCAGACCTGCTCCCACAGGGCTCCCATCCCCAGGAGCAGGGCTTCTGCTAGCAATTACCCCTGGTTTTGAGATCAGCAGCAGCTTTTGGGAAGGAATGCTGACAAGTCTAATTGCCAGCAGCTGCAAGGCCCCCACCCTGATGCTGGAGAGAGGCTGTTAACCTGTGCCTTGCCAGGCTGCACATAGGCAATGCTGGTTTTTATTGATTTCTTCTGGGGAAAAGCGTTTGCTATCACTTGATTCTGGTAGCCATTCCTGATAAATAATGACATGCAAAAAAAAAAAAAAAAAAAAAAAGATTCAGGATATTAAATTCTGGCATGTGTTGACATGGTTTCCCTGTGTAAACTTTGTTCTTCGCTTCCAAACCATTTCCTTCCCAATGACAGACGGTGATGCTGTGCTGTCACCAGCTCTCCTTGCAGGCTGGACAGGAAAGCTCCTGCATGGCACTGAAGCTAGGACTGTCTCAGTCAGCTGGCAGAATGCACGCATGTTTTTATAGCAGGTTTTTGGGTTTGTTACAGTTTCGTTGTAGAAGCATCAATGGTTATTTTCCCATTTTTTGAATCTAGAAGTGAGTTGCCTTGAACTTCTTCCACATCTTCCTCAAAAGAATTAAACTGAACTTATTATATTTCTTTTCAGGACAACATGTATGTCTAATTAGGCTTCATATTAAGCCTCCCACCAATAAATAAATGAATAAAATTCAGGGTAAGAATTTGATTACTTCAGACTGAAGAATGTGAAGTTGAGGCCACTCCTAAGAGAATTACCCCTTAAATCTAACAGAGCCATAATATCTGCAAATAACTTAGTTTTTAACTTTAGAAATCTCAACATAGAAAGCAATTGACTGTGCCCTCCAAACCATACAGTATGCTGTACGTGTACCCTGTAAATGTGATATGTCAAGGACTGTATTGTGTGGTTTCATTTTCATGTACATACAGTGTAAAATTGACAGCAGTCAAAATGCTGGCTTTGTGTATGGGATAACTGGAACACACACTGCTGGGAATAAGTCATACAGGAGTATTATGTATTCACCAAATTAATTTATTTTAAACCAAGCAATAAATTCACCATCAGAAGGAGGCAGAACAAATCAAGGGTCTAGGTGATGGTCCTTCTCTGTGCTGTGAGCACCCTAACTGCCTCTCTCCCTGGCTTCTTAACCCCAATCTAGCAGGCCAGTTTGGGATAACCTCTCATAGAGGAACCTCAGGTGGCATAACCAGTGTCAGTGTAACACTATCCCCTATGAGCTGCTGAAGGCCTCATGACAGCAGCTAGATGGCTGATGCTTTGAGATGGCAGCAGTCCTGGCATAGGCCTTGCCACCTCCCTGTGCTCGGTTCTCCCATCCCTGCATTTGTCTGTGGGCTGAACTGCAGATGGGAAACTGATCAGAGAGAAATAAAGAATCATAGAATCACCAGCTCAGCTGCCCAGGGCCCCCATCCAACCTGCCCTTGAGCACCTTCAAGAATGGGGCACCACAGCTTCTCTGGAAAACAGAAAGGAAAAAGCTGGGTTTGTGCTGTGTTCTAGTTCACAACACAGTCCCACAATCAGCCATCCAGCTTTTGCTAGGAGAAGGCCCACAAAGCAGGAGGAAATGTGGAGGAAGATGGGAAATGACACCAAGAAGTAACCTTGTCAAATCCCTTACATTACAGCCCTACTGCTCTCCACCTAGTCTCCAACTGGACAATGCCTTCTTTATGAATGCAGGTTAATTTGCATGACTTTTAGCTAGCTTAAGGCTGCTTTAGGATATATTTAGGTATTAAGCAAAGGGAGCCCTAAGGCTGCATTTCACTCATTTTTCCAGTATTTCTGTATTCTGCAATGTGAGTCTATGTGTATTGGCTAAAACCCATGGACCCTCATCATCCATCCATAGCTTCTGCCAGGGGTGGTTAAGACATATAAACACCTTTGTAAAACCAGATATTTGGGAAACAACAACAACAACAACAACAAGACCATCCCTATGTAGAAAAATGGGCTTTTCAGATGTTGAGACCTCCATATGCAGTCCCCAAAGCTTCAGTCTTACATTCTCTTATAATTCTCTAAAATATCACTTTAATGTCAAACCCTGCATTTTATTCACTCCTAACGCACCTATGATTTCCTTTCTTTTTTTAATGGTGCTTACTTTAGGATCTTGCAACTCTGATGGCTCTTAGACAAAGGAAATAAATATATAAATAAGCTGTTAAATCACCCATGACTGTGAAAAATTATTCACAGCGTTACCTGTCAAGAAATACATCCGATTAAATCATTCTGTGTACTGTTTTCCAGTGCTGTATCCTCAGAAGGTAGCAGACCCCAGCTAACGGGAAGATTTTCATTCTTGTATGAGCTTCCGAGCTCTCACGTACTTAAAATGAAATAGCTCTTACATAGCCACTGGGGGAATTCCTTCCTGTTGTCTTGTGTGCATCCCTCCAGGATAAAGCAGGCCTTTGCTTTGAAAAGCAGATTCTGATAGAAAAACAGTCAGTCTCTGCTTGGCTCCCAGAGACATCCCCAAACAGAAGGATTTTCACGGCAAATTCTGAGGCACTATGTGAAAATTAATGTAAACCTATAAAGGATTTTTCCATTCAGGCATTTTATCCTAATATATATATACATACATATAGAGAGAGAGAGAGGGAGAGAGATGTGCTACAGATCAAGAGTACAAATACATTGACTCCACAATGACCTATTATCACCGGCAGGGAATAGGCTGGTTCCAGAGGATGGCTTTTATGATCCCATTTTCTCAGATCAATCAGAGTGTACCAGACACTCCGGGAGCTGGTAGAGCTGCACTGACTGGGCCACTGTAAGTGCAGTACAAAACCCAAATGGCATCCCTCGTTTCAGAAATGTTTTCAGTACTTTCCGCTCAATTCTGTCTCAGCACATCTTGATCTATTATACTAAGTGCTAAAAATTGCACTGCATTTCCTGGGCTTGAGGTGGGACATAAGAAAAAAGGAGAGAAAGGCTAAAAAAAACCCTCAGATTAGCAGCGTAATGTTGTAACTAGCTGCCAGGAACCTGAAGCTGGGAAGAACAGATTTTTCATTTCAAAATGTCTTTCTTAGTAAGTAGAGCAGAGTGCATATAGAATAAGAAAAAAGAAATCCACACACTTCTTGGATGTTGTTAGTGGAGTACATGAATGCTCCAAAATGTTAATGGATCTTTTTTTTTGCTATTTCTATGTCCTCTGGAGATAATTTACAGGTGGTAGATTGAGAAAGAAGGTAACATTCCATTAGTTTCCTGTGGTCTGGAAGATTCATCTACAGCTCAGCCAGCCACAAGATGCTATAGATCATTTTGGACCTTAGTAAATAAAACCATATCTCAGTGGAGGGCTGCGCTGCAGATGAAGGCATTAGAGCAGCCTATGAAAACACAGCCACCCTGCATTTAAACAAGCCATCTCTGAGACCAGCGATAGAACAGTAGCAATGAACTTGGCCTAAGTAAACTGCCCAAATATCTCTCCTAGTTTCCAGACAGATGTTGCAGATACCAGTAAGTTCAAGGCTGCTGCCTCTAAATTGTCACTGGTAACTGTAATTGTCAATGAAAAGCTAGACAGGAGTGTGCACCTGATCCATAGCCATGCTTTGTGCTTTGTAATCTAGTCATTACTAGTAAGACGAGGGATGTCCCACAAGCTTTTGTTTGTTTGTTTCTGTGTCATATATGTAAGAAAGTATGCAGCTGTTGATGTTGCTAAGCCATATGGTTTAATTCTGGACTGCCAGCCATCTCTTTGGCCTCACCAGCTTTGAAATCTTACCAGGGGTTCAGAGGATCTCTCGTACCTAGAGCTTCTATGTCCAAGAGCATGTTGCAACATTCAAGACAGGGACAGTGAAAACTTGTCCTGTGTATTTTAAATTCTGGAAAGCCTATTTTACATGTGAGGAAACACCAGCTGACTAGAAATGTGAGGTACAGTAAGAGTTATGCATATCTTCAAGGTCATGACCAATGTGCAATTAGTAAAGATGATGTTTTGGTTGCAAGTATAGTGGTAGTCAGGATGATCAGAATCCCCTTTTGGATATCACACCTATGCTGTACATCCAAACAATGTACATCCCAAAGACATGAATAATCTGGAATCTGTTCAATTTCTTTGTAAGCCTTCTGAATGAATATCAAAGTTCCCTGATACAAACATAAAGTACTTCTAGTTGCAGTGTTCATTTATTAACCTCTTAGGATGTCAGAAAGTATATCAGCTTTTTTCTCTACATTTCATTGTTAAAGAGGACTTGTGGTTTGCATGTAATTTCACTCAACAAAAAGTGTGAAAATGAAAATCTCTAGATTTATGGGAAAAACAAAAGAGCTGACCATATACCATCTCTCATTAGTGACAAAGAATGTTTTACATACCAGAGTAACAAGGTCCCCTTGATACCATTGTTATCTCTTTCTGATGCTTGCAAGCAGCCCTCCTGAGGAAGCATTCATTTTGGTAAGTGTCTCCATTTGATCCACAAACAGGAATATAGTTTGTGTGACACTGAAAAAGAAATTACAAAGTAACTCATACAAAAGCACGTGAATCATCTCAATTGCACGTTAATGTATAGGAAGAGAGATGTGTAAATATAAAGTTGCCAGCAGCAAATTATAATTCTTTTCACTGAAGGAAAATTATTTCCCTGTATATACTCCTTTCAGATAGCTGAAATAATAGTCCATCTCCATTTGGGCTGAACGTAGAAATTCAGCAGGAAAGATTAAAATAACTAAATAACTGTGGATCTCAGTAATGTCTAAAGGGAATATGACAAACATCTAGAATCATTTGAAAGATAAAGGCACAGGACTCAAGGGGAACTCTGTTGATCTTTTTGAGCAAAGAACAATCTTTCAAGGGAAATGGATGACAATCACCATTAAATTCATGAGTATCATGAGCGTTATACATGGTCAACAACTATAATAATGCTTTTGTATAGCTGTACTGCCAAATTTTGAGTTCAAAGTCAGTAGCATCGGTACAATTTATAAGAAGAAAAGAAGAAAGGAAAATTGATCATTTGGAAAGGTTTTGGCAGGAGCAGCTTGTATTTTGCTATTTTCTTACATTCTAAGAAAAATGGATTATATATCTCTTGTATGTATAACGTGTACAGAAATGCTGTGAAACAGACTAATACAGCTGGTCTGCCAGTGCCTACGAGTGCTACATACTCCCTGCTGAACTGGATATCCAAACCCCACTTTGCTGTGTGGAAGAAAACACATTGCCCTGTTGGGACTTCAGTAGTAACTACAATTCTAAACACCTTCTGCATCTTTAGAACTTCCAGGCAAAAAACAACCAAACAAAAACACCAAGAAACAATGAACCAAGACACAGACTAGCTGCCAAATTTCTTAAACACGTGAAGTGTATTATCAAACTGATAAGGATCAGCCAGTGACAGAGAGTTCACACAGAAATAACGGTGTTAGTTAAGCTAAACTGCTCCAAAGGGACAGCAGCTTAAAGATACTATTAATCTTAAAGTTACTGTGTCATATTTGAAGCATTCAGGTTTCTGTCCTGAGGATAGAAAATGAGAGATAAAGTGATACCTTTTCTTAATAGGTTGGTAATTCTTTAGTGAATTCTAAGATGTTAAGATGCAAGATTTACTTGTTATCAATATTCCTTATTCTGTCTTACTAAAGTAGTTACCCTATTAAGCCATTTTTGGCTGAACCATTCTTACTGAGATCCAAAAGGAACCCTGCACCATCCCTGATGCAGAACACAACTGTCAGATGTTGATGATTTTTTAATTGAGGCTTTGCAAAATGTCATACAAACTGCAGCAAGAGACCTGTTCAGAAGTTTGGTAAATGTGCTGACTCCCACCTCAGTTATAATGAAAAAGGAGTTATCCTTTTTTATGACTAGGCCTACTGAAAGTCAGGATATCATTTAGGTTATTGCAAACAGAGAACAATGGCATCCTTCAGCACCTCTCCTGCAGTCTAATCTGTACATTTGTTGCTAGAGAGTCAAGCTCCAGTATCTCACTTTACATTAGGTGACTTGGTGAGACAGAAAAAGCCCACAGGGTATTCAGAGAGGTTACTGTGGCCTGCTGTGCTCATGCTGCCATGCCACGATATGTGTTTCAATGACTACACTGAAATTTGGCAACCAGTTGTTTCCGAAGGGGATCTTAGGAGGAAAAGCTATGACTCATTAAAATCTAAAGTTTTGGAAGACCAAACAGTTAATAAACACTTCCAGGCCAGGAATGGCTATACATGAGGAGGAAGGAGTGAGGAAAAGTGAAAAGGAACTGAAGTCTCTATGCATTTTCCTGAATCCAAGGGACAGTCTTTACCAGTCTTTGCCTTAAAGATTGTCTCAGTGTAATAGCAATGTCCCTTTATTTGCCAAAACTGCCCGCACTCAGGCAGCCAGGGGAGCCAAGGTCCTGCAGCCCACAGCCAGTGACAGTCCTGCCCTCCAACAGCAGAAGCCTCACCTGACCAGCAATGGATATGAGACTTTTAATTAGGCACCTCTCTTGCTGAAAACTGCAGTTTGAGGAAGGAAAGAAATGTCTTACTGAATCAGACCAGTGGCCAATTTAGCAAAATGCTCTGTGTTCAGTTGTGGGGAATAGGAAATGCTGTTCAGGGTTACCTCTGTGTTTATACCCTGTAGGCACCGTACACCTCGCAGACCTGATTTCATCATGTGGCAAGGGGGGAAAAAAAAACACGTTCTACAGCAATCACCAAATTACTCTGAAAGTAGAGTCTGAAGTCCCCAGAAGTACACAGCTGCCCAGGTCCTACTGGACATCCTACATAGGATTTGGGGGTTGGCCTCTTCTCCAGTGTAACTAGCAATAGGGCTAGAGGGAATGGCCCCAAGTTGCACCAGTGGAGGTTGAATATTAGGAAAGGTTTTTTTTCTCCAGAAGAGTGGTCAAGCTCTGGAATGGGCTCCTCAGGGAGGTGGAGAAGCCATCATCCCTCGAGATGTTCAGGAAACATACAGATGTGGTAAAGAGGGACAAGGTTTAGCAGGGAAATACTGGTGGTAGGTGGATGGTTGGATTGGATGATCTTGGAGGTCTTTTCCAACCTTGATGATTCTATGATCCCGAGCACAGGATTAGATCCCTGCTTCTTTCTTCCAGTGTTGGTTTAGTTGAAGCACTGCACACAAATTTCTTTAATTCCTTTGCACAGCCTTGTGCTATCAGCAATAAAATTAGCTGGTCCTCATACAGCTTTGCACATAGAGAACCCAACAGTGTAGGCTGAGTATTGGTTGCCTGGGGTATTTTGGTGGACCTAGCTTCTGTTGAATAACTAAGGTTGAAATTTACACAAAGAATTCAACCTGCCATACCTGAAAAATATGACACATTCTCCTCATGATTAGACTTCTTTCCTTAAATATAGGATACATTTTTCAAGTACAAGTAAACTTATAATTAGCTTTAAAATAGCACTGGCTTTAAAAATGAGCTCCTACAGAAAAACTACCAGCTTATCACATGAGACAGTTACTTATTTTAGTCCTCCTGACCTGGATATTGGGAAGTTATAAAATTTACCACCTACAGAAAATAAATGAAACCTTTGCTTAGCCTAGGGTTGAGTTTCTTTCCATTTTAAAAACCATTATTGGGTTTTGATTTTATAGTTTTTCATAAATAACAGTTACAGCAAGAATGAAGGCTGATGAATAAAATTCTTCTCCTAAGATTTTTTTCTCACTTTAAAATGCAAGCAGATCTCATTTTTCCTAGGAGATGTAAGCTGCACGATGCCTTCAGTGTAGGTACCCACCTGAACAACACTACATCAAAAGCCAGCTCTGAAAGACCAGGATCCAAAACCAGTGTAAGATCACACACACACTGTCGCTATTCTGGTTCCCCTTGATTTATTATTTATTGGAAACAGAACACAAAATTATTTTCAAAGCACTGAATGATAGCCCACACCAGAGCTGGTTGGTAACACTGCTAACTCCTGTAGTTTTATCTGAGTTTCAATATTTGATACTTTTGTCCTGGATATAAAGTATGAATTCAAAGTATCTCATGAACATGATTAGAGGGCTAGAGCACTTCTCCTACGAAGAGCTGGGCTTGTTCAGTCTAGAGAAGATTCCAGACATACCTCACTGTGGCCTTCCAGTACTTAAAAGGAGTTTATAAACAGGAGTGAGACCTGACTCTTTACACAGTCTGATAGTGACAGGACAAATGAAAATGGTTTTAAACTAAATAGAGAAGATTTAGATTAGATGTCAGGGGGAAATTCTTCACTGAAAAGGTGGTGAGGCACTGGCACAGCTGCCCAGAGAAGCTGTGGTGCCTCATCCCTGGAGGCACTCAAGGCCAGGTTGGATGGGGCCCTGGGCAGCTGAGCTCGTGGGGGGCAGCCCTGCCCATGGCTGGGGGGTGGGCTTTCAGGGCCCTTCCAACCCAAACCATTCTGTGATTCTATGATTCATTCCATGATTATTCTCTTTTCTCCAAAAAGGTTTGGGGTAGGATTGCCATGATTGTCACAAAAAGTGTAAACTTCAGGCACAAAAATCAATGAAGCAAATTGAACTTGTTATTCACTACTTTGTAAAGTTCATTTTTTTTTTTAAATCAATTCTCACCACTTTTTTGTTTTCCTGAGTGGGAATAATTCACTCAATAAGCTCACTCTCATTCAATAAACTTTATGACCACTGCTGGTGATCCTGTTACTATCTAATTTTCACTGCCCACTCAGTACATTTACATACTTTTGTCGTTTTTCCTGTTTGGATACAATTTAATTTAATTCTTCTTATTGCTGTTGCTGTTGTTATTTTCAGCCTGCAAGTATTGAAGGCCTGTGACTACCAAAAGAAGTAAATGAAATTTGGGGAACGTGACTGGAGGCATCCCCTACCTATAATCCAGTTCTGAGTTGATTAACGGTCTACAGAGATGGTGCCAAGCTCACCATCTCCCCAGGCAGGAAGTATGGGAAGAAAAACAATCAAGTTGCCTCTGGATTTTCCAGAGTCTGACACAAAAGGCAAATGGAAAAGTGAGCACTCCTTACCTGGAACTGACAGGCACATTTCAGGCCATCGCCCTCTTCCTTACACACTCCCCCGTATTTACATGACGATTCATCACACACTCTTACATCAGATTCTTTTACATTTAACTCTGTGAAAAAAACGTAGAGAAAGGAAACAGAAATTGAAACATAAGTAATTTTGAGGACTGTAGCCCCCTCCTCAGTGGCAGCTTCATTGTATCGGTCAGCAGCCACAGCTCAGCTCTGCTTCACCACCTGAAGAGCTGTCCAGCAGTGCCAAAATCACACCCTCTCTGCCAGGGATGCCAAAAACACAACACAGTGTGTTTAAACTCCTATAATTTGCTTGCATTGCAGGAGGCAGAGTAATGAACCAGAGCCCTTCTGTCTTAGCTGCTGCATAAAACTACGGCACAAAATGGAACTCCTGCCCCACTAAGCTTGTAACAGAGGTACAACTGGCAAACTGGCTTGTGATGCACAGAGGACAAAGAGGCTGACACATCAGCTGCATAAGTCATAGTTCCTAACACAACAGCTGTTTATACAGCATCACTTTTTTAGAGTGTATATTCTTTTGAAATATATATTTAATTTGAACCATATATAGGAGAAAGAAGAGTAGAAGGCACTGGAGGGATAATGGAAGCAGTCAGTGTTAGCCCAAACGTAACCTTGTGGCCTCAGTGCAGTGGTGCTGCTATTGCTATTGATTACAATGAAAAGGGGAAGACAGTACCACAGGCACTGGGAAAATCCACCACAGATGTTAAAGAGGGCACTGAATGACAGTTCTCAAAAGGACCTTCTGTGCTTGGGCTTGAGTCAGAATCCTGAACACTCTACAGCAACACAACCCACTAAGAGATTCAATGACAGCACTAGTTTTTAAAATGATGTCTGTAACTTTTAATAAGGAAGCTCTATCCATAGAGCTGGCTTAAACAAAACATTAATACCTGCCATTCAGAAATAGGGAGAGGTAGGTAAAAAACAGAGGACAATAATTCTCCCTGCCACTTGCAGTCTAATACATATGTACATATGTACATATTATTATCAGTAAAGTCACCCTCTTGCTCATAGTGCTGCCAATGCTTTGTTATAGCAGCAACAGCCACCATCCAAAACTGCTCCTGAGGGAATATATAGCATTATACATCACCCACGTAATACATATTAATAAATATCCATTACACAAAAATGTATCTCAAATGATGTTACAACTTATTATGTCCTTCCATATTTAACATAGTGCAATGGCATAATTTTCCACAGAACTAAAGCTACAGGGACATTATAGCACAACAAAGTCCCAGTTCCAATCCCGAAGTTTTCTTAACTGCAACAAAAAATTGAAAAACTGTTGATTTTTTTTTCATATATGTCCATCACTCCCAAAGACATAAACGAGGAAGGCAAGGCGTGTAACACTGAGTAGCCAGATATTGTCGTTGCCATCACAACCCCGTGCACGTGTTCTCTTTAATGTCACCATTTATCAAGTGTGATTGCTATGTTGTAGGACCCGAGTTAATGCGACAGAACATTGCAGCTTTTCAATTTAGTGTGTTCATAATTTGCTCCTGAAGGAAACGTGCATTTCCTTCTCCTTGTGAAGATCTGCTCTGTGAAGATGAACAAACTATCAAAATTAATTAAGAGGAAATGATTGTCATATCCGAAAGGAGAATCCCCTTTTTGGCGACACCACATTTCAGAGAACATAATTTATAAAAGGGAGTAACCACGCCGACAAATTACAGTGCTAACAGCTTTCACAATCCTCTTCTCAGGAGCTCAGGGCACTGAACAGATGGGGGCTCCCCATTCTCAACTCCTCCCCTCTTTAAATGAGCTCACAGTATGCTGGTGCTATCCGCTCTTCAACACCCCATATCAGTGGAAGCAGCCACTTGGCAGCTGCAACTTGTGCTTGAATTCCTGAGGTCTACACACTGTCCAAGTACCCAAGCAGCTTACTGAAGAGTTTCCCCAGTCTCTGCGTTCTCCCAGCGTAAGTTATAGATCACTATATAGATCACTATATAGATATAGCCCCAGCTGGGCTGGGACTGGCAGGTCCCAGCCCAGCTCCAGCAGAGCCACCCAGAGTAGGGTGCCCAGGCCCATGAAAAGGCTTTTGGAGATCTCCAAGGAGACCCAACAGTCTCTGGGCAGCCTGTGCCAGTGCTCCAGCACCCACAAAGCAAAGAAGTACTCCAGATGTTTAGACAAAACCTCCTCTATTCCAGTTCATGCCCATTACCTCTGGCACTGGGCACTGCTGAAAAGAGCCTGGCTCTTTGCACCTTCCCTTCAGGTATTTAGGGACATGGATGAGATGTCCATGAGCCTCTTCTCAAGGCTGAACACACAATGAACTAGAAGATAGAAAGAATGTGGTAGAGAATGATTCCTTGTAAGCTCCCCTCCTTCCCAAGGAACAGACTTCGTTTTTTAAAAAGTCCCCAGGAAGAGGAATTAAGATGACAGAAACAACACAGTTATAACTCTGTCACTTAATTTTCTGAGTGGACTGCCTTTCTTTCTATATAAATCATAAATACTGATTACACGCTTTTTGCATAAGCAATAAAGGCCTAGCAGGAAAAGTCACTCAGAGACGTGGAGGTAAAGTGATTTTCCAAAACTGTATGAAATGCAAGATACCCTGGTGATTGGCTCTTGAATGTGACAGATGAACTTTATTCTCATAGAATGACATCTAATCCCTGCTTCCATTCAGCAGCAAATTCAAGCAGCAGTAAAATCAGAGCTCTGACATGTGTGTGATTATATTCGACAAAATCACGAGCACTGAGAAGTGTGGTAGCCATAATGACTTCCACATCTATAGCGTTTTGCTCAAAAGTGAATAAATGAGAATGGATGTTAAGACGAGCAGTAGATGTCTTGCATGTCTGAGACAAGCTCTCTCTTGAATGGAATCCCCACAGAGAAAGAATTAAAATGGAGTTTCAGCGATTATTTCCAGAAGAATGGAATGATTATCATCATATGTGAGAATAGACCTAGAAATGGATGAAGATCACGCAGCAAATGGTCTAAGATAATTTCAGATATGTTTCCTTAATGCCTATTGCAACTCATTTCCTAGACTTTTAGCAGGTATAAATAAGAGGAAGCCTCACTATGATTCATTACATACAGGGGGAATGTTGTAAGTAGAAATCTATCAGCTCCCAGGAGAAAATTAGCGCAATTAAATCAAGCTTCCAAATTTATGATAAAATTAATCTCCGCAGACCTGAAATGAGGTATTACAAGTGACTTGCTGGTATCTGTTCAACCAGTACACTTCCAGGTGGGGTGGGGAGGGACCTGCGCAGAGCAGCCTGGCTGCACCACATCCAGGTCTTTTTGGTGTTTCATGGGGGGGGGGGGGGTTCCTCCTCTTTTGAGAAAAATTTACTTTGTGATAATGTGACACATCAGTAAAAATAAGTAAAGCCTTTTCCATTTTGTCTCCTTTTGGAGAATTCAGAATACAGCTCAATACAAGTAGCTGGAGAATGGCTTTTTTCTGTGACCTCAACATGCACACTGCTCTGAGGCACAAACCTCTAGCACCAAGCTAAATTACACGTGTCAAAATTCTGAACCTGAAGATGAAATCCAATTTGTAGTTTAAGCACACCACATGTGTTTCTTCCATCTGGATGCCCAGAGAATAAAATAAATTCTAGGATGGGCAAATCCAGTAACTTCATGAGCAATTGGTTTTTTCAAAACTTGTGGTTCTACTGGGGTTGGCAGCTGTACATGATGATGGTGAATGGATACAAGGAAACAAAAAACACCTTTCTCACTTGGAAGTGAGTGTAGGTGGGGGATACAGGCAATGCTTACAGCTTCAACCTTTTCAGTACTTCACCTGAGGCAGGAAAAACCTCTTTGTCACCCTATTGATTAAACAAAGTTCCAAGAACAGCTGGAGCAGGTCAACATTTACTTGGAAAAGAGTGGCCAAAGGAGTAATTATGTTATGTGAGGTACACTGAAGTCCACAAAGTATACTGGAGATAGTGCTGTTATGACTGGATGAGTTCTCAGCACCACAGAAATTCAAAATCTGCAGAAACTCTACTACCCCCTTGACCAACCTTATGACTCTGGAATGGCTTCTCTGGGTGGTGATTTTGGGAAACTACTTAGGAATGATTAGAGAGAGTAATGGGGAAAAAAACACCGAAGAAACAAAAAAGGACACTTTCCTCTTAGGGATTATGAAGGTGAGCTGTTCATGTGACAAGTACAGTAACAACCTGGGTTTTAAATATAACCCTTGAACAAACCTTTACCAGCCAGTCACATCCTTTGTCCCACACCGAAGTTGACACTCAAGAGTCAAGCTTATGCCTCAGATGTTGTTGTGCACAGCCTGTCCACTTAAACCACAAAGGGGACTTTGAGAGACATCACAAGCAAATAAAATTACCACAAAAAAAAGATTCCTTCAGCATTTTGGATGCCCTTCAGATATCTTTGCTTGCCTGCAGCTGCCAGCTCAGAACAAAACAGCACTGCTCTCCCGCAGACCCCACCAGTCCCATGCAGGTAGTGTTATGTTATTCTCCATTTTACCAATAAATGCAAGTTACAGCCATGTATGATCTAACTTGTTTCTATTTATTTCATTGTCACTCTTCAGCTCCTTGCTGGTTCCTGCTTCGGAATGAGAGGCAATGGCCTGAAGTTGTGCTGTAAGAGGCTCAGGTTGGGTATTAGGAAAAAAGTCTTCTCATAAAGAGCAGTGAGGCCTGCCAAGGGAGGTGGTGGGGTCACCATCCCTGGAGATGTTCAAGAACCGTGTGGATGTGGCCCTGAGGGACGTGGTCAGTGGGCATGGTGGGGATGGGCTGGTGGTTGGACAAGGTGATCTTAGAGGTCTTTTCCAACCTTAATGATTCTATGATGCTATGATACTGCACCTTCTACAATACTTCCACCCATTAGTCTGTTTTTACAGCTCATCCACTGCACTTTCTATGTGCCTTTCAAAACATCAGAGCAACATTCAAGAAGAAGCATGCTTCTGCTGCACAGGTTGAAATAGGAAATTTAAGGAGAAAAACAGCTCTAAAGCAGATATGACTGCAGAGACACTGAAGAAGCGAGGAGCAAGCCCGAGCAGCGACTGAAAAGTAGAGATGCCTTTACTTGCATTTTGTTACTGGAACAATGTGATTTGCTAAGAATAGCTTTTTTCCTGGAGGCTTTGTGGCTTCTTTTAAGACAGTGAAACGGTACATTGAAGATCTAATTCGTACAGGAAACATGAAACAGGGACACACAGTTTCTCACCTTGGCTCTTTGCAAGACAAAGGAAGCAAAGGCTATTTTTGTGGTAGACATGATAGGCATCGGTATGCAACATTCACCAGCACCTTGCTGACATCACTTTTCTCAATGCCTGTGTTCTGACTCTGTAGCAAAAAGCAAAAGTAGGAGCCAAACTTGCCAAATACAGTAAGCTTCTGAAGGTGAAGTGCTGTTCCACTTACTTCATGCCTGTGTGGTGAAGGCGGTTTATTTTGAAACAAGTCAGCATTCAGTGCTCAGATACGTATGTGTATACAAACAGTTCTACAGGAAAGAAGGCCCCAAGGTTTTGCATCACTTTCTTTGGCACCGGCCTCTGATGCAATTTAAGGAAAACATCTAGTACTTACTCATGTTTTGCCTCCATCTTGTGTTCATAAAGTGCTTCACTGAGAGGCAATTCATCCTACAAGACTGTGAGTGAGCAGCCACTACTGCCTGTCCCTGACTAAGTAATTGATGAACAGCTCTGCATTAGATTATCCACTCCATTTTAGACTAGAACTAGGCTAGACCAGAATAGATTAGAACAGTTCATTTGGAAGGGACCAACAAAGATCATTTGATCTGACTACTTGACAACTTCAGGGCTAACCGAAAGTTAAAGCACATTCATGAGGGCATTGTCCAAACACCTACTGAACACAGGCATGGGGCATCAAACTGAGAAGGCATTTTTTCTACTGTCTCCTATCAGTTTTAACAACTGCAGAATACAAAAATCATAGCAATTTGCAAGCTAGAGTTTATAACTGTTGAATCTCTTCTAAGATTCTGTTCTGAGGCTATGGTGGAAGAGTAAGGGAGCAGTCAGACCTCTCAGACAAACTAGTATTACTTGTCCAGACAGATAATACTTGCTTGTGACAGATAAGGCAAAGCAAGACACAATAGACCGTACTATTTTGTTCATTTTAAAAAGTTATTCAAATTCAGGAGGAAAAAAAGGAAACAAACAGAAAACTCTATATTTTCTTTCCCACTTTCCCACTAGGAGAAAACAATTCATTGGAATAGACTTAGAAGTTATGTGAGAAAAAAAAATGAAATGCTTAGAATGAATTTACCTTAAAAAAACATAGACAGTTGTAGTCTAATGGAATTAAGATCCTCCCGAACATTTTTTTTAATTGGTCAATGAATGGGTGCTTTGGGTGGCTGACAGCAAATCTAATGCTTTTGAAACAACCTTAAGCAGTATTATAGAACTACTAAAACCTGTTTTGTTGTCTTGATGCAATATTTAAGAGTCAATTGTGCAGAAAAAAAATGCTGTA
This sequence comes from Gallus gallus, assembly GCF_016699485.2. Classification (NCBI taxonomy): domain Eukaryota; kingdom Metazoa; phylum Chordata; class Aves; order Galliformes; family Phasianidae; genus Gallus; species Gallus gallus. Next base: position 88,301,862 of record NC_052533.1, on the reverse strand, counting down.
CTTTGGCTCTCAAGAATGCTAACTGAGCGAATAAAGCTTGAAATATTTCCCTAAAACTACTTTTACAAAACTGCATTAACATTTGATTGCTTAAGTGCCGTCCAATTTACCTAGGATGATTATACTTTTACATTTCCAGTCACGATAATCTCCTTCTAAAACACAGAGAAAACGAATGCATACATGCTGCTAAAGTAATTAGTATTCTTGCACACAATAGGAAACCACAGCAAATTTTAACAACTAGCACTCACACAGCAAGGTAACAAGATTGGCTTTGAACCTGAGAGTCTCCCACACTGCAATTATTCGCATTACCAGTATGCCTCAGACTAACTCCATTCAGTGTGAAAAAAGTGAGGAAAGTGTCAGAGTGATGAGTGTTTGGATGACAGTTCTGTCAAAATATTGGATTCAGCCCATAGTGCATTTCTGTTTCCATCATACAAAGAAAAAAAAATGTATTTGTAGAGAAAGTTGAGGCACTTTTTGTTACATTAAAAGCTTTGACAATATTTCAGAAATTATGTATAATCTGTAGGTGAGCATTTCAGCAAATGGTACAAATTGACTGGCTGTGCAACTACTTGGAGACAGCCAAAGATGCACTAAGAACGTGAAATGGTTTTCTCTCTCGGAAACATATTTGTTGGTATCAGGGTCAGGTGGTGCAGCAATCTGGCACAAGGCACAGATTTTGTATGTGTTTCTCTTAGCAGCCACCTGGGACACTGCCTTCAAATTTTGTCTGCAAAGCAGAATCTGTCTTACTACAACAAGTACTGAACATGATTATGAAAGGCTCTTACAAAGAAATTAGCAAGTCAATTAATATTTTTACATAAAATTAAAATATTAGGGGGGGGGGGAAACCACAATACACTCTTATAGCATATTTACAGGAAGATTACAACAGGTATTACCAATAATAGTCTCTAGAGAAACCACAACTGTGCAAAGCAGTGACTTTCCGGAGTGCCTCAGTTGGTTTCCTCCAACAACTGTTGCACTCACTGGGCAATTTTGGCCAAATCTGACAGTGGGTGAGGCCTGAGACACTGACCTCCCTACAGGTTTATGAAAAATCAGTAGCTGCTTGGAAAAGGTTCCAAATTTACCTTAATTGGAGGAGCTGAGAGAACGTATACCACAACAAGGCTCATGTGATCAAACCATGAGCACGCACAAAATAAGCAGTCACTGTTCTCTAGCAATGATGCCATTATGGTCCCTATGGTCCTTTGTGACTTGGAAATTGAAATTTGAATGATACAAACATGTTCAAACACATCTATTTTTTAGGGCTGCACAGGTGATGGTAAAATCAGGAATATTTCAACCAAAGGTAGCTGTAAAATTAGTTTTCATGGGGGCTGCATGCTTCAGTATTTGTTTTCTAAAATTGCCAGATACCCTGACAAAATAAATGTCCAGAAATTCAGTAGAGTGACCAATCTCTGGCGACTGTGTACCCTGCTGTGGCTCCGTCCTATGCCAAATATGACTTCTCAGCTTACTTTTAAGATCTGAAAAGCAATATTCTACAACCGGTGAGAGTTTTACTTGGATGACCAAGGAAATGCATGGGATAACTGATGTGTTGCTGAACACCACTGCCTGTACGAATGCATGCACTCTGGTCAGTTCAAAAACAGTGCTTTCACACTTCATCAGCCCTCTTCAACTAGCAGGACTATGAATTTTTTTGTTTGCATAAAGGAAACTGTTGACTTCTGACTGCTGTGCAGCACATGTATTACATGGTCAGGGGGGAAATATTATTTGTCCTCATTCTCTTAATGCCTACTTGCTCTCTTTCAGTCTGCACTATAAATGGTCATACATCTAAAATATTTCCAAGTGCCTTGCTATGGGTTTGCTGCATCTCTTCTCCCCAGATCCCCAAACTAGGGCTCTCTGCCTGCTTTCTAGCATCACCCCCAGTGCAGAAACCAAGCAGGCAAGCACACTGCTCCGAGGGAAGTTATAGCTTTGTCTACTCGATCTTCTTCCTGAAGAAATCTTTCTATGCCTAATTATAAGTGAAGATGAATATTTTAGTCATGTTTATTAGGAAATTGGAGAGATATTTCCTAAGCATATAGACCAGTGACAACCTATTCAAACACTCCCGAACAACACAGCTCTCATTTACACCTAGAGCAGTGTAAATCCCTAGATCTTGAAGGCCTAAGCAAAGTAAAATGGTGTCAAAATCAACACCAAACCAGATAATTACCTTCCTTACATTACAGAGAATTTATTCTTTGCTCTGTTGGTAATACGTAACTCAGGTTGAAAACCTCTGTTTTGTGGCTGAAACATGAGCAGAAATCAGTGCAAGCTCAAGCACGTGTGAAGTGTGTCCCTTTACCATAAGGCCTGTATGTTTTTCTCACTCTTGAGCTCATATCAACACAGGCTTGATTCAGCATCATGAAAGTCCCAACACGAAGCTGTAATGGTTTCCACTTTCCTGCCAGGGCACAAAAAAATCAGTAATTTTTTAAGAAATCAGTATTTCCACTCCATATTTAGGATGTGACCTCCTCAGAAAAGGGTGTCTATCGTTTCACCTCTGTGACATTTGAATACCAAAGTACGCATAAAATGAAAGCATAAACCTTTCCGGAACAACAAAGGGTGCTTAAAAATTCAGGCTCTGCACAAAGATTTACACTTTCCTCTAATGAAAACTACAGAAGTTGCTTGGGTCCTGTCTGTTTTATTTTATTTTGAACACGTTCGGGGGCCTGGGAAATCGAAAGTGTGTTGTTGGTTTTTTTTAATTCAACTTTTTAAAAATAAGTAAATTTCAAGGATAATGAAAACACTAGCGAAAACCAACACTTCTTCATGGACCTTTGAAGATAAACCAAGCCACAGCACTGCGAAAGACTGTACAGCTTCAATCAGATTATTATGCAGGCTCTGCATATTACACAGATTATCAATGACTGCAAAAAATGCTTCATGGGGAAAAATGGAAATATTTTAAAAATGCAAAAGGAATGTATACATGTATTCCAAACTCAGTCTTTTCACTAATTATATTTTCAGTGTTCATTACTGGCTCCTAAGCTGCTCTTCTCCCCTCCTTCTTTCCCATTTTTCTAAACATTTTTCCTTTAGGCATAAAAAGACAATACCTGGAATGCCAAGCTCTTTCATTTATCAGTTATAAAGCCAAGAAAAAATAGGTGGTTTTGGCCGAATTTCTACAGTGTACACAGTGGCTTTCAGTGAGAAACAATACTGTTTGCAATGACGTTTGCCATTTATCACACATAATCTATGGCTTCAGTCCTATGAGCACTTGGACCGAGACTTAACCTTCAGCATCTCTATGATCTAAATAAACGAAATGGAACTGATGATGTGTAAGATGAAGAATGTCTTTAAGTGCTTGTAGGATGAAGGAACTTTTGAGGACCTAATTTTTATGCAAATAATAATTAACATGATTAGGGCTTTGGTCTATTAGAGACAAATTAGTAGAATTAATTATAGTCTGGAGGAGTATTTTAAGTTGCCATTTATTTCTTATATTTGAAATCTTCCTTTAAAAGTTGCAGAAAATATTTGACAAAGAGTTTTCAGATAGTGTATTAATCTGCCCTTAATTATTCACTCTCAAAGGGGAAAATGCTGCTGTCTGCAAGATGACTTGATAGCAGAAAACTAAAACGTGGCCTCTAAATAGCTTAAATTTTAAACATTACTCATTACTTCCAGTCATTATCATTAACAACTACGTGGAATACTGCAGTACCTAGAGGCTGCAGCACGGATCTGATCTCCCTTCTGAAAGGCATGTATAACAGCCAGTCCATGACTTGCAGCACAAGCAAAGAAGCTATAGAAACTATGATACGAATTAGATATTATCATGCCCATTTCACTGGATGAGGAAGAAAAGTAGAGGGAGATAAAATGATTTATCAAAAGTTACAACAGAAGGCAAGGCAGGATGCCACATCAAGTTCATGCAATTGCTTAGCTACCAGGTTTAACCACCTTCCCTTTAACAGAAACATCTTCAGTAATACTACTAGAAGATGACGGTGGTCACCAAAAATTGATCAAATACAAATGATTTAAGGAGTAAAATAAACATTAACTCGTGAAGACAACTAATGCCAGCTAAAGAGCTACACCGCTGTATTAATGTAGCTCATGTGACTCATCTGCTCTATTCAAGTAGCTTATAATCACTGCTCAAAAGTCAAAGAATCATGGAATGACTTGGGTTGGAAGGGATCTCAAAAATCACCTAGTTCCAACCCCCAGCTCTGTTCTCGCTGTATGGCTGTAACAGAGCCTGATGCAGATAGCACACCAGCAATGTGTTTCTCAATCCTACTAGGAAAGCACTTGTTTATTTGGAAACACACAGCAAGTGGGACTGCTTCTTGAGCAGAAGTGCATGGGAAGGTGGGGGAGTCCAAACACACTTTTGAGGTGTGTTTTGCCCCAGCCAGGATGAGACAGAGGAGAAAAGAAGACTAGAAACAGGAGCATAGATTGGGCTTAAACCAAGAACAGTACCTTTCTTCAAGAAGGAAACAGCTCTTGCCCATTCAGTTTTCTGTGAAAGAAGCCATAATTCCCAAGTAGCAGTATTCTGACGAAAACGTCCCATCTCCTCTCTCTCTTTCCAGCCACATGAGGTTCTCCAGGAAGGGATCCATGCCTCAGGTAGCTGTAAGAGAGACCATGTCTGCAAGTCTCTGCTCTTGGTGTTGCTCAAGGCTGACTGAATGTGTGGAGAAAGCTGCTGGATGAGGACAATCCAAGTGACACTTTCCAAAAACACTCACAAATTACCTGTCTTCTGATGGCTGTGAACGTGACTAAGTTTTTTGAGAACACCGCAAAACTTTAAACTGATAATAAATCTTATTTCTGAGTTCAGGAAAATGGAGGAACCAGACAAACTTAGAAGTGAAATTCTTAAACAAATGTGTAACCCTCCAAGCCGCTGAAAACATGGAGAATAAAGATCCAACTTGATGACTGAGGTGGTGGTCACAGGACAGGAAAGTCTTCACCCAGGACAAAATTTCAAATCTAATTCAAGATAGCAGTGACTGAAACATATCTGGAGGAAGCTGAGTTGCCTTCACCAGAGAAATTCCACAAAGCATTTCCCATGTCTCAAGCACCCATGCAGTGCTACTCCTGCAAACAATTTAGGCAGCTCTGAAGAGATCAGCCATCATCCTCAACCTAGTATCTAAGGAGATAAATAAGCTTAGAGAGCTAAGGATAGAGGTAACACCATCTGTGGCAATGCATTTAACACTACAAACGCCTGACTGCAATGGTATTTTCAGTGTTGATAAAAACTGACAGAGTTGAGACAAAGAAAAATCTTACAGAAAACAGTCTTCTTGCAGTGATAATGATTAGGGACTTTTTGAATAATCTTAGTCAAGCTCTTTTAGCAAGATCTTCATTGATGCTGCTGACTGGTTCCTTGTATGCCGGATTGCTGAAGGGCTTGTGCAAACAAATAACTGGAAACATCTTCCCTGCAACTCCCAAATGCTGCTCACAACAGTTTCATATAAACACAACCTTACTTGTAACCAGGTGAGGGAAATCAGCAGGGCCTCCTGGCCATCTCTTACATGCTATATTCTGCTCCCAGCAGCTGTAAATTCAACACTTCACTGAGCATTAAATTTACTCTCAAGAAACATTTTCTAAGAGAGGTGACAGAGTTATTGCGCTGTTGTAGCTGTGGAGGCAGATGGCAGTGCGCCAAAACTCCAAGAAAATTTTAAATTAGAAATCTGACCATCTGCTACAGGTGGAAAAACAAAGGTTTTCACACCCATGTTCCTCCCTTAGTTTTGTAATTTTCCTGGTACTGAAATGCACGGTGTGGTGAGCAACAGATGCCATATGCTTCCTGACTACTCCTTATTTGCAGCTGATAAACACTGGAATGTATTAAATAAGAATGAATTCCTGAATCTCCTTCATAAATTGCATTATGCTATGATATTATTACTCAGTCTTTATCAAGTATGTTGCCCAGAGAGGTGGTGGATGCCCCATCCTTGGAGACTTTTAAAGCCAGGCTGGACAAGGCCGTGAGCAACCTGATTTAGCGGTAGATGTTCCTGTTCATTGCAGGGGAGTTGGACTAGATGACCTGTAAAGGTCCCTTCCAACTCAAACAATTCTATGATTCTAGATTGTCGAGACTAGGTGTAGGACTCTACACTTGCTTCTGTTGAACCCCATCAGGTTCCTCCCTGCCTAAGTCTCCATCCTGTCCAGGTCCCACTAAATGGCAGCACAACCTTCTGGTGTGTCCACCACTCCTCCTAGCTCTGTATTATCAGCAAACTTGCTGATAAACTTGGGTGGACTCTATCCCATCCTCCAGATCACTGATGAAGATGTTGAGTAATCATTGATGAAGATGCTGAACAAAGGCATATATATAATAAGGCATATGTATTATATGTATTATATGTAATTAGTTTTATTGTATAATTGTAAAAAATTAAAAGTATAATAATATATATAATGAGGCATATATATAAACATTAAATTTCAATTGTATACATTGTTATAATACCTTATGCGCTATTCAACTCCTCACTTTGATTCTATCTTGTCTGTACCAAATAGGAAGAAGAACAGAGCCTCTCAGCACATCTAGAGCCATCTACTGACAAAGCAGCTACTTCAAAGGTCAACCTGCACTTGACAATATGGAAAGTAACTAAAATAAAATAAAATAAAATAAAATAGAACAGATTTTCACAGCAGATGAAAGATTTGCAGATGGTTCTGAGGTGCAGGATCCAACAGGAAGTAAGACCAGCCTGTGGCCATCTTGTTCTTCCTTAGTCTCTGCTTCTCTCTGCACAATGCTCTGTGAGAAAATTTGTGCCTCTGGGTCCATCAGAGGCACATATTTAAAGCAGACCACCTCTAAGGGCCCCAGGAACAGGCCCAGTACTGGAGGATTCCAAAGACACCATAAGGTTGTCTAAACCCCAAGCACCCTATACCTCAGCCACTTTCACACACAGCAAAGATGTTTGTAATGTCCCCCCGGCAGCACTGTGTTTTCCAGAATGAGCTTTGCAGTATGAAGATGCAGCTGATGCACTTTGAGCATACTAAAGAATTGCTAAATGGTTATGAACAGACCAGATTGATTGTTTAGGGACAGAGAAGTCACATTTCCACAGCTGTGACCTTTTTAGGATTACTACAGAGATATGCAAAGGAAACTTGGCCGAGTTTTATTTTTAGTGCATGGCTTTTATAAACAGATCAAACCTGATATGGCATCCTGATGGGTAATTATGCAGTCACTTTATCAACCTTGCACTCTTCATAAATTTCTCTCACTTCATGCAGATTTCCCACAAAAGCTCTTTGGGGGCTAATCTCTTGGTGGTTTAGTGATGGCGGAAAAACCTTTCTTTTCAGCAAGGCCATCTGAGGTCTTGATACAATAAGATATTAAACACATAAATCTGCTATTTTGCCATTGCAGGACTTTAGAAATATTATTAATAGGTAATCTGTAATTTTGAAGATAAATGTGGGACTTTAAAAACTGATGAAAATATATTTCAAAACCAAGGTAAATAGTAATGCAGTTAGATCAAAGTAGAGGAAAGATAAGACGATGAAGAGAAGTGGAAAGAATCAGCAAAAGGATGGCAGAGATTATGAAAAATAAGAAAAAAAGTCTTGGAAGGCTTCAGTAATTACACTGAGCTGCCCCATATTATAGGAGTTTTCACTATCACTCAGTTGCCATGTAATGTTTTCAAAATTGATTTGAAAACATAAATGTAACATCTTTATTTTAAATTTAGACTCTAGACTTTTATTAAAAGGACTCAGAGATAGGTGCATTAGATAGTTCAGGGTAAAAGAATTGGCTAAAAGCACTCACTGTTTAGAACAGCATGAAACTTATAAAATCTTTTACCCATGTCATGTAATTTTACACTTTTTCCTGCATGACCTTCCTCCAAGTTGATGCACAGACTTTAGAAATAGACATCCAACACATTAAGATGAAAGCCAAACGCTTCATGTAGAATCCCATTGTACAACACGCAACGGGATGCTCATGTAAAAACTGCTTTCCATGTCCAAGCTAGACATTCTAAGGACAGCAAGTAGCTCATCTGTTGAGTGCATGAACTAAAACAGCCCTGGGTTCACTCTTGTAGCATGGAAGGGCAAGGCAACACTGGACCAAACTCAGAATCATAGAATGGCTTGGGTTGGAACGGACCTCAAGGATCATCAAGTTCCAAAGCCCCTGCCAGTCGCTAGATCAAGTAGTAGATCAGGTTGCCCAGCACCCCATCCAACCTGGCCCTGAACACCTCCAGGGATAGAGCATCTGCAACCTCTCTGGTCAGCCTGTTCCAGCACCTCACCACCCTCTCATTGAAAAACTTCCCTCTGACACCTAATCTAAATCTCCCATCCTTCAGATTAAAACAATTCTCCCTTGTCCTGTCACTATCTACTCATGTAAAAAGTTGATTTCCCTCCTGTTTATAAGCTCCCTTTAAAGACTGGAAGACCACAGTGTGATTTCCCCACAGTCTTCTCTTCTCCAGACTGAACAAACCCAGCTCCTTCAGCTCATCCTCACAGGAGAAGTGCAACAGCCCTCTGATCATCTTTGTGGCCCTACTCTGGTCCCTCTCCGAAAGCTCAACATCTTTCCTTTGTTTGGAGCCCTGGACCTGGATGTAATACTCCAGATGGGACCTCACAAGGGCAGAGTAGAGAGGGACAATCATCTCCCTCGCCCTGCTAGCTACCCCTTTTTTGATGCAGCCCAGGATACCATTGGCCTTGCACGCTGTAAGCACACGCTATGGGCTCACATTAAGTTTTCAATCTACCAGGACCCCAAGTCCTTCTCAGCAGGGTTACTCTCGAGGAGTTCTTCTCCCAGTCTGCATACATATCTGAGATTACCCCAACCCAAGTGCAAAACCTTGCATTTTGCTTTGTTGAACCTCCTCAGTTTTATGTGGGCCCACCTTTATAATTTATCAAGGTCCCTCTGGATGCATCCCTTCCTCCTGATGTATCAACTGCACTACTCAGCTTGGTGTCATCAACAAACTTGCTGAGGGTGAACTCGATCATCTATATCAGTAATGAAGATGTTAAAGAGTCCCAAGACAGACCCCTGGTGGACATCACTCATCATTAGCTTCCACTTGGACATACAGCCAATGACCACAAACCTCTGGCTGCGACCTCCCAACCAATTCCTTATCCACTGAAGAGTCCTCCCTTCAAATCCATCTTTCTCCAATTTAGAGATAACAATGTGGTGGGGAAGCATGTCAAAGGTCCTGGATGAGTCCAGGTAAGTGACATCAGTTGTGTTCCTTTTGTCCACTGATGCTGTTACTCCATCATAGAAGCACACTAGATTGTTCAGGCGTCACCTTCCATTGGTGAAGCCATTCTGGCTGTCCTGGATCACCTGCTAGTCCCTTATGTGCCTTAACATGTCTTCCAGGAGGATCTGTTCTATGATTTTCCTGGTCACACAGGTGAGGCTCACTGGCCTGTAGTTCCCTGGGTCCTTCTTCCTCCCTTTTTTATAAATAGGAGTGACGTTTCCCTTTTTCTAGTTACCAGGCACTTCACCACTTCTAAGTAGTTCAGAAGACATGAAGCCCATGACACAGCTAAAGAAATATGTTTTCAGTTATTGTCCTTTAATTCTTCCTTCTCACCATTGAATATTACCTGCAGTTGTTCTGCATTGCTCAGCTGGACGGCATTCTTCTATGGATAGAAAAGATCTTTAAAATAGCATACCTCAAAGTCTTTTTCAGAGCTCACTCGTCCCCTTCTCATTTCCACCTCTATTGTGAAGTGATGTACATCTTCCCTATTTTGTGTATATTGAAAAGAAACCTTTGACAAAGTCACATTTCCGTGGATAACGGGGAAATGACCTTGCATTAAAAGACAACTGCAAAGATCTATAATTTAATGTTAGCATTAAAAAGTAAGATATAAACAAAATAGCTGAAAAGAGCTGAAAAAGTCCATCTTTCAGAATTACAGTATATAAGTCACCAAAAACTTAACACCATTACAGTGGGCAGGGAAATTTTATTCCATATTATTTGTGGGCAATTCCAACTTTTTTTGCTGATCTCTTATCCTTCTTCTCTTAGGCTTTCTAATTTTCATGTTAACTGAGCGTCAGCTTTCAACATGGAACTCATAGTTAGCTTTGAGGTACACTACCCTCTGTAGGGGAAATAAGATCTGGGTGGGTATTGCAAGAAGTATCATCCACATTCAGAATTTATAAGTAAATATAACAGTTTTAAAGGAAATAAATAAGAAGCTGCATAAAAGTAATTATAGGCTATTGAGGATTATTCTTACAACAAATGCCTTACAGTTTTAAACCAAATAGGGGACCCATTGTTATTGTGAACAAAGGCAGAGAATAAATATGGCAGTAAATCTGATGCAAAAAAAGCTATCATAAAAACACAGTTATGCAACATAAGTCTACTTCATATAGCAAACTCACAACCAGTGATGGGTCAGTAGATCCGTCTTTAGAAACCATATTGACAGTAAATAGAGTGTATTATGTTTTCTACATGAGTGGATTTATATGAGGCTCCAGTAACTATTTAAATAAGTTATTAAAAACAAATTTAACATTTCCCTTCCCCTTCCCAGTATCTTCTTTTGAGATCTAATTCTCTAATGTTCTCTTAAAGCAGAGACGCATACAATACAGTACAAAATTCAGATATGAAAACATCACTTCAGTCATCATGGGAGCATTTCCTATATTTCAGAATGCCTGGATTTTGTATTTCTTACGCTATTTTTTCATCATTATGCCATTTATGCTTCCTGTATCTGATATCTGAGATTTCTATTAAAGGGTCAGATCTTGTGCTCCTATTTTTAAAATGAAATTGAAGAGGACTTTTTCAATGGTGCTTAATCAGTGCATCTTTATGCTACATCATCTCTGTTAATGTTAATATCTTTTTGCAAGATACATCTTTTTGCATCTTCATAACTATCAATATTTTCTATGATAAGCATAAATCTATGAGTAGGACTTATGTTTAGTATAAAGTCTCCATCCTCTGTACTTGAGTAAGTGCCCCAGACACATTTGAACTCCTTAAGAAGGAAATGTGAGCATAAGAAACTAGCATGTCTCTGACCAGTCCTGTAGACAGGACAACCAACACTTCATGATGGCACAAGCCATCACGAGCGCTTCTGCCCTGCTCTCAGGGTGCAGAAGCAAATGTTTTACCACTCCAAGAATTCCCTGTGACTTCTACAAATCATGGAAAGAGATGATGGAAGTGACTATAGGCTTTGGAACACTTGGATGTTGTATTTTAGACTACTTCAGATCCAAAAACTTTTATGCGAGGTTCCCTCCTGTAGACTGTACATCACCAATCATCCATTCCGCTGTGGATGCCTAAATGCTCATACGATAAAGGCTTTCATCAGAAATTCTAAATAACAGAACGCACCAAAGGACTGATCACACAGAGAAATAATTGACCAACACAAAGGAAACAACAGGGCACAGACAGTTGATTTTGACATTACGGAGATGTCACCAGTGCAGCCACCTGTTCCTCTGTCTATTAATAAATGAGTAGGAAGACATATGAATAATAAGGTGAAAAGACTTTATGGTAGTACCAGGTTATTAACAGTGTTAGAAGGCAAGGCTAAAAGAAGTGTTGCAGAGAAACATAAGGTTGAGTGACTGGGATATAAAAGAGGTGATGTTATTCAATGCAGATAAATGTTAAATAACATATACAGAAAAATCTAACTTTTTATATATATACATATTAACAAAAGATCCTGAGATTGTTATTACCATTTAAGAATATAATGCTGGCATTGTAATAGACAGCTTTTTAAAAATGTCAGCTCCAAACTTAACAATGATTTAAGAAAAAAGCAAATTATATGTTATGGATTATTAGGAAGAGAACAAAGAATAAACCAAAGAACACTACTATGCCACTATACAATCTAAAGGTACCCTGCCTTTTTAATAATGCGTGCTGTCTGGTCCATTATCACAAAAAGAACATAGTAGAATGGAAACAAGTTCTGAGAGGAGAAAAGGGAGATGAAAAGTATGGAACACAGTTCCTCTGCAACAGATTTTTTTTCCTTTTCTGAGATATTCCTGAATATATAACCAGTGTCAACATTTTTTTCTGCAGCTGCTGTACAATGAGACCTCTGATGTTTACAGCTGTAAAGCAGTAACAGACATTTGAGTGAAAATCACTATGTAGATAATGACATTATTCAGTGTCTTTGAATTGGAGACTGGAAAACTCTTCAGAAAAATTCTGCAAAGACTTTGAGTTCTGTGTCACAAACTAAATTGGAAGGCATGATCTTCCAAATTATCCCTTGCAATTTGTGTTTTTGTCCACTGAGAGCTTCACATTTTCTAAAAAGTCTGTCTGTCTTTCCTCTCTTTGATAAAGACCAAAACCCAAACCACTGTTTCTATTCTTGTTCTACCAAACACTCTCCTACAGCCCCACTATGACCATCACCATCATTCAGCACAACCCTGAGGAAAGCATTTTCTTGGCACAGAATTTAAAACAGAAAAACAATCCTTTCTAAGGAAATAATCCATGTCGCTTTGTGGTCTCCTCCTGATATAATTTTGGAAGAATTTTGGCTGCCTACCAAGAGGAACTAAAATAATAAACTCGGGCCTAGGGTTAGCGCACCATCACCCTGCTTCTTTAATGGTGCAAAGACTCCAGATCAGCAGCTCAGATCTAGAATCCTTTTACTTATGCTATTGACTGCTTTGGTCAGCCATGTCTTATAAATACGTGTGTCAGTCAGACTGCTGATAAGCAAACATCACAACCCTTATCTTCCAACAGCTTCTCCTCCAGGAGACTGACACAACCCTTGCTGGTTTTCTACCTCCTCCGGTTTCTCCTAACTCAGGATCAGATCCTCACAACAAGATGACTGACAGACAGTCTTCTTCCAATATGCTGCCACTTGATAGGGCATTGCAAAAAACAAATATACAAATTTTCCCTTGCTATGCTGATTGTGACTTGTTAGTATGACCTCCCAAAGCTGGCACAGATTTTTGACCAGAGTGAATAGTGACCAGACAAAGAAGGATGGTTTTAAACTAGAAGGAGTGGAGATTAAGATTTGATATAATCAAGAAATTCTTTAGTGTGAGTGTGGTGAGGCACTGGAACAGGCCGCTCAAATGTAGATGACTCAGTCCTGGAAGTATTCAAGGCAATGCTTGGCTGGATGGAGCCCTGAGCAACCTGGTCTAATGGGAATGAAAATCCCTTCCAACCCAAACCATTCAATGATCTATGAATCTAAGACAAAATAACCAGTCTTGTGTTGTATGTGTCTAACAGCTTTAAGAACACAAGCCTGTTCAAAGAAGAAATCCTCTTTAGAAGTAGGCAAAGATATATTTGAGCAAACACCTGTGCATCTGTACATGTAAAGTTTTGTCTATATTTCATCTATAAAATGGGGTCCAAGCAGCAACAATGATAAAGCCAAGTATTCTGTTTACCCACAGATAAACACAGTATGATCAAAATATTCTTCCAGCATCATAACAATGTGAACAAGAGTAAAAGTAAGGCTTGTCTTCCATTCTGAAGTGGGGAAGAAGGAATTCAGCTGGGTTTTCTTCAAGCTTTCCAGGTTCCTTCAGTGTTTTCCATCTTTGGTGTCAGTGACATCTGTCTGTGTCATATAACACATGTGGGACAGATGTTACATTCAAAGCTGAATACACTGTCTGAGGATTCGGCATGGAATAACGCTGATGGGGAGGACTGAAGGAGAAGCAGACAGCTATTATACACAGAGCTGAAAGGTAAAACTAAGTTGCAAATATTCCTCAGATCATGCTTTGCAGAAATTCACAAACAAGAGGTCTGAAGCTCAGGGTCCTTAAGATTACAAGTGGTTGTACTGAATTTCAGTATTTGAGGTACTACACAGAAAAGCTTCCACATGGAAAGACTCATCAAAAAAGTCATCAATATTACATTACAAATAATTGAAACTAAACTACATCACATAAAAGACAAAGAAACTTTCTCAGCATCACTTTTCAATGCAGGTTACTATTGTGATTGGAGTATGATTTAAAATTGTGGGACAGAGTTGTAGGACAAAGAATACTAGACAATAGAACAGGTGGGTCTACGAGATTTGTTTGTATAAAAAGTTACCCTAAATGAAGCCATTTGAAATCTTTGCTATAAACAACTTTTAGCCCAGAGGAAAATTTTCTGAATGATCGTAAACACCTGATGACAAAGAGAGTAAAACAAATAATGCTTCCTCAGCCGTAATGGTAGAAGAGATGGATAAATAAAGTTAAATATAATTCTGTGACATTCTGTTGGGGGATAAAAGATACAATGCTATTGACCCTTCTTTTTTTCACCTCCTGTTTTGAGAGGGACCTTCCCTCTGTAAGCCCGGCAGCGGTTAAGCCCCTTTGCTAGCATTAGAAGGTGGCACAGTGAAGAGAATAAGCAACAAGAGCAGCATGGTGGTGGATCACTGGGCCACACAGAGGCAAATGCTGAAGGCTCCCAGCTGTTCACAACCCCTGGGACCCACAGTGCTCCCCTACTGTCCCCAGTCAAGAGGAAGAGCTCCCTCCAAGGGAACAGACTCCTGGAGTGATGGAGAAGCACTGCTTGGATATCCTGAAGAAACTGCAAAGCTAACGGCAGGAGCTTCCCAGGAACAGTCAATACAGAAACAACTGGACGCAACAAAGAGTGCTGAAATAAATAATGCATTGCCTTTATTTCTGGGGCAAACTATTGGAGTAACATTCCATTTGGAGCACTGGAGCATTTTTCCTTCAATTTGAAGATGTCATCAGAATGCAGTGGTATCTGCACATGTATTTTGCAACCCTAGTATCAAAAAGATCCCCTTGTAACTACTTGCATTTCCTGAACATTAAATCATTTATCACACTTCTTATCAGGAAGTGCTGGGGAATATTTTAATACCCAATAATACTTTTTGTTGTTGTTGTTTCCCTATCAGCACAGAACTGTAATATTAGTCTGCCTTTGTGTTGCAGTGGGATTTTTAAGAGCTCTGTCTTTCCCCACTTACTCCCACTGACTTCAGGAAGAGAATTAAGACAACGACTGGCATGTTTGAAGCACCTATCATAAAAGTATACATGACTGAAGGGTTAAACACTTGAGCCAAATGTGGAAGGTGTATCCACTTAGAGTAGAAATACACTTGGCAACCTGGTAACATTTATTTCCATATTTAAGGGCTTGGAATGGGCTCTAGACTGAATTTTCTTTGTCAAACACAGGGATGGATAACACAAAGAGTATCTTGGATGCTCCACTCTGAGCAAAAAGTGTCAAAAAGTGCAGCAGTCCGTTTCAAGATGGATGAGCGTCCCGCCTTCTCCACATGTATGGCTACATATAAATCAAGCAAACACAAATCATACAAGTAAATAGCACCATTTTAAAGGCTCCAAAATGTATGGCTTTGAATTCTGTTTTTACTTTCTCCTATCTTAAACATGGAAACAAGAGGAAGCTTTCACAGATGTGGTGAAAGGAAGCACTTTTATCTCCTTCCTCCCTCCTGATTGACTCTTCCTCATCCTCAGTAGGAAAACCGGGATTCTTCTTTGGGGGAAACATTCTGCACTCATTTCCATGCCTAGCACTGCACAACTGAGAACAGAGGCAGACAGAAACTGAGGAAGAATTAGAAAGAACAAGAATTTCATCTCTTACCACATGGGTAACACTCAAGGGAAAGAAATAACTAGCCCTTATCAAAGGCCCAGGAGTCTGAAGAAGCAAAGGTCATCATTATTAAAAGGCTGAAGTGGATTGGACACTTCTCCAAAAGCTTAAGAAGTCTTCTCAATTAAAAAAAAAAAATTACAAATCGTCACAATGCTTTATAACTTGACCCCATCTAAATAATTCAATATTCACTGTGTCTGATGTAGGGCAGTCTTCCATTGCAAATGTATTAAATCCAAATTAATTAATGTTGAAACTTGTTCTTCAGTATATTAATACGTTTGCATTTAGCATTTTTCCCCACTGAAAATACAGCTATATTCTGACTATATAGTAGTCTCTCCCAGTGAAATCTAGCCCTTCATTGCAAGGTGTTGTGTCGGCAGTGTCTATGCCTGAAATCAGAAATCTCATACACGATTATATAAATGGTAGTATTTGCTCAAGACTAGAAATAACAGTGATATCTGTCTGAAGAAAGAGATGGTTGTCTAAAGCTCTGGAGACTTCAAAGGCAGAGACGATGTTCTTCAGAGGAAAGAATGACATTCTTCAGAAAGTTCCCGAGTCAGAGCTTCTGCTTACTCCTAATTTTGGACTCAGATACCATGATAGCAGTGGATGCTTTGTAAGGAAATTACCAAGTGCGTGTTCGAGTAAGGGAGTGTTTAAGTAACTACGAAGTGTCCAGATATCAAACATGGATTTAAGGTTCCAGAGCCATTAGTATCTGACTATTGAGTTTTAGTACTGCTCAATCTTAGCAAAACAGAATGAAGTTAGGAACAATTTATTCTCCAAAAGAGTGGTGAGGCACTGACACAGGCTGCCCAGGGAGGTGGTGGAGTCACCGTCCTCGAAGGTGTTCAAGAGCCATGTGGATGTGGCACTGAGGGACGTGGTCAGTGGGCACTGTGGAGGTGCTGACAGTTGGACTAGGTGATCTCAGTGGTCTTTTCTAACCCTAACGGTTCTATGAAAGTTATCTGAGTTAACCAGAAGCTTCTACAGTATTTTCAGTATTTAGCTTCACTTGATCACTGTCACTTAGGAATAAAGCCAAGAGGTACCTTGGCACATCGGTTTAATTCAGCTTTTTTCCAGTTTTAAATATTACAAACTATTAGCCCTTTGCATACCCTCACTATAGAAAAAATAGTTACTGCTGCCAACATTATTAACAAGAACTATCCAATATTGCTGTTAGAGGCTTGCACAGAAGTCAGGTTACTCAGAAAACTCCTCTAAGGCTCTGTTTCAACATACAGAGCGTCAATTTACAAACCCATACACAAGTTACAGACTAAAAGACAATGCACTTTGGAGGATGAGACAAAGAAGTGGTGAGGTTGAAGGTATCCCTACATTGCCACGAATGAGGGAGGGTAAGGACAGAGGCCTGAGGTAAAACTATGCTACAAGAGGAAGGATTGAAGAGGACTCCCTGAAGAGAGCACCAATAGTGAAGTGATGGTGCAGGATGCAAACACAAAATCCAAGCAGCTGGCATGAATTGCCATTTGCATGAAAGACAGGGAACTAAAGGGGATTAAGAGAGTAGATGGCTCACAGTTTGCTATCCTGCTTCTTCTAAAAGCAGACAGCACAGGCAGCATTGATACTGCCTAGCTCTGCTGCAGCAAAAGCTTCCCAAAATATTATTCTGATCGTTCTTTGCAAGAGAAACTTAAATTCCAATTGAGAATATTGCATCAGTTCCATTTAATAGAAAGGAAGCTTGCCAGTTCTTCCATCAGCAGAGTTATAAAGCATGTCCTAGGGAATTTCCAGTGGGAACAGAAGTAGGGCAGCCAAAAATCTGTAAATAAAACATGAAGAAAGATAAAAACCCCACTACTTGAAGGGCAAGACTTCACTGCGATTGTGATATCAGGCTTTTTTAAAAGAATGTGGTTTTGGTTTTGTTCTTTTGCTAAATTGTGCAAAATAAGCTGTGTTGGGTGCGAGAAAAAGAAAATAGGAGATTTGTTGTTGTCAAGTCTTGAGAAAGGGACCTGTTTTTCACGTGGTGCAACCAAAGCAGGCCCAGAAAGAGCTACAGGACTACAGTACTGCAGCTCTTCTCTTGGTTTTCCCAGAAGATGATGTATGAAGAGCTATTGTGAAAACACTGCAGAATTCCACATTTCCATGTGCATAAGGCGAGAAACTTAGAGCAAAGCTAAAGGTTTCTTAGAAACACACAAGTCTGAGTAAAGCAATCCTTAATAAATGAGTTAAAAAATGTAGTTTTTTGCAAATAATAAATCACTCCTTGTACACATATTGATTGTGTGCAATGTCAGTGATTTTGAAAAGGAGCAATTCTTTTCAGCTGAACCTCAGTCTGTATTTCTCAGCTTATGAAATATTAGTGAGTAGCACTGACAGTGTTTTGCCACACACTGAGATACTGGAAGCTGCTGAACTGACAAAGAGGACACCGACTGCCTCTGTTGCTTCTGAAGCACAATACCTGAAGCCACGAAATATGTCTCCGTACAAATTGCCTTGTCAAAAGCAAGGGCTTTTTCCTTTTTCAAAAAGTATAATTCACAAAATGCTTTTAAATTGTAGCTTTTCATTTCCAATCGCACTTAACTGACTCATCTGAAAGAACTGTCTGTGAACAACTCATTTTCTTTCACAAATATACAAGGCTCTAATAATTTGGCTTGGTCTTAGTTTACTGTTCTGTAAATACAAAAGGAAGGGTTAAACTGAAACAACCACATGCCTATAAAAGCCCAAGTGAAATCCATCAGGATTGCTTATGTTTGTCTGTAAATAAAAAGATTTGTAGACATTAATACATTTTTAAACAAAAACCTACCATTCCGGTATTATGCTGTTATACATTGTGTCTCTTAATTAGAAGGGAAAAGCTTACCATTTTATTTCAAAAATAAGGAAGCATTTTTGCTATAATCATGAGTGCAAAACAAATCTTTGTGTTTTATGACATAGAATTTACCCTATTATAATTACAGTAAAGTGAAAGAGATGCTCCTTTATTTTCTTGGGTAGATTACTATAATCTGATTGAAAACGCAATAGGTTTTCTACTCTCCATTTTATCCAGTTCTCCCAGCCCATTTCCTCAGTGTTAATTTGTAGTGCCATTCACAAATCTCTATTTCTTTATGAAGCTATCTTAACACAAAAATGTAAAGGATAGTATTTTTGGAATATTCTATGCAGCGTGAAAATGACTCAAAATAGGGTTAGAGTACAAACAATACGTGGATCTGTGTTATCATGCCAATTATCAGGCATTTGCGAATGCAACTAGAATTTTATTCAGCTCATGTCCCTATTTCTCAGGGCTGTGTATCAGACATTGCATTTTGTCCATTTGTGTATAAACCACTGCAATATTTATTGATATAAAATGGTAATTTTTTTTTCTCATGATGAAAAACAAGAACATAAATTATCTGACATTTTCTACAATAGCTATCAGATGTTTCCTAGTAAACAGATTATATTAAACAATCACAGGCTCTGAAAAACTCATCATGTCAGTGGATAAGGATGGCTCAGTAGGCATCCTAAATTTAAAATAACAGAGGCACAAACCTATGTTCTGCCAGTTGGCCACTGCTTTCACCATTCTATTTGCATTGCAGCCATGTCAGGAAAAACCCAAGCTTTTCTGTCCCCTCCTTGCAAAAGAGACAGAATCATAGAATAACAGAAGGGTTTGGGTTGGAAGGGCCCTCAAAGCCCACCCATCCCTACCCTCCTGCTATGGGCAGGGCTGCCCCCCAGCAGCTGCCCAGGGCCCCATCCAACCTGGCCTTGAGCACCTCCAGGGATGAGGCACCACAGCTTCTCTGGGCAGCTGTGCCAGCGCTTCACCTCCCTCTGAGTAAATATATTTTCCCTAACATTTAAGCTAAATTTCCTAATTTGTTTAGGATCTACCTTTCCAGACAGCATTTGCCATGAGCCTAGGGGAAGAAGGATGAGGGGGAAAGCAAACAACAGACAATGCTATGTCAGATAAGGGTAATACCATCCATGCTTTTCAAATCTTGCACTTTATAATGCATTTGGCCCTACTGAAGCCAATTCATGTTTGAACACAGGAGATGGCCAAGTCTGCTGGTTGCCTTTATGTCTGCAGGTTTGGCGCACTGTGCCGCCTTGCGATGGCCAAAAACACATCCCAGGTTCGCTTTCAAGCTCCCCGGGGTTTCCAGGCATGCTCAACATATGGTCTTCCTGATCTACCCATGATTGAGAAGACCACATAGTCTGACATGCCATAGTCCCTTGGGTTCCACAAAAGAGGGTGGGGGCTGAGGCAGGACCCTCCTTCCTCCTGGACAACCTCAACAGCTGGTAAGAAATCCTGGCTGAAAATCTGGGAGACTCCAAGACCTGAGTCACTAAGGTCTTCCTCAGCTGCTGTTCAAAGAAGGGAACAGCAGCTCATGGGTTGCAGTCTACTTGGGTCACCTTCAAAGAATATCTGCTTACAGCTGGGACTAGCAATAAATGTCATACAATTATTTTTCTGTTAGACATTAACACTTTTTTTTTTTTAAGAATATATTTTTTCAGAGCTTTCAAAGTCCTCTGACCGGATCTGCTGATTCTTATAACTCACAGTCCCACTACTCGGTAGCAAAACTTAAGATTCAACCCTCAAGTGTGTTCCAGGCTCAGCAGATACAGATAAATGTGTTTGTGGACTTCAGTGAAAAATACTGATGTGTTCAAAAGGCAAATACCAGCTGCGGAGATTTATTGAACTGGGATAAGTCTGATATATTCATTTCCTCTCTGCACACCATTTATTCAAGGAAGAGTACCCATAATAACGTAAACGCACTTATAACATTTCCCCTTTCTTTCTGTTAAAACAAGCTTTGTTAGAAGTTGCTTTTAACTTTAAAATATCTCAATCAGTTTTGCTTTGTTTTCTTCCTTTTCACTGTCCTATAGCACATTTTACATGCCTGGTGAAATTACCAGTGGTCTTTTGCAATCTTGATGTGCTGTCAAATGATATTACCAGTATCACCGTAGCAGTAAAATGTTTGCTTTCAGAAATGTTAGCAATACCATGAGAAATACTATCTACAAGGAGCACTCTCAGGATAACTTAAGTAAATGCTCAGCAGTTCATCCTTATTTTAAGTTCTCTTAGGAATTTTTTTAACTGACTACAGCTGATCTTTGAGAAAAGACACAAAAAAAGCATTTAAATTGAGAAAATAAAAAAATGCTAAGCTCCACTGAGAGTATAAAGTGGAAAAGAATTGCTGTCATTTGATCATGCTGCTAATAAGAGAACTGTAAATCCTGCATATTTTACAAGATCCACTTTAATTAAAAAATTAATCACGTGAAAATCTCCACAATTCCTTTCTTAAAGATCTATTTTGGTTTATTTCCTCTTCCTTTCTTTCTCTATCACATCCGCATGATATTTTTTCTACAGTCTAGGATTTTTTATTTCTCTTATTACATTTTCATTTGCCTCCTCATGCTCTGATACTGTGCCCTTATTAGTTAGCTTGCTCTGTCTCCCACTTGTAAGGCAAAATGAATATTAGCTAACCTGCGTATTCCCAGTGGCTGATTAACTGGAAGCCACAATAAAATGACTTTGTAAAGGGCAGAACTGGCTCTCACAGGTATGCACGGAAAGAAACACAGAGAAAGGAAGAAGCATCTGGAGGCAGTAGGCTGATACTTGAAACATTACTTCTAATGCTGAATGTGAATTGCACACATTCTGTGAGGAATTCTTTTCCCTGAAACGTGACTTATTTTGTGACCATGGGACTACAGAAATATAGGGATCTTAAATATGAATTCCTGGGGTCTGTGAAAGACAAATTTGAAAAACACCACTGAAATACCTGAGATAGAGAAATCTTTATTCCTCTCTTTTTATATAGCACCTGGGAACTTGCCTGCAAAAATTCGAAGTTATACATGCAATGAATTGCAAGAGAAACTGTAATTTTCTAGTGCAAATCTAGACCCCTACAAAATGAAACAGATGATCCAAATCAGTACTTTCTGCAAAATTTTCCTTTTAAGATCTTTCACTGTGATTGAAACAACAAGTTTTTTTTATTTTCACTTACTGGAAAAGACAACCGGAATTTTATATCTTCACTACACCTGCTGGAACCAGTAGAGACATTCAGGAATGTGTGAACAGGCACACTTTGCAGTCATCAACACATGTCCCATAAAGACATCACACACCAACACCAAGTTGTTGGGTATTAGGAAATGGTTCTTCATCAGAGGGCAGTGGGCATAAAACAGCCTGCCCAGGGCTATAGGCATGGCCCCAAGCTGCTGGAGTTCAAAGAGCATTTGGATACCACCCCCAGACATGGGATTTCAATTTTGGGTGGTCCTGTGCAGAGCCAGAAGCTGCACTCGATAGTCCTTGTGGGTCCCTTCCAACTTTGGATATGCTATGATTCTATGATGTCTTGAAACAGCTCACTAAACTGAGGTGTGCCAAGAGCTTGCTTAGATATATGACTATCCGCAGATATCTTTAACATTTCTTTCCTCTACGACAGCCCTAGAACACCTTCTAATTCCCAGAGTAAGCGCTGACCTCTACCCTCCACAGAGGTATGAGATGGAGAAGCAAAGGCAGCAGGTCTCCATGAGTGGGTGAATTTACTGCTCTGTTTTCTTTCAGGAAGCACCATCTGCTACTTCAGCCAAGAAACACTCTTAGCTTGTTTGACAGAGTCAGGTGGGATGAACTTCACCTAAAATCCTGATGCTAGCAGTACATACCAGGGATATCCTGCTGCTACCAAGATATGTGTGACCCACTTGCAATGAGTGACCAGAGCTAGAAAAAAAACCACACTATGTAATGCCTTGAGTTTGGGAAATTCAAGGAAAATCCTAGGGAAAAAAAAAAAAATCACTTTCCTTTTCTCTTGTAACACAGTCACCTCGATGCCCACTTTGTGTATCCAGGAGATTGCATGGGGCTGAAAGATACAGCTTAAGTGCAGGTAGCATCCTGAAATTGCACGGTGTATGACTAAATAGCAAGTTTAAATATTTAAATTATCTGCTGTCACACCAAGACACCTATACTTGCTGCTAAGTAGCAAGAAGGGATGTTGTTATGACCACTACTGAAATAGCTCCTTCAGAAGAGGCACTTCTCATAATTTTCCATATGTAACAAACATGAGGCAAGTTTCAGCCACCAGTCATGGAGAACCACTCAAGAGATCCTGAAATTTTATAGCCCTTGTGCTGACAGGGAGAGCCAGCAAGACGCAATTGTTCCCAGTAATGCTGGAAATGCTTTATGCTGAGGGATGAACTTATTATCTCACACAGTAGATGTGACAGTCACACTATGTGTTGGAGTCCCTGCTACAGAAAATGCCCTGCCTGTCCTGCCAGAAGTGAAAACATCCATCCTAGGGCAGAAATCACTGAGAAAGTACTTGTTGTTCTCAACTGAAATGTGACATTACACCAAACCTGCAGCTTACAGATTGTCTTGGTAGCATAAAAGCTGTTGTTATATCTACATATAGCACTATTTCCAAGTCTGGGCTGTCAGACCTTTCTGCAGCTTTCCTCATATTAAACTTGTTTCAAAAACACAAAGATGGGACACAACAGAGACAGATGAAGAAGTACACCAGAAGCAAAATGCACAGGTTTGGCATCTAGGAGCTATGACTAGGACCCCATTTGCTTTTATTAGGTCAGACTGTCTGAAATTTCAGTCTTCCAGAGTGGCACAACAGAAGGGTCTGCAGTACCAAATATTTGGTGTTAAGGACTTGCTGCCTACCACACATTCCCACAGGGACACACCATTTCAGAGTAGCTCTAGGCAGGCCCTGCATACTGACTGCCACTTTGCATCTGCAGCATGGTACAATCATAGAATGGCCTGGGTTGGAAGGGACCTCAAAGATCATCTAGTTCCAAATCTCTTGCCACACACAGGGTTGCCAACCACTAAATCAGGCGCTAGCGCAGTCTGCCCAGGGCCCCATCCAACCTGGCCTTGAACAGCTCCAGGGATGGGGCATCCACAATCCCCACCTTCACATCAGTTCAATTGCCTCTGAAATCAACCTCACTCCTGTTTGCCAAGACCACTCCACACAGAAAGTGGGAACAACCAGGAGGTTCCCTGTGGATCAGGAGCACATTTCTAAACTCAAAGGCCAACTTCCAAAGGCATGCCCTCAGCCAATAGCCTCTCTCTCCAAGGATTGGTTACTGCCTTCACTAGGCCACCCCAGCTGCCCTCTCTCTCCCAGCAGATAGCTGCATTACTCTGAATGGTGGCCTGCCTGGGAACAGCTGTCATTCAGTTAATAATGATTTTTCAGCTGCAATCTATGCTGTCAGGAAATATCAGTTCTACAGTGAGGAAGAAAAAACAAGAAACACAGATATCTCTGGGCTGCAGTGAAAACAAGGGATTTTACCTGTGCTTCTCCAAGTGTCAGAATTTTTGTTATATTTTAAGACCTTTCCTTCAGACATCCAAAACAAAACTAGCACAGAAGGAGATGCAGGAGAAGGTCCTTCTGCTGCTCAGTCTCTCCAAAAGGCAGAAGGGATTGCAACATTAACACCACAGTGTTGCTGACTTGCTCCCAGGAAGTTTATTGTTTTATTGGCACTCTTGGATGCTCGTGACTACAGAAACTGATCAGGGGAACTGCACGAGTTCAAGAAGCAATCCATTCTGCCTGAATGGCAGGTATTCAGACTGAAGAGGATCTATTTGTGTCCATTCATTTCCTCATTCAGAAGCATTTTTCCATCTCTAAACAGTATTCATGACAAGATCATTAAAAAACCGAATAATCAACACGTAAGACATTTACTTCAAAGCTCAATCAAGAAGTACAGAAGAAGGTAAATTATGTGACTGTTTCTCTGCACTTCATCCTGTTAATTGTAACAATTTCTGGCTCCAGAAGCAACTTTGAACTGAGCTTTCCAGGGAAACCCTCTCTTACCAGCAAATGACTTTCTCTACATTTTTGTACAAGTGTCCATCCAGAACTCAATAGTAGTTCTTCTCTGAGGATTAATGACACATCTGCCTGATGAAGGAAAGCGCTGAGCTTTTGCAAGCTACTTCATCTCTTTGTAGCAGAATGCACAGCACTTGATTTCAAGAAAGAGAAAGTGTTCAGAGAATGCTTTGCTATTTATTAAACAAAGAACTCTGAAGATGAAAATCAGTTTTTAAATATTAAGTGCTATTACCCTTGCGAGGCAAGGAGCGTTTATACCCAGGTATAGGGAAGAAGGTTAGAAAATTCTAAAGGCAAACCTGAGCAGAAAAGAAGTTTCAGAAAAGATGGGGTGGAAGTAGCTGATGTGGATTGTGTAGGAACCCCTCACAAATCTGAGTGTGAAAAAAAGCAGAAAAGGATGTAAAAATGAAAGAAAAGCTAGTCAGTTGAGCCTTGCTAAGAAAAGATAAGGACAGTAGAAAAGAGGAATGATTTAATGCTAGCTAACATGATTACTGAGAACAAAAGGGCTCTTATAAATATACTGTGGCTGTGAGGGGGAAGACACACCAGTGAGAAATTATGACTATTAATAAATAAGGGGAAAGACAATACAAAAGATTGCTATAAAGTGGCTGACCACAGTGCCTATTTTTAAAGTCCCAAGTCGTTGATAGAGACATGTTTTTCTAAGAGGTACAGGCAACTAGGAAATCAGTACACTCTTGTAAACATTATTTCCAATGGATGAAAAAAATATGTAAAAAAAACTCACTTATGCCAGTGAGTTAGGATAATTTCATCAAGGAACTCCTTTTCAATGAGTGGTGTTTTTTAGCTCTACAGAACTGGACGGCATCCATGAAGTAATAATGTTTTTGTTTAGATCAGTTTCTGTTTAGATGCCGTTATCAGTGTCATGAAGCCACTGATAAAATACATATATATAAATAAAGAAAAACAGAAGCACATCAAATGGTAATGCTGAACATCATCTTGTCTCAACAAATCCCATTACCGTTGTAAAACACAATTAGTTTTCAAGAGTTCTGTGGAACATATCATTCAAGTCTTTTAAATCAGTCTCCTAATACAGATCAAAACTAAACCAGAGGAGTAAATTTGCATTTGATAAAGTACAGACAGGATAATGTGATATTAGACATGCAGAATAAGTGTTGAAGATTCTGCTGCCCCAGTGAGCTCAGACAATGCTCTCCCCCAACTATCAGCATGATGCCACAGCTGAAACCCAAGATTTGAGCACGTTTTGTGTTTGCCACTTGGCAGACAGATGCTGTGGCAGACTAAAATACATATTGGATTTCTCCATCCAGTGACCAGACACATTGCCTATGCTGCCTGCTGCTGACTGGGACAACCAGCAGCAACCCTGCCAGGCATGCCAAGGAATGGGCACCCCCTTGCAGCAGCTCTGCCAATCTGACAGTCACCCCGGTCAGATTTGCAGATACAAAGCAGACAGTATAACACAATATGATCTTACATGATGCCTCAGACCAGAAAAAAAAGTCCAAGGAGCTAAGAGCAAAACATTTTAACTGCAGGTGACTACAGACTCTTAGTGAAGAGGAATAATAGCAAAACTTCAGGGAATTCAGAAGCTTGCTCTCTGATTTTTTCCTTCATTCATCGAAGGAAGACCAAAAATAGTGGGAATTACTTGATGCTGCTAAGCTTCTGAATTCTGACCATGCAGAGGAAGATACTGTGACCAAAAAGCGTAATAAAACAGAATATGAGAACATTAATTTTAGTTCACTATGATGAGTTTTAATAACTGAACTGTGATTTCTTAGCGTAGACAGAATTACAAAACATACAATGTGATTAGGATATTTTAGAGCGTACAGAAAGCCATCTACCACTGAACTAAAAGGCTCCAAGTCAGTAAACACCATACAGAAACAACAGTCATGTCCTGGGCCAGAACTCAGTGCAAACAGCAGGGGAATCAGCTTCATCCTACAGACAACCAAATATCTAAAGCCAGAATAAATCCCTGGCATCTGTGCGTCTGAATTGCCATGATTAATTATTAAAGCTCCTTTCACATTGCCTGAGTGCCTATTTGAGGTCTCAAAGTACAGATGAAAGTACAGTACTCCTCACCCTGAGCCCATGTGTGCTGTCACCATGAAGAGCTGTGAAGCAGGTGAGCGACACACAGGGTGAGCAGGGCAGGCCTGCGAGCTGCCTCCAGTTATGGCATGGGGGAAGCACAGAAAGAAAACAAGTCTTTCTTCCTTTGTCTGTCTGAAAAGAAGCGAGGCTTCTTACAAATGGCTATAATCAATGACAACAAACCATTGAGGCCCTTGCAGCCCAGATGAAGGGGAGATGACTGGATGAGGAGGGGAAAGGAGAGAGTGAGCAGCAGTGTCAGAGCAGAGATGGGAGTAGGATGAAACTGAAAGGAGCTCATTTGGCTAGGGGAAGAGCTAGGGAGGTCTGAAGACATAAGAACAAGAAATTTAAACCAGAGGCAGTCAAAGGTGTCAGCACAAGGATTGAGAGGGAAAGATAACAAGGTCCCAGGGATGGGCAAGGACAGGGATTCTGACAGCTGCCTTTCGCAGGGCCTGACGTGGGAGGTGCAGGTGTCAGCAGAGACTACCATAAGAAAAACAAGAGCCAGCACATAAATCTTATTTCCTCTGTTTGAGTAGGAAGAAAAGGCCAGCTGGGGTAAATCTTTTTTGGGAAATAATTATCAGGATTTAAACAGACCCTAAATGCGTAGGCCACGGAGGTGGTTGTAACAATGTGGAATTGCAGATACAACACACCAACAGAAGAGAGAAAGAGAGCTCCATTGTCCTTCCTGAAATTAGGTTTAGTGAGCTTTATTTGCACTTAAACAGTAATAGCAAACTAAGACCCACACGCACATCAAGCTTGGAGAGACCCAGATATCTGAGGTACAACAGACTGCTCACGAGGGCTTCCAGTGTGGGAGAAAAAACCTAGACACAAACCTCTATAGATGACTGATGTACCCTATATCCATGCATTGTTGTCTGCTACTGTAATTTTAAAAAAGATCATTAGCAGAAAGTGTTGGAGATCAGCTGAGAAAAGACACTGTATTTGAAAGAAAATTCAGGTTAGAGTAAGGATACTTTGTGGGAAAGAAAAGAAACACAGTGAACATAAAGAACATGGCGTGACCGAGGGTTTGGCTTGAGTAAATTAAAGCGTGATGCTCACATACAGGCAGCTGCGGGCAAATGGACAGATGGACAGTTAACTAAAAGACAAAGAGAACCAGGAGAAAACAAAAGTTTGGCTGGGGGAAGAAGGCTGTTCTCCAAAAAAAACCTTTTTTTAAAGCAAAGGGGTGTGTTAAAGTGATTCCAAGCAACTGCAATGAAGTAATTAATAACAGGTCCAAAGCTTGGTTGAGGCTATTTGTCCTTACTAAGAAATTCACAGAGAAGAATGCAGAAGAGTAGTGTATTTGAACAAAATAAGGGGAAAATTGAAACAGTCTTTAAGGTATCAAAGACCAAAGGGATTTGTTATAGGAAATACTTGAGTGGAGGGGAAGGATTTTTGGAGGACTGAAGAAACCAGTGCCTGTTCTGTACAAGGATAACACTAAAGAATAATGAGAAAAAGCAAATAAAGGAATAAGAAAGGAGAGAGAAGAATTAATAAATAAAAGGGCAACAAAGGTGAGAGAGAGACCCAGAAATAACAGCAAGTGCTCCTAACTAGTTACAGCATCAGTCCTGTGGCTGGGAAAAGGAAAGAGTTTTATGGGAAGAGAAATGAGACAGAAAGAGACCAAGCACGGGGAGAAAAACAGCTGTGGTTAATATCCACCTACTCTTTGAAAAGCAACATAGCCTGGTAACTGGATCCTGAAAGAAGCTGAAGTGATGGACAGAAGAAAGAGGCTGCAGAAGGCAAGCTGTGATGGAAGAAAGGAAAAAAAGCAGGTCAGTATTTTCAGCAGTCTCAGGGTGGTCTTGAGATGTCTTCTGGCACAAGCCAGGTTTGGATGCTTTGAGCAAATTGTGCTGTGACAGAAAAATGGTAGCCCAGAGCTAAAGACAGATCAGACAGAAATGAGGCAAGATGTGAATTGATAGAGCTGGGAACAACGACTGGATGGATGTCAGGGCTTTTGATGGATGGGAGGTCACAGAAAGGCTAGATGGGGACAGGCGTGTGGGAAGGGGATGAGTGGTTTGAGGAGAAAGAAGGCAGTGGTCAGAAAGAGGGAACTTCACTGCTGAAGGGCTGGGGGGAGACAGCCACCCCGTCTGAGGAGGGTGTCAATACATCCTTTGTTCAGTACTTCATGACCCCATGTCAAAGGGCAGGACCCTTAACAGCACAAGCATTAAAATGTGTGGCAGATTGAGGTTTCAGATGATTTTTTTTTTTTAATTCTCCTTGGCTAAAATAGGCATTTTTCATTCCTAATTTTTCAACAACCTAATATTAAGCTGCATTAATGCACGCGCGCACACGCACACACACACCTCCCTCCAAAAAAAAAAAAACCACCCAAACCAAGTTTACAGCTGCAAAAATTGACACAGCCCACCTTAAAAGCCTCACAGCACTCTGAATGTCCTCAAGTTCTGGTGTGAATGAGTGAATTTTTTTCGTTAGGACTTTCATCACATTCAGTGTTTTCAGCATTTACTCTTGTCCTTTATACTTTTGCTAGATTTCCACTGCTGTTCTCTTTATGCTCTTGCTAGATTTCCATTGCATTCTATAAAAAGCTTGTCTTGAAATTTGCTATCTATGCAACTAGCACCTTTTTTCTACAGAGAAGATGGATCGATAAAACCTCTTGTCATCACAGTAAAATCTGGATAATGCACACAACCTCCTAGTTGCCTTATTTATAAGGAAAGTGAACAAGTGGTCCCCCTAAGAGCATCCATGAGGCTCGCTGCCATGTTTCAATCAGAGGACAAGCTCAGCATGGCATCTGTCCCCATCTCTCAGCAGAGATGCGCTCAGGGCAGGCGGGTGAGCAGGAGGACACTAGGAAGCTCAACTGGCATGTATGAGACATTTCAAACACGTGTAACTTGATTAAGCCATAGTTAAACTGTCTATGAGGATAGAAAGACATCTGTTAGAAGAAGCTTCAGGAAGACACAGGAAACACATTCAAATCTGCTGTTTTCTTCACACAGTTTCTGAATTTTAGAATTGCTCTAAGTTTGAGATTTAACCTTCAAAGCCTCATCTTTAAATACTGGCTGGTAAAAAGCAAGAACTCTAGACTGCAAATTCATAGCATCGTTTTACAAATGCTCTTTTCTGTTCTTTTTTTTACCAAATGTTAATTGCTTAACCAAATGCTGAATTTGTCTGGCAATCCTTTCTGGTCTTTTTCTCGTAGTTGCTCAATTTTTTGAGCCACGTCCATTATGTTCCCAAGCACTAGCATGCAGACATTCAATCCTGCAACTAATAACGCAGCAAAAGTAAAAATAACCCCCATGATGCACATTCCTCTGAACAAAGGCGAAGATGTTGATCGGTGACTTCACGGTTCTGTTTTGCCCTTTCGTACATTTCCATGGGCTGGACTCACCTGTCCTAGCTTCAGCGTTTTTTTTTTTTTTTTTTTTTTTTTTTTTTTAAAAAGCTCTCCCTGGTCTAAGCCATTTGTCTGGATGTGAGAGGAGCCAAGATCTGAAATACAGAGACATTAAAGTATTCGTGGGTAAAATTAAAGGGAGGCAAACACCACACAAAGTCATTAACATGAGGTGATAGTGGCAGGTGGGAAGGAGGGAAAAAAAATAATAAAAAAAAATGAAGAAGAACTCAATTTCCTTCTAGTACATCCATAAAATTCTCCATAAAAATTGAATATCAAAATATGGCAAATTCCCCAAAACAAAATTAAACTCATCTTTCCCATTTATACTACCTAAAAAGGGTCAGCAACTCCTTTGTCTTCTCTAGGAGCCTAGCTGATGGTTGGCTTACCTACACTGGAAGAGCAGCAGCCTCTGCAGAAACTAACCACTGCAATCACCAGCCACTTCCTTATCAAATCCATACATGGGAAGAGCTGTACCTCCTATTTGAAAATTTCATTCCCTTAAAAGTAGACATTTCAGTCTCAGGATGTCAGTCACATTATTAAACCTATTTATAGATAAGCAAAATGCATAGCAGATGGCCTATGCAGACAAGGATTGTCAGGCACGTTGCAAGACATTATGTCTTGTCTTAGAATCAGCCAACAATGACCTGGAACACACACTTGTGTATTTCCTACATTAGTAATTGCAGCAGTAGTGCTGGCTATGAAGCATCACCAAGATTTCTAATTGAAATATTCTAGTTTTGGTCAAATCAGAGAGGGTCTCACTGTGACTCAGTGGCATTGCAAAGAATAAAGCACAATCTGGTGAATTCTCCCCCATTTGACACAAACATTGCTATTCTCAACTCCTCAGATACCCAGGCAGCTCTTGTGCAGTTTCTCATGCCATCAAAATTCCCCAGAGTAGTCTCCTATTAAACTGATAGTTTAAAACATCTTTACTAGAAGTCCTGAAAATGTAGCTGTTGGCTTTAAAGAAAAGAACCTTCTGTCTTCAAACTTTTTTGGAGAAGTCAGGGTGAACAGTTATGAGGAAGAAGAGAACAAAACATTTTGAACAATAATGTTCAATTTTTAAAGTGGAAATTAAAGTGCTAATTTGAACACACTGTCTTTCTT
The DNA here is from genome assembly GCF_016699485.2 of Gallus gallus. Taxonomy (NCBI): domain Eukaryota; kingdom Metazoa; phylum Chordata; class Aves; order Galliformes; family Phasianidae; genus Gallus; species Gallus gallus. Next base: position 88,270,234 of record NC_052533.1, on the reverse strand, counting down.
TTTATTGTTATTCCTATTATGCAAAAAAAAAATTAAATTATAACTTGTATACAGGGGAGACATTTATAATTAACTTATTTTCTTGACAGGTTTATTCTTGTATAATATATAAATATTCATTTAAGACTAATTCCTCTCTACTGTATGTTATGCTAAGGTAAATTGATACAGAACACTGGGAAGGGTGGGGAATGAGCCTAATAATCACTTTTTGTTATTTGCAAAGAGGGAAGACCATGTCTGGTTCATCATTTCAGCTGGCTTTTGTATTATGATTTTTTTAGGAGAGCCATAATTACTACTTAGAGGAAGACAGTTGTATAATGGAGAGTACTCATTTTACAGTCTTATTCCTTTCTGAAACACTTTCTGGCATCACAAGTTTCAAATTGCTCTAAAAAGACCCCAAGGAGTTCATTTATTTACCATCAAAGCTAAAGGAAAAAAAACTACAAAAGCAAAAGCCATCCTTAGCTTAAAGGGACAAAGCTCTGTACATTTCTAAACTGTGAGTACGAGGACCCTTGTTAGACTTTACTCATCTCAAATAAATGAATTCAGTGGAGAAGTCGCTTTGTAAAGAAGAAAAAAGTAACAAATTCATAATTAAACTGTCTTGGTTTTTTTTTGTAGTTATTTTTAGTAAAACAATTCTCCCTACTCTTCTCCCCATCTCAAGTCTGATGATCCACTTGATATTCCAGCCCTGGAGATATTTAATACGTTCCATGTCATAAAGCGATCAGAGAAGCCCACTTGTCCAGCTCCAAGAGTACACATTTCCAGCTACTGTTAGAGAGCAAAGTACATTTCCTTAAGAAAGATGAAGGCAAAGAAAAACAGTAGCATTATCCATTACTGCCAACATCAAGCTTATAAAAATGTTTAGGCGAGCTTTCCATATTGGACTTAAAATAATGAGATATTGTTTAGAGATAAAAATTAAAGTTCCGTGCATTTGTGTTTGGATTCCTGCATTCCCTAAGCTCTCTTGGCAATTATTGACCATCTCTTCTCATCACGTACTTCTAGACCTGAGCCTTTCAAAACCTCATTATCTCAAACCTTGTCAGCATCTCTGGGCCAACATTTCCTTTTTAATCGACAGAAAAGCAACTGAGAGCATGAAGGGCTAATAGTGCATCTGAAGAGAAATTACTGCTGCTGTGCTTACAGCAAATGGGCTTGGTAAAAGTCTTTGCTTAATTTATTCTGTGTTTGTAGGTCTGTATACTTCATTTTCCAGGCTTTCCTGAGGGCTATTTTTTTTTTTTAAAAAGTCTTGACAGGTGGCTGACTAGCCAGAGATATAAGCTTATTCAAATGTTAAAATTAAGATGCAATGTCCATATCACACCTAGCTACTAAGCCTCCAGGTCTTGTATGTTGTTGGCATTTGTTGAAAGTACTGGAAAACTTTCTCATAAAATTTAGGGGATGTATTAGCATGCTTGGAGATCAATTCACTTCAGTTGCAGAGAAAGGCTGGATAGTTGTGCGTCTCTCTTTGCTGCCTGTGAAGCCTAAGCAATATCCTAGGACACAGGTTTCCATGCAGCATGGCTTTCTCTAGGTCTGGCTGGCTGGTTATGTTACTTTGAACTTTGTCTTAATATATTCACTTCTTCCATGTTCTACTATCACCCCTTTCTTCTCATTTAAACTGATGATATCTGTATTGTCACTTTCCTGATAGCGCTAGAAGAATTCTGCAGGAAATATTGATTTCTGTCTGCTGGAACCGACTTGATGGCAAGGCTTTGTTCCTCCTCTGCCCCCTTGAGAACTGTACACGTGCTAGTTTCTTCAACAGAGATGCAGACAGGTATCCAAATGATGTGTCTCTTCACTTTCCATCTGGCTGAGCGAGTGTTGTTGCTGTTGTTTCACAAAAAACTATTCTAATTCTGGGAAAATTCAAGCAGTGGCCTCTGACAAGGTCCTTCCTGCGAGTAGGGGGATCAGCTCAATTTGCTGGAGTCGAGAAAGCTCAGGAGAGCAATCTTGTTTTTCTCCGGCAGAATGAAAATTAAGGCCAGGGCAAGCTAATCAGGAGAGACCACAAAATAGATGCAACTTCTTACACAGACAATTCTGCATCATCACTCCAAATTGTTCAGGTTAGGTAGGCTGATGACGTTGACTCTGAATAAAATCACACAACAGCATATGAGGAATGAAATGAAGTGAGCATGCTCTCAGCCTTTTTTTTTTTTTTTAATTATTTTTTTTTTTAATGCCCATCAACAGCTTTATGACAGGCAGCAAACTCAGTGCTGTTCTCTGGTGAGATTACTGTGCCTTTGTGAAGGGTAACTATGATTGTAAAATAGACTTCTGCAAAGCACTTCAATTAGAATTATTAACAAAAAATCATGCACAGAAATCCATGACAATTATTGACTTCTAATTCAACAATAATTGTAAATTGGGAATTCTGTAAGGGCATTTTTAATGAGCTGCTCAGATGTCTATCCCTGGCCTGACACCATTCAATCCTTTCATCAGTGATCTGAGAGAAAATACAGTCTTTATCTGAATTAAGTTCACAGGTCATATAGCACATGAAAGAATGAATGATGAAGCAGACAGCCTGACCTACAGCGTGATCTATTTTGCCTGGTAGCGCAGGCTTGTTCAACTCCTGAATTGTGTTTAATACCACAATGCCAAGTTGTAGCAATGGCAAGAAAAAGACAAAAGAAAAAAAGAAGTTCACATCTATAGGACAAGAAGCTTTGTCATGGTAAAGCTGCCTCAGAAAAGGATTTAGAGGTCACATAAACGAGTCTGAAGTCTATAGCTAACAGGAATTGACACTCCTCTACCCACTTCCCCCAAAAGGGAAACCTTGTTAGAAGTCTACTAAGGGACAAGAAGTAAGATGGAAGTCAGAGAGGCAAAAACCCGACTGAAGTGAGCCCAGTGTAGCCAGTTAGCTGTGCGCTGATTCCTAGATCAAAAGGCACAAAAATCTAGACGTGATCTTCCAGGGTGATGTTAACAACTGCCTCAGCTTGCGCACTGCTACAACAGTAACCCCATCTTCATTAAGAAGCGTTTGTTAGGACAGAACCCCAATTTTAAATATTGATGAAAGAAGTCTTAAAGATTTCCCATTTTCAGAATTATTAAAGTTCAGCAATGATGGACACAGCTCCTTAATTTCCTATTTTAAAATTACCATCAGGTACAACTTAAAATTCTCCTCAGTTACTACTGAAAATAATTTGTCTTCATTGTTTCTTTACATGCATTTATCATTTGGCTTTTCTTGAATTTAGAAGGAAATATTTACAGAATGCTTCTCTGAGTACTCTTCTGACTATTTCCATTACCATCTCCGTGTGGTAATGAAACGTTATCTTTGTTAGGGGTTTTCTTCATCCTCTTGTACCTTGGGAACAGTCTGTGCTGTTCTTACCTCTGCTGGGCATTGATTTCTTCTCATTTGTCCTCTGGTTTCCCTTATCTACATGCTGCTCTTCCTAGCATTGAATTTATATCATGCTCCTTTTTAGTTCCATAACATATATATACATACATCTATGTATACACATATACACACCATGAATAGGTAAGATGTGTTCTTGAGGTGGATTGCAGTGTAAATATTCCTTGATTCTGACTCCACACATGTATACATGTAAATAAAAATTTTAAATGGACTTCTTAAAGTACGCGTTGGAAGCTTCAATTTACCTGTTAACTTTTGCTTCTCTTGCCCCTGCACTACACTGTGGGTGGATAAGTATACTTGAGCATCTGGTAAAATATACTTGAAATTTAAATATAAAGAATATATGAATGCTTGCTAAAAGCAGTTTTTCCTCAGAGCCTAACTCGAATTACCAGCTTTCTGAAACTGGCCATTTTAAAAGCTTAAGTACGTATACACTAGTGAAAACATATTCAGTACTATCAGATCTATGCTTTCTTTATATTAATAACATGGGAACAAAAATGATTATTTGCACCTCACCAGCAACTGCTTTTGTGAAGAGCTGCTTTTCTTCCAAAACAGGCAGCTCTTTTCTGCGGTAGACAACTCAGACTGAGAAATTGTCCTTAGTTTTCAATGAGAGACAATCTCAAAACTATTTTGCATGGACTCTTTGACAGCATCAATAACATTTTCCACGCGCATGCACGGCCACGCAGTTCCCCAGACCATATGCGTCATCATCGGCTGACGGAGATTCACTCAGGCAGAAGAGAACCACAGCACCCTCCTCCCAGCTTTGTCCCCACCATCCCCAGGCAATGCAGCCCACGTCCCTCAGAACCCCTCAGCCACCTCAGCAACAGGCCCTGCTCACCAGAGGTTCAGGCCTCAGAGCTTCAGCAGCACAGCAAGTGGTGACCTCCTAGTTTAAGAAGGCTTACCTCAGACAGCCCTAGTACTAGGAGCAGAAAAACACTGCTCTAGCTTATTTAGGATTTTTGAAGGCCTCAGTGCTTGCATTAGAACAAAGCTTTTGCACGCACATGCAAAAAGAGCTACCCTAAGTCTTCCTCCATATCCTTCAGGATGGTCTGTAATGAGCAGCTCAGGACAATGCTTAGAACACATCTGCAGACATTTAGGACCAATTAGATCTGGCTAACTTCCTCCCCAAGATTCCGGCTGAGGAGCTGAGCCGATTACAGCATATAAAACACCTGGGCAGAAAGATGGAATCATAGAATCATATAGAATCATAGAATGGCCTGGGTTGAAAAGGACCACAATGACCATCAAGTTTCAACCCTCCTGCTATGTGGAGGGTCACCAACCACCATTCCAGCCTGGCCTTGAATGCTTCCAGGGATGGGGCATCCACAACCTCCTTGGGCAACTGATGGTAGAGAGCACATTGATGTGGCATGCAAAAGGAAAACAAGGCTTGGATGCTGGGATCAGGAACTTTGAGCAGTTTTAAAGCAGTATTGAGGAGTAGATTTGATAGTGAGGAGCATTAACCAGTGTGGAAATGAACCTGAGGACCTGATGGATTTCCCTGTCTTTGAAAATCAAGATAGAAATGTCTCTGTAAAAAAAATATGCTGTAGCTCAGCCAGAAATTATGGACTTTTATGGGGCTTAGTTACTGAACTAGACTGTGTGCGTACAGTGATCGGGTGGCACGCTCATTGTGTGGAAATACTTAAGTACTGCATGTTTTTATTTTAAAGTATCACTGTAGTAGTCCCCTCTGGCCTTAAAATTAATTTTCAGGTTGTTTTCCCTCCATTTTACATTTTTTGATGATTTAAAAATGTAACTCCTCCAGGCTTAAAAAAAATAGTAATATATGCACACATTTCAAATGAGTTTTACCACAGCTTATGTTTGTTATCCAGCCTTAGTCTGAATTACACTACGTAAGAGCTGTTCAATACTCAAATGCTGTTATTTTCAGGTCAATTTTGCTGCTCTGCAATAATGCCCTATTTCTGTTTCCATGTACTCTTGAATGCCTACCTGCAAAACCCCAACTTTAAACTATTATCCTCCATGAAAGGCTAAGGTAGAAGAAACTTGCAAAATTCTTTCCAATTCTCTGTGAATTTGTCTTTAAAGACATAAAGTAGCAATAAAATACTGTGCAAATTTTAAAAGACAAAAAAGCAGTCTTTCCCCATGAACAATTAGTTTTACAAGGTCATCTGAAAACCAAGTACGCCATAAAAGAGCTTCAGATGCTCTTGCAATACTTTCATTTTTTAATCATCCGTTTAACACAAACTGCACTATATCATTCAGTAAGTATCTTTCCACATATTCTGTTGACAACTGAATTAATCTAGTACTTACGTAACAGATACAACGATTTATGGAAACTGGAACTATATGTTAATTATCTAATAAATAAAAGCTCACTGGACAGCTGTGCAGAATGTAGTTTCTGCAAAAATATGTTCCCCCTGAAGTAGTTAGTAGATGGCTATTTATTACATCATGAAATGATAACATTAGAAGGAAAAGTCAGAGAAAACAGATGCTTCACTACCTATATTTGAAAACTGATTTACTAAATGTTTTGACATTCTTTTTTCTTCAATTACTATTTTTTTCCTAAAGAAATCATTTGCATTTCTGATTAAGCAAACGTTTTTACACAAGCTCTCTGTGAATACTTGCCACTCACAATTATTCACAATTCTCAATTCACAATTCTCTAGGACTTACTTTTTTCCTTCCTTACATATGCAAATATGTAAAAACAAGAAAGTAATTTTAGTACTTTGCAAAAAAAAAAAAAAAAAAAGTAGACAATAACAAATACATCGCACCACAAACACAAAATATTAACGTATTAAATGTGTTTATTTTAAAGTAGGCCATCATACTTCAATCCAAACCTGGTTTGAAAATCTGGCCCCCAGTGCTCCCATCCCCTCCCGTAAATGATATTTCAAAATTGAAGATCTGTGATTTTTGTTTCTGGGCTGTGAGGCAGAGGTCAATGGACAGGCTGACAGTGTTGGGTAGAGCATCAGAGCATTAAAACCCTCTTAGAAAACAGCCTTCAAGGGTATGTACGTCTGCTCACTCACACCTTTGAGGAGGTAGTGGCACTATTCTATGCCTGGGAAAGTTAAGATTTAGACTGATGTAAATTTTGACTTTGTACTTTTAAAGAAGTGACAGAATGCTCAGAGAATAGGAACAGGCGCTCTTTAGTTCCAGCTAGAAATAGTTGGAAAACCTGCCAAACTCACTGCTAAAATCTTTGCTGAAACTGATCTTGAAATGTAAAGAAATCTGTTCACCTAACACTCCATGCAGAGCCTATTATTTATGGTAACTAAAGGGCAAATAAGAGGCAGGGATCTAAGCTCCTTCAGAATGAGAGTCCACATCTCCAAGCCAAGGTGACTCCAATGACGTTTTCCAAAGGGGATCACCGTAGTGAGTTAAAGCAGTCTGAACCTCACTGAGCTCTGGAGCAGAGGGAAGGACAGACAAGCCTAAGGAGGGAGCAGCTCAGTACGGCAGTGCTGGACAGCTCCAAAAAATCCCATCTGACCAAACACTGTCCCTGTAGAATCGCAATCAATTTCTGCTGGCTGCTCAAAGCACCTGTGTGTGCTTCATGCTTCATGCAGGGGACATCAGTAAAAACAGGTCATGTAACCTCATACCACAGCTTGAGCAGGACTAAAAGTGGCACTTAAAGGTGGCTGAAGCTAACAATGATGGGTCCAGGGAAACCTTCGTTTTTTTTATTCATCACGGACTGAGGACTCTGCTCAGAGAAGGACACAAGTGTCCTTTCTCCTTACTGTTCCTAGCAGTAGGAAATAAAAGGTTGCTTAAAATTCCTGTGCTCTTCTCCTGATTGCTGGGCCTTGCAGTTAAACGTTTAGCACAAAAAAAAAAAAAAAGTTTTTGATACAGTTCACGAACAAGTGCTCATCTTTTTTCTGCTGCAAGAAACAGAATGTAGAAGTACAGGTATATAAAACGCAAAGAGTTCTTGGAAGATGTGAGTTCCTATGTAGGAAGAAGACAACGGGACTCTTGGCCAACACAGGGCATGACTGAGCACACAAACATTGGGAAACTGTCCCTGGTGTGGTGTTTGTGATGTCCTTGGACCTGGAATCAGCACAGGAACTGGGAGAGCTCCACAGCCTGCTGGAACGAGCTGGGTGCTGCCAGACAGCTGCACGCCACCTGAGAGACAGAGAAACCTGCTGCTCCCATATTTCTACTCATGTCTGCATTCTCCTACTCCTCAACTTCTGCTCCACTAATAAACTCATTAAGTATAGCAATATAATCAGCATCCAATTTTCCCCAGGGGATGGAGAGAGAGAGAAGGAAAGGATCCCACGTGACAAATGCTCTTGCTCTGCTTAATGTGCTATAGGTAGGTACTCACATACCACGGCCGTGGGCTTGTTACAACAACATATTGGCAGAACAGAATTAGGTGAAAGGTTCCTCGTTATCTTTTCAGTCCATAAGCTTGCTATGAAATAATGCAATAAGGCTAAGGAGAATGCTGTGCATAGGAAGAATCTCAGCAAGGGAAAGGGTATCAAAAGCAAGAGAGCTGAAAAAATAAGAGCACAGATCCACAAGGAGAAGAAACCAACAGACTGCTAAGGAAGTTTCTGAAGTCTGAATTGTGTCCACTGTGAAAAGCTGGAAATCCTGGCTTGTTTCTCATGCACAGGAGGGCTGCAGAGGACAGAATTCAGCTCTGAGCTGTTTCCCAAGGGTTGCAAGACCATTTCTGCCAGAACTATTCTTGCTGAAGAAATATCACTGTTCCTGAAGGAGTAAAGCTGTTAACACACTGTTTCTACAGGAGTAACTCTGTTAGCATTAGCAAACTAGCGATACTGGCACTGCTCTAGTACCGCTGCTACAGGAGAGCATTTTGTACGGAACGCCGTTATAGGCACGAGGCCTTCTAGTTTTACAAGACCTATATACATAACACATACACGCTGTGTCCAGAACCAACCCGCTATATCCAGTCACTTTTGATCAGTCAGATCCTTGCAGCAGTCATAGCAGCTCAGTGTAAGAAGCCAAAAGCATAAAACCCCATACTGACACTCAGCAGAGCATAGCAGGGGGGCAAGTGAAGACTTGCTTCCACTTTCATAACAATCTGAACCACTCTGTCCTTAATCCCAGCCTGGCAGCTGGTTTCTACACAAACCCTTCTTCAACACTGGTTTCATGCATTTTCATATGTATGTCTATATATACACACATATATGCATATATAGACATATATATATTTCTTTTTACATGTGCAATTATTAGGGGAAAGA